>NW_028318078.1:8299642-8605357 GCF_062004578.1 Staurois parvus
AAATTTAACACACCAGCAGTGTGAAGAGACCTGAAAGTGGCACATGGCAGCAGAGTGTGGCGATGGAGACAGCAGCAATGGGAGGCCGTACAGGGACCCATGAGAGACTCTGGACCTGGCAGCAGCAGGAGGAGGTGGTATATAGGGGCCCATGGCAGATTAGGGGCCTGGCAGCAGCTATGTGAGGCCCGTAATCTGCCTGCACCCTATGTCAAAAAATGTAACACACCAGCAGTGTGAAGAGACCTGAAAGTGGCACATGGCAGCAGAGTGTGGCGATGGAGACAGCAGCAATGGGAGGCCGTACAGGGACCCATGAGAGACTCTGGACCTGGCAGCAGCAGGAGGAGGCGGTATATAGGGGCCCATGGCAGATTAGGGGCCTGGCAGCAGCTATGTGAGGCCCGTTATCTTGCAGCACCCTATGTCAAAAAATTTAACACACCAGCAGTGTGAAGAGACCTGAAAGTGGCACATGGCAGCAGAGTGTGGCGATGGAGACAGCAGCAATGGGAGGCCGTACAGGGACCCATGAGAGACTCTGGACCTGGCAGCAGCATGAGGAGGCGGTATATTGGGGACCATGGCAGATTAGGGGCCTGGCAGCAGCTATGTGAGGCCCGTTATCTTGCAGCACCCTATGTCAAAAAATTTTACACACCAGCAGTGTGAAGAGACCTGAAAGTGGCACATGGCAGCAGAGTGTGGCGATGGAGACAGCAGCAATGGGAGGCCGTACAGGGACCCATGAGAGACTCTGGACCTGGCAGCAGCAGGAGGAGGTGGTATATAGGGGCCCATGGCAGATTAGGGGCCTGGCAGCAGCTATGTGAGGCCCGTAATCTGCCTGCACCCTATGTCAAAAAATTTAACACACCAGCAGTGTGAAGAGACCTGAAAGTGGCACATGGCAGCAGAGTGTGGCGATGGAGACAGCAGCAATGGGAGGCCGTACAGGGACCCATGAGAGACTCTGGACCTGGCAGCAGCAGGAGGAGGCGGTATATAGGGGCCTATGGCAGATTAGGGGCCTGGCAGCAGCTATAGGAGGCCCGTAATCTGCCAGCACCCTATGTCAAAAAATTCAACACACCAGCAGTGTGAGGAGACCTGAAAGTGGCACATGTTTGAGGCATGATTCATGGCGGATTTAGTCAGTTGTGTCAGGAACTGGTGGTTTGAAATCCAGACTAATCCACGCCTGATTCATTTTCACAAACGTGAGTCTCTCCACACTTTGGGTGGACAGTCGTGTCCTCCGCGGAGTTACAATACCTCCTGCCGCACTAAACACGCGCTCCGATGCCACGCTACTGGCCGGGCATGACAGCCTTTCAAGGGCAAATTCAGCTAGTTGGGGCCAAAGGTCAAGTTTCGTTGCCCAGTAGTCAAGGGGATTGTCTACCTCGGTTGGCAGGGTGCTGTCCAAGTAGGCCCAAGCCTGTTGTTTGAGCTCCTGCTCCAGGTCCACCTGATGCTGCTGCTGCTGCTGCGGCTGGTTAGTAGTTTCCTCACTGCGCTGGTGAAGAAAGCTACTCATCATCGACTGCAGACTGAGGCAGCCGCTGCTGGTGGAGCTGCCACTGCTCCTACCACCCCACCCCTCCCCTGCTGCCATGCCAGCGGAACGCGAGCGCACAGGGCCCACAGTGTCTGAGGATGGACGTTGGCGCACAAAGGCAGAGACCAACTGACTACATAGGTGGTTTTTATAGTACGTAATTTTGGCCTCCCTCTCAGCAGGTGTGAAAAAGGCCACCATTTTGGACCGGTAGCGAGGGTCCAACAAGGTGGACAGCCAAAAGTCATCCCTCTGTCTGATGGTTATTATTCGGCTGTCGCTACGCAAGCAACCGAGCATGCTATGGGCCATTTGTGCCAAGGAATGCGAGGGACTCCCTGCCTCCATCTCCACAGCATACTGCCACGGTGCGTCTGGGTCCTCTGTCTCCTCCTCCTCCTCCTCTACCAGATGCTCCTGCTCCTCCACTCCTGTCCGCTGAGTGGAAAAACCACCCATTTCACTCAATAATTCCTGAGCACAAATGTCCTCCTCTACCTCCTCCTCTTCTTCCTGTCCTGCCCCCACAGGGGTCATGTGGCGTTGAGATCTGTGCGCCACGTCTACCGCACCCTGACCAGCCATTGTTAACAGCATTTGTTCCAGGACGTGCAACAGAGGAATGACGTCGTTCATCCCATAGTCCTGCCGACTCACGAATAGCGTGGCCTCCTCAAAGGGCCTGAGCAAGCGGCAGGTGTCACGCATGAGCTGCCAATGGCTGACATCTAAGTTACACAGGGGAGTACCTTTATCCGCTTGTAACATCAGGAAATCGGTGATGGCCTTTCGCTGCTCGTAAAGGCGGTCTAACATGTGTAGGGTTGAATTCCACCTTGTTGCAACGTCGCAGATCAGGCGATGCTGTGGAATTCCGTTCTGCCGCTGCAGCTCAATGAGGGTGTTCTTTGCGGTGTAGGAATGGCTGAAATGCATGCACAGTTTACGTGACATTTTAAGGATGTCTTGCAGTGGGATGGTGGATTTTAGGAACCGCTTGACAACCAGATTGAACACGTGAGCCATGCATGGCGCATGGCACAACCTTCCTTGACGCAGAGCAGACACCATGTTCTTTCCGTTGTCAGTCAACATGGTTCCGATTTTTAGTTTGCGCGGAGACAGCCATCTGTCGATTTCTCTGTTCATTACACTCAGCAGTTCCTCCCCTGTGTGACTACGTTCGCCAAGGCATACCAGGTGCAGCACAGCGTGACACCGTTGCGCCCTGCACATGTGATATGCCGGTCGGGTAATGGGACTTGGCACGGGGGTGGCGGCTGAGGACACGGCGGAAAAAGAGGTGGTAGAGGCGGACATGCTTGCTGGACCAAGGACGTGCAAACGTGGAGGCAAAAGCGTCGTGACCTGTCCAAGTTGCTGGTGCGGCTGTGCCGGCACCACGTTCACCCAGTGGGCCGTAAATGACATGTACTGTCCCTGACCGTAGTTACAGCTCCACACGTCGGCGCTGCCGTGCACTTTGGCAGAGACCGACATGCTCAAAGACTGGCCCACCATCTCTTCTACATGTGAATGCAGGGCTGGCACTGCCTTTTGGGCAAAGAAATGACGGCTTGGCACTCTCCACCGCGGCGCGGCACAAGCCATCATTTCTCGGAAAGGTGCTGAGTCCACCAGTTGGAAAGGGAGGGACTGCAGCACCAGCAACTTGGACAGGAGGACGTTCAGCTTTTGCACCGTCGGGTGCGTGCTCGCAAACTGTTGTCTCTTGGATACGGATTCCAAGAAAGACTGTTGACGGAATCCGAGAAGAGGAGTAGCAGGAGAAGGAGCATCTGAACGAGCGGAAGATGCCAATGAGCGACAACTCCCCTCAGCAGAGGTGTTGGAGCCTTGACTGGCTGATAGAGGGCGATTGACGACGTCGGGTGACGGAGCAAGTAACGGAGCGGGTGATGGAGCGGGGGCTGGGGCAGGCAGAACCGCCGTATGTTTATCACGGTTTTCCCAGGCCACCGAATGGTGACGCTGCATATGCTGACGCAACGCTGTAGTCCCAACATGGGCCCCCTGGCCACGCTTGCATTTCTGGCCACATAGTCGACATACGGCTACGTTTACTTCCTCGGGCGGCTTGAGGAAAAATTGCCACACCACCGAGTAGGAAACTTTGCCCCCGCTACTCTTCACTGGCTGACTGCTACTTCCTCCGTGCGCACCGGCACCACTACTGGCCGTGGTGGTAGGCTGCAGTGGAGCTGGTGCTCTACTCCGTGGACGTTTGGCTCCACTGACACTGATGCGACCCTGCTGCTGTCTCCTGGGCAACCCACCGACTGTTTTGCTCGCTGCCAAGCTGCCACCCTCTTCTCCTGATGATGCGGAAGAAATTGCCTGATGACGACGAGGCTGCCAAGTGCGATCAACCTCCTCATCATCAAGTAGGGTCTCCGCCTCACTACTAGCCCCCTCGGCTGCGTCTGGGTCAGGAGACAGACCTGTCTCTAGACCGGCTACCGAGCCACTCTCCTCGCCAGTACTTGTTCGCTTGGCTGCTGAAAAGGCCGATGTCTCCCCCCGTTCCTGACCGCCCTCTGTTAGCTCTTCCTCACTGTACAGTGGGGCTGAGCCCACAGCATGCGATACTTCGCTTGGTGAGGGAACAGCAAAGGACAGGGGCAGGTAGAGGACACGTGATTTCAGTGGGCTTGGTCCCGGGCCATGCCAACTAACGGTTGTGTCTGACGTACCCACCGACCGTTGGCTGTAGGTGTCAGAGGTGACCTGGGAAGAGGAAGACGACCGAGCCAACCAATCAATGACGGCAGGGTTGTCGGTGGAGACACGACCGCTGGATGACACCGGGAGCACTGGCCTCTGGCTGCGAATACTGCTGCCTCGACCCCTTCCTCTGCTGCCACGTCTGCTCGCTCCTAAAACATTGCCTCCTCTGCCACTCCTCTGCATGTTGTCTGACATACTATTTAATTCAACGATTAGGTGTCCCTGAGTAACAATTCTCTGGCACTCAGTAACAATTCTGTCTGTCCCTGAGTATGAATTCTGTGGCCCTGAGTAACAATTGTGTGTCTGTGCAAGTAACAATTCTGTGTCTGTGCAAGTAACAATTTTGTGTCTGTGAGAGTAACAATTCTCTGGCACTCAGTAACAATTCTGTCTGTCCCTGAGTAACAATTCTCTGGCACTCAGTAACAATTCTGTCTGTCCCTGAGTAACAATTCTGTCTGTCCCTGAGTATGAATTCTGTGGCCCTGAGTAAGAATTCTCTGGCACTCAGTAACAATTCTGTCTGTCCCTGAGTATGAATTCTGTGGCCCTGAGTAACAATTGTGTGTCTGTGCAAGTAACAATTCTGTGTCTGTGCAAGTAACAATTTTGTGTCTGTGAGAGTAACAATTCTCTGGCACTCAGTAACAATTCTGTCTGTCCCTGAGTAACAATTCTCTGGCACTCAGTAACAATTCTGTCTGTCCCTGAGTATGAATTCTGTGGCCCTGAGTAACAATTCTGTCTCTGTGCGAGTAACAATTCTGTGTCTGTGCAAGTAACAATTTTGTGTCTGTGAGAGTAACAATTCTCTGGCACTCAGTAACAATTCTGTCTGTCCCTGAGTAACAATTCTCTGGCACTCAGTAACAATTCTGTCTGTCCCTGAGTAACAATTCTCTGGCACTCAGTAACAATTCTGTCTGTCCCTGAGTAACAATTCTCTGGCACTCAGTAACAATTGTGTGTCTGTGCAAGTAACAATTCTGTGTCTGTGCAAGTAACAATTTTGTGTCTGTGAGAGTAACAATTCTCTGGCACTCAGTAACAATTCTGTCTGTCCCTGAGTAACAATTCTCTGGCACTCAGTAACAATTCTGTCTGTCCCTGAGTATGAATTCTGTGGCCCTGAGTAACAATTCTGTCTCTGTGCGAGTAACAATTCTGTGTCTGTGCAAGTAACAATTTTGTGTCTGTGAGAGTAACAATTCTCTGGCACTCAGTAACAATTCTGTCTGTCCCTGAGTAACAATTCTCTGGCACTCAGTAACAATTCTGTCTGTCCCTGAGTAACAATTCTCTGGCACTCAGTAACAATTCTGTCTGTCCCTGAGTAACAATTCTCTGGCACTCAGTAACAATTGTGTGTCTGTGCAAGTAACAATTCTGTGTCTGTGCAAGTAACAATTTTGTGTCTGTGAGAGTAACAATTCTCTGGCACTCAGTAACAATTCTGTCTGTCCCTGAGTAACAATTCTCTGGCACTCAGTAACAATTCTGTCTGTCCCTGAGTATGAATTCTGTGGCCCTGAGTAACAATTCTGTCTCTGTGCGAGTAACAATTCTGTGTCTGTGCAAGTAACAATTTTGTGTCTGTGAGAGTAACAATTCTCTGGCACTCAGTAACAATTCTGTCTGTCCCTGAGTAACAATTCTCTGGCACTCAGTAACAATTCTGTCTGTCCCTGAGTAACAATTCTCTGGCACTCAGTAACAATTCTGTCTGTCCCTGAGTAACAATTCTCTGGCACTCAGTAACAATTGTGTGTCTGTGCAAGTAACAATTCTGTGTCTGTGCAAGTAACAATTTTGTGTCTGTGAGAGTAACAATTCTCTGGCACTCAGTAACAATTCTGTCTGTCCCTGAGTAACAATTCTCTGGCACTCAGTAACAATTCTGTCTGTCCCTGAGTATGAATTCTGTGGCCCTGAGTAACAATTCTGTCTCTGTGCGAGTAACAATTCTGTGTCTGTGCAAGTAACAATTTTGTGTCTGTGAGAGTAACAATTCTCTGGCACTCAGTAACAATTCTGTCTGTCCCTGAGTAACAATTCTATGGCACTCAGTAACAATTCTGTCTTCCCTGAGTAACAATTCTCTGGCACTCAGTAACAATTCTGTCTGTCCCTGAGTATGAATTCTGTGGCCCTGAGTAACAATTCTGTCTCTGTGCGAGTAACAATTCTGTGTCTGTGCAAGTAACAATTTTGTGTCTGTGAGAGTAACAATTCTCTGGCACTCAGTAACAATTCTGTCTGTCCCTGAGTAACAATTCTCTGGCACTCAGTAACAATTCTGTCTGTCCCTGAGTAACAATTCTCTGGCACTCAGTAACAATTGTGTGTCTGTGCAAGTAACAATTCTGTGTCTGTGCAAGTAACAATTTTGTGTCTGTGAGAGTAACAATTCTCTGGCACTCAGTAACAATTCTGTCTGTCCCTGAGTAACAATTCTCTGGCACTCAGTAACAATTCTGTCTGTCCCTGAGTATGAATTCTGTGGCCCTGAGTAACAATTCTGTCTCTGTGCGAGTAACAATTCTGTGTCTGTGCAAGTAACAATTTTGTGTCTGTGAGAGTAACAATTCTCTGGCACTCAGTAACAATTCTGTCTGTCCCTGAGTAACAATTCTCTGGCACTCAGTAACAATTCTGTCTGTCCCTGAGTAACAATTCTCTGGCACTCAGTAACAATTCTGTCTGTCCCTGAGTAACAATTCTCTGGCACTCAGTAACAATTGTGTGTCTGTGCAAGTAACAATTCTGTGTCTGTGCAAGTAACAATTTTGTGTCTGTGAGAGTAACAATTCTCTGGCACTCAGTAACAATTCTGTCTGTCCCTGAGTAACAATTCTCTGGCACTCAGTAACAATTCTGTCTGTCCCTGAGTATGAATTCTGTGGCCCTGAGTAACAATTGTGTGTCTGTGCAAGTAACAATTCTGTGTCTGTGCAAGTAACAATTTTGTGTCTGTGAGAGTAACAATTCTCTGGCACTCAGTAACAATTCTGTCTGTCCCTGAGTAACAATTCTCTGGCACTCAGTAACAATTCTGTCTGTCCCTGAGTAACAATTCTGTCTGTCCCTGAGTATGAATTCTGTGGACCTGAGTAAGAATTCTCTGGCACTCAGTAACAATTCTGTCTGTCCCTGAGTATGAATTCTGTGGCCCTGAGTAACAATTGTGTGTCTGTGCAAGTAACAATTCTGTGTCTGTGCAAGTAACAATTTTGTGTCTGTGAGAGTAACAATTCTCTGGCACTCAGTAACAATTCTGTCTGTCCCTGAGTAACAATTCTCTGGCACTCAGTAACAATTCTGTCTGTCCCTGAGTAACAATTCTCTGGCACTCAGTAACAATTCTGTCTGTCCCTGAGTAACAATTCTGTCTGTCCCTGAGAATGAATTCTGTGGCCCTGAGTAAGAATTCTCTGGCACTCAGTAACAATTCTGTCTGTCCCTGAGTAACAATTCTCTGGCACTCAGTAACAATTCTGTCTGTCCCTGAGTAAAAATTCTGTGGCCCTAATAACGTTTCTGTGGCCCTAAGTAACAATTCTCTGGCACTGAGTAACAATTCTGTCTGTCCCTGAGTATGAATTCTGTGGCCCTAACTAGCGTTTCTTTGTCCCTAAAGAACGATTCTGTGGCCCTCATTAACAAGTCTGTGTCCCTGAGTAATGGTTCTCTGTCCCTAAGTAACTTCTCTCTGTCCCCAAGTATTGTTTCTGTGGCCCTAACTCTGTCCCTGTCCCTAGTACAGAGCGGTCTGCCTCTGTTCAATGACTGCAGGCAAATGAAGATTTCCAAAATGGCCGCTATATATACCTCGACCATTACACAGTGCTGGCTGGCTGGCTGCTGATTGGCTGATGCGATCACATGTCGTTGAGGAATGCATTATGGGGCAGCGCGCCTTGTCTGCGCGCCTTCCCCGACATCCCCGCTCCGTCGCCGCACATGTCAGCCGCCATTTTCGGAAAAATTTCGATTCGCGCGTCCGAATTAGGCTGTTTTTCGGATTCGGCACGAATCGAAATTTTTCCGAAATTCGACTCGAATTCCACTTCGGATACTTCGATTCGCTCATCTCTAATGACTATATTTAATTTTAGTATTGAGTGACAATTACTTTATGCATTAAAAGGAGTGAGTTTTTGTTAAGATTGTTTACTTTATTCAAACCATGTGCATGGCATATATGTATGAAGCAATCAAATTTCAATAAAATAAAGTAGATGTATTCATTGGATGCAAAGTTGTGTTCATGTGAATATTTCTGGAGAAGGGGTCCATTGCTTTCATCAGATTCTTAAATGGGTCCATGACTCAAAAAAGGTTAAGAACCACTGATATAACAGCTCAGCCAGGGGATATTTAATTAAAAACAGGATTATTATTTATTACAAGTACTTATTAGGAGTTGTCAGGTGAATGTGCAAGGAAGGTAATAGTAAAGACCTGTTATTTTTACTGGGTAATGTTTGGGTGAATTTCCACTAATTTTGGCTGATATTTAGGTGAATGTGCCACAAAGAATTATGGGTTAAAGTAAGGTGAAATTGCCATCAAATTATTGATTAATGTACCCTTAAGTATTTGCTGTGTTTTTTTTAGATTCTTCCAGTGAATTAGCATATTTAAAACAGACTTTTTTAACCTTTTAGAATAAGCTATTGCTATCCTCATTTGCTGGTTTGTAGCTGCACAGTATCATCCTGTTTTAGAGGAAAACTGAACTGAAACATATTTAACTCCAAACACCTTGATGCTTGTATACATTTCAACCTAACCCCATTAGATTATTTAATTGTAATCTGTCATCAATTTAATATTCATATGCTACTGTAATGGAATATTGTGACCCTTTAATATATTCTGTTTTGTAGGCATTGCAGTCAATGGTGAAATTATTGGAAAGAAGGAAACAGGCAATAATGTGATATCAAAGGAAACCTACTTTGGAAAACTAGGGATTGTAAACAGAAATCTGAAACTGAGAATTGAGGTGACAACTGAGGCAATTACTATCATGATGGGTAAAAACAAGAAGGAATACACATGGGAGAAGAAAACATCTGTCAAGGCGAAAGGGTATGGAAGGGAACTTTACTTATTTTTATGAAACTAAACTCTTTAATTCAGGCCCTAACTGTAACCAAATGAACCCCTAAAAATACACCTAAAACAAATCTCACTGTGTCTACAGTATGTGCACTTTATGCTGCCAAAGAAGCAATTGTGCCAAATCCAGTCAGGTACTACACCCTAATGCTACTGTAGAAAAATTGAAGGGGGAAAAAACCCCAAAAAGAGAGAATGGAATCTCGGCACCCAAAGGACAACACAGTCATAAAAACAATATATTTTTATTGATGCACAAAGAATTTTTTGATCAGACATTTATTATTTATTTCAGGTACTTATATAGCGCCATCAATTTACGCAGTGCTTTACATATATATTGTTCATTCACATCAGTCCCTATCCCTCAAGAGATGTACAATCTTAGGTCCCTAACCTACATGCATACATACTATGGCCAATTTAGACAGGATCCAATTAAACTACCAGTATGTCTTTGGAGTGTGGGAGGAAACCAGAGCACCCGGAGGAAACCCACACAGGCACAGGGAGAACATACAAACTCCAGGCAGGAGGTGCCGTGGCTGGGATTTGAACCAGTGACCTTAGTACTGCCAGGCAGAAGTGCTAACCATTTAGCCACTGTGCTGCCAATGTACATGAATCTGTTCTAAAATCACAAAGATTTAACAACATGGTCACATAATTCACAAAGATTATAGTTGTTACAGCTCCACCCCCGATAGGAGATAATGTTGACTTCTCTACATGTTTTGCGGAAATAATCCGCTTCTTCAAGAGGAAAAGTCAAAGACTACTCTGAAATAGAATCATAACAGTCAAAATACAATATCTCATTACAAATACTACATGTTGCATATTGGTATCTCAAGATCCACAAATATGTTGCTTACCAATGTTAGCTCATGCAAAATAGAAGAGGCCAAATGAGGGCACCAGCATGTCTTTCACACGGCGGCCACCGGGGGCAAAATGATGGGCACAGTGGCAGATTAGCACCCATAGGACTAAAAAATATGAAGGAAACCATATTAACCAAATGCCGTCCAGCCACTGTATACATACGTTGGCAGGGCTTGGCAAAACAACGTTTTAAAACGTGTGTTTTCAAAACCTACCTGTCCCGCCGATCACGGATGCAGATTTCAGTCGCTGGGTCACAGCCGGTCATTACCGGCTATGTCCCGGCGATTAGCGGCAATCACTGACAGAGAGCACAGCTGCAGTAGCTGTGATTTCTGTCAGTTCCCTGACAGCTCCTGACATGCTGATCGGGACAGAAGAGTTTCTGTCCGGATCAGTGTGTCTCCGTGCAGTACACACCCCCCCCCCCTAGTAAAACACTTCCCTCACACAGTTAACCCTTTCAGTGAATAATAAAGTTAACCCCTTCCTCCCCAGTGCCAATAGTACAGTGTCAGTGTTTTTTTTTTTTTGCACTGATCACTGTGTTGGTGTCACTGGGGATGTCAGTGACCCCAAGTCAGTTCCCCCCAGTGTCAGAATGTCCGCCATAGTCCCACAGTCCCGCCATAAGTCGCTGATCGCCGCCATTATTAGTATAAAAAAAAAATTAAAAATCCCAGTATCTTTCCCGCCATTTGTAAACGCTATAACTTTCACGTAAACCAATTAATTTACACGTATTGGTTTTTTTTTTAGCAAAGACATGTCGCAGAATGACTAAATTTGATTTTTAAATTTTTTTTACTGGACATGTTTTATAGCAAAAAGTCCAAAATATTGTTTTTTTTCTCAAAATTGTCAGACTTTTTTTTTTACAGCGCAAAAAATAAAAAACTCAATTTGTGGGGAAAAAAAAGGAGGTAAATTTCATTTATGTACCGTATTGCATGACCGCGCAATTGTCCGTTAAACTAGCGCAGCGCTGTATAGCAAAAAAATGGCGTAAATTGCAGTATCTATACCACAGTTTGTAGACGCTATAACTTTCACACAAAGCAATCAATATACACTTATTGGGATTTTGTTTTACCAAAAACATGTAGCAGAATACATTTTGGCCGAAATTTATAACTAACTTTGAGTTTACTATATATTTTTTATAGCTGAAAGAAAAAAATATAGTTTTTCTTCAAAATTTTTGGTCTTTTTTTGTTTACAGCGTAAAAAATAAAAAGCGCACAGGGGATCAAATACCACCGAAAGAAAGCTCTATTTGTGTGAAACAAAGGACATAAATTTCGTTTGGGTGCTGCATTGCATGACCGCGCAATTATCAGTTGAATTAGAGCAGCGCCGAGTAGCAAAAAGAGGCCTGGTCATTAAGGGGGGTAAATCCTCAGGAGGGCAAGTGGTTAAAAGAAGAAAAACAAAAAAACAAAAACAATAAAAAAACCCTCAATAAACTAACATTAAAGGCAAGGTAACAATGTCTCAGCCAGGGGGGAATGAAAAATATCCAAATGGTTAGTATCCCAAAATGTAGGCAGACCACAAACAAGGAGCTAGAGATGTGAATTCCAACCAAACATAGACGGGTCCCCATAAACGAAGACCTACAAGCATATAAAAGATGATTCTAAGGAGGTAAACATCCGGCCCATGTAGCTTACAAATAGCCAATAATTAAAAATAAGCAAAGGGGTCTCCACTATATATAATCCCCCACATGCAATAAATCTTAAATAATGTACTGATGATAATCAAAAGTCTCCCAAGTGTGGAATCAAATAAAGTTATATACCAATTCTTGAGATAGCATTAAATTGTGGTCTACCTTAAAAGAATCGAGAGTGAAACTTCCCCTCCTGCATCTTCAACAAGGGTCCTGACCGGCCCACCATTTCTACCCCCAATCCGGAGCATGTGAGCATGCCAGCTACTGCCAGGGTCTGATGTCACCAGAGTAGGTTCCCCCGAACTGTGCATGCGCGAGCACATGTGCACATGCGGTAGCAATCATCACCATGATCTAGAATTATTGCTCTCACTATAACATTTGCTGTGATACCACACATGTGTGGTGCGATCATCATTTACATATCTGTGCGGAACCTATGTATGCTTTCACCTCTGCTTGTGAACACAGGGGGTGGGTGTGAGTTAAATGTTTAAAATGTATTTTATTTAAAAAAAAACAACAAACTGAAGAAAAAGCGACAAAATCGCCATCGTTTCCAATTTTCATAGACCATAGATATGATGGGTGAACTTCAATTTCTCCTTTATCTCCTTTATATTTATGGTTGCTGGCTTCAGTCCCGTGCTCTCCCGTTTCACTGCAGAGGAAGACGGTGGGGGGACCACTTTCCACCCCCTGTAAAATCAATCTAGTGGCTCTACATCCGCTCAGATCGCTTTTACAATATTGAGCATCACTAGCTGAAAAGCTTGATACTGGAGTCATCATGACTGCAGCTACAGCCATGGCACAAGTATAACCACTTCAACCTGAGGACATACGGGTATGTCCTACAGGCGAGAAGTGGTTAAGCTGCTCTGACCCCACTGACACACCTCTGTAACTTAAAAGTTAGTATGCTACCACTCTATAGTAATAGACAGAAAATAGGCCACAAGCAACTGGATGGTAGACTGAAAGGATGTATTTTGGCAATGCAGTTAAGCAACACATGAATCAATAGACAGGCAGTCAGGTTTAAATATGCTGTTCTAGATAATGGGAATACTAACTCATAATATGGCAATCAACTGAACTGTAGTGATGTTAAACCAAATTATAACTGGTGCAAACAGGGTTTACAGTATCAGCATCAACTAACCCAAAGATAAAGGTCTTTGTGCGTATATGCAGCCCTAATGGCAGGTGGGTGTATACAATCCTGACAGTAACTTGCAGTTGTGGCTGCAATCTTTCTTGGTCTACCTGTACTTGTATGAAGAGATCCCCAAATTTCCACTTCTTAATAAGTGATTTAACAGTGCTGACTTTTTATATCCTTTTCCATCTGTATAAAGTTCCATTACCTTGTTACACAGGTCTTTTGACTGTTCTTTTCTTCTCCTCATGACTCCATATCTAGTCTGCTCAGTGCATCCACTTGAGAGCTAACAAACTCATTGGCTATTTATACACAGATGCTAATTGTAATTTAAAAAGCCACAGATGTGGGAAATTAACCTTTAATTGCCATTTTAACCTGTGTGCGTCACCTTGTGTGTTTGTACTAAGAACAGACTTTCCAGGGTATGTAAACTTTTGATCAGGGCCATTTGGGTGATTTCTGTTATCATTATGATTTAAAAAGAAGCCATACAACTATGTGATAACAAATCGCTTTATATGATCACTATTAAATAAAATACAATTTTTTTTGGCATGATCAGTCATACTTTCAATATCAATGCCATAATTTCAGGATTTCTGCCAGGGTATACAAACTTTGAGCACAGCTGTATGCTCGAGACATTTGTACAGAGGAAGGTAACATGGGGGTTTATTTACTAAACTTGGTTGACTCAGAATCTTGTCCACTTCTGCATAAAAACCAATCAGCTTCCAGGTTTTATTGCTGAAGCTTAACTGAACATGCTAAGGTTAGAAGCTGATTGGCTACCATGCACAGGTGCCCAAGATTCTGAGTCAACCAGGTTTAGTAAATAAACCCCATGATGTCTGGAAGATTTTGTTCCACCTCTGGCAGTCTTACCACCCTGGACCATAGCCAATGCTGACTAATCAAAAAGTAGACACTGTATTTATTTTACTAGTTTTCTTTTTTATTATTGCAGGCTTAACCTGGTTGTCAATAAGCAAAACAATGTAACACTGTCATTTGGAGAAGGAGCAAAATTTGTAATTCTTTTACATAATTTTGCAAAAGATGATCCTCTACACACTGATTTCTTAGGATTCTATACTTTGGATGATCATACATTTTCATCAGGTGTTCATGGATTGTTAGGTAAGGTGACTGTATTTGTACACTAGAAACCATTTTTAATGAACCATTGCATGCAGACAAGCATTGATTAACCTATTATCAGAAGACTTCACATATGGATTTTATATCTATGCTGGCAATACCAAGCTTTAATTGGAGCCATGGATAGCCCTGTCTGGACCACCCAGCTCAGTGTCTTTGTTCTGAAAATTGAAGAAGCCTGGTGAAACATTCTTGGCCAACAGTGTCTTAAGCCAATCAGATACATTCACTGTTCAGGTATTCTAAAAGTCGCTTGTGCTGACTGGCAGAATACAATAGCTGAGAGGGGAGATATCTCCAAGCACACTGTTTAGTGTGGATGAAAGACTATTGATTTATCTCGTTCAGCCCTGCATGTATCTTAGAACTACATATGAGCAGTTTATTTGTTGATTACTTCCAAAGATCACACAAGCTGGATTTTTTTTTTTTGTATTAACAATTTTTATTGGTTTTCATGTGAGTACAAACAGTATATTTTTAAAAAAGATAAGGAAAAAAAAAAAGCATATCAGAAAGGTACATCGATGGTAAAACTACATATGATCAGGACCAGTGGAATCATATAATAACAGTGCGAAAGTAATCAGGGTCTTACATTTTGGGCCGGCATAGAGGAAATGAAGGTATCCCACGGGAGCCAAATCATCTCAAACACAGCAACACACAAGCTGGATTTTAAGTGGCATACAATACAAAAATAGATACAGATATGGCAATCAAATAGTGGCATTTGTTATTAGAAAAGATGATAATAAAATAAGTTAGTACCCGTATTCAGTCCATTTTTGGATAAAATACAGCAAACATTTTTTCAAGCAATCTTTTGTGTCCATTGGACCTAACTGTTGTGGATGTCTATTCCACATTTTCAAAGCTCTTACAGTAAAGAGCACTTTCCTAGTGAAAAGTTACAAAGTGTGTCCACATGTCTTCTGCAGTATGCGAACAGCTTTCCAATGTGTTTGCTATATGTAGCATTTATGTATTTATACAAGATAAACAGACCCATATTTAATCATTTGTTCTTAAAGGGTGAATACATCCAATTTAATTATTCTTCCTCATAATGACATGACACAGCAAGCTGCAGCATTTTTCTGTATGCCCAGGGTGGCTGGATGAAGTCCCCATAGCTCAGTGCTCATAGGAAGTGGGTTCAATGATGCTGCCATTCAACTAATAACAGCAGCACCACCTAATTTATTTATTTATTTCAGGTACTTATATAGTGCTGTCAATTTACGCAGCGCTTTACACATATATATATTGAACATTCACATCAGTCCCTAACCCTCAAAGGGTGTACAATCTAAGGTCCCTAACTCACATTCATACATACACATATTAGGGCCAATTTAGACAGGATCCAATTAACTTGGAGTCTTTGGAGTATGGGAGGAAACTGGAGCACCTAGAGGAAACCCATGCAAGCACAGGGAGAATATGCAAGCTCCATGCAGGAGGTGCCATGGTCGGGAATCGAACCCATGACCCATTTACTGCAGGACAGATGTATCTTAATTTACAACTACCGCTGGAAAACGGGGGCAACAGAGCAATTCTCTCTTGATGCTGCAAAGACATTCGATACAGTTGAATGGCCGTACTTATGGCAGGTCCTCGACAAATTTACCTTGGGGACTGGATTAATTTCTTGGCTTCAATTGCTTTAAAATGCATCCACAGCTCGAATATGGGTAAATAACGCCCTATCCCCACCTTTTACAGAGGCACAAGACAAGGATGCCCACTATCACCTTTGCTCTTTCCTCTGGCAATAGAACATTTGGCAGTGGCCATTAGGGGTGATCAGAATATAGTAGGTTTAAAACAGGGCGGTATTGAAGAGAAATTGGCTTTATATGCCGATGATGCCCTACTGTTTTAGGGCGATACGTCCCCTTCCATTATAAGACTGATGTCCCTTATCCACACATTTGGATCCTTTTCCGGCTTTATGATTAATGGGGATAAATCTACCCTGCTACCCCTAGACCTGATGCCAAATCCCTTGCCGCAGGCTGCATCCCAAATTAAAGCAGTAGATTCTTTTCGTTATTTGGGCATCCATATACATCCTACCCTGTCCAAATATGTCCAGCTAAATCCTTACCCTTTACTCCTTAGGTTCCAACAGAAAACAGCTAGTTGGAATAAATTACCATTATTGGTGGTCGGCAGGTGTAATTTAATAAAAATTATCTGGGCCCCTCAGTTGCTATATGCCCTGCATAACGCCCCGATATGGATCCCCATGTATGTTTTCAAGCAATGTGATACTGTGTTTTGCTGTCCGATTTGGAAGAAACAATCCCCTCATATAAAATTAGAAACTCTGCAGGAGCCTAAAGGAGGCTGGTGGACTGGTGGTCCCTAATCCATTTTATTACTACATGGCTTCACAACTTTAACATCTTACTGCTTGGCAAGATGAAGTCTCTACTGACACCATTAAGCCACTCCTAGTGACTGTCCTTTCCAAATGATAATTTGATGGAATGTCTGGAGGCAGGGGAGTTTGGAGCCTTATCTCGATACCCTACCCTAGTATTGACACATAAATTATGGTTTAAGGCTAAACTTCATTTGAATTATTCCGGCTACACCTTCTTCGCTCGTATTTTTTATTCCACTAACTATTCTGAATTAGGGAAGTTGCAAGGCTTTTCTGGCTGGATGGTGATGGGTATTAAATACGTACTACAATTGTATTATGGTCAACTGCTGAAGGACTTTTGAACTTTGCAACTTGAAAATGGCTTATCTAATCTCTTTTTTTTTTCAATACCTGCAACTTAGACATGCCATCACTGCACAATCTAAAATCTCTACATGGTTATTCGTTGAGCCAATGGTTCTTACTCGAACTATATCTTCAACCTCTAGAAAGGGCCAAATATCCTCGATGTACAACGGGTCTCTAAGGCACTGTCTCTCAATTGCAGGGCACAATGGTCTGCAGACTTAGGAGCTATCTCAGATGAGGAATGCTCCACAATATTAGAAAATGCAATTAAGATCTCTCTGTCTCCAACTCAGAAGCATACCCAGCTCTTTATCATTCACCGTACTTACTGCACACCTCAAAAATTGTATGCCTGGAATAGGAGGGATTCTCCCCTTTGCCCCAGGTGCGAAACTAATAATGGTACACTTATCCATATGTTATGAAAATGCTCTAAATTAGCAAGATACTAGACATACATTATAGACATGATAAATAGAATTTGGATTCTTAACCCCTTGACGCCAACATCACACAAATATGCAGTCTCACGGAACTGGGCTTTTTTCCGTGGGGCCACATATTTGCGTACCTGTCTTTGTGCTGCGTGCTCCCAGAGAGTGTCACTGAGAGCCCCAGGTCCCGATCTAATGATCAGACCCGGGATTCCCGATTCCGGGTCACATTGGCTATCACAGTGATCAGTCACTGTGCAGCCCGGCCCCCTTGTTTTTTTTCCTCTCTATGCATGGAGAAGAGAGATACATTAAATCTCTCTAACTCCTGGCATAGAGAGAAAAAAAAAATGTTTGTAAGAAAAAAAAGAAAGAAGATAAATAAATATTAAAAAATTAAATTAAAGAAAAAATACCTAGATCAAGGTTTGATCTAGTTCAGTGCCAGGGTTATTGTTTGGGTCAAGGTCAGGGTCAAAGGTCAAGGTCAAAAGGTCAGGGTTAAAGGTCAGGATTTAAAAAAAAATTGGTATCAGTGTCAGTTATTGTCAATGTCAGTGTGTTTTAGGTAAAAAACAAAAACAAAATGCGCACTATTGTTTCTGGGCTATACTATGGGTACAAACAACAAATAACATACACATATATGGTATTGCTGCGATCGTCAGGAGCTGGAGAATTTATTTTGGGTTGTTCTTTGGTGGTAGGTTATGGTAGTAACAAGAAACACACAGCTAAATAAAAAAAAAATATATTTTTTTTTTACTATTTTGGGCCAGTTTTCCTTCGATAATAAAAAAAAAAAAAAAAATCAAGAGATATCCATTACAATTTACCACCAAATGAAAGCCCAATTTGTCCTGAAAAAAACGTGGTATAATTCACCTGGATGTACAAAGTAGTTGTGATGATATGAACGGTTCTACTAACACATGTCAACATTGCAAAATTGTGCTTAGGCATTTAGATTTGTTTTACACTTAGGCGTGAAGGGGTTAAGCTTACCCTGGACCCTAAGATTTGTCTGCTGGGAGCCATAGAAGAGGAACTATATACCCCACATACTTACATTGCAATTCTCCATGTGCTGTTTATCACTCGGAAACTCATAGCCCAGAAATGGCTCTCTCCTGCTCCTCCTTCCCACGTGACATGGATTAAAACCATGGAGAAAATAATCTATCAACATTTGGGATGTGCAAGCTAAATCACAACTATTTGGGATGCTTGGTTAACCACTTCCTGTCCGGACACTTTTACCCCCTTCCTGTCCAGGGCAATTTTCAGCTTTCAGCGCTATCACACTTTGAATGACAATTCCGCGGTCATGCAATACTGTACCCATATGAATTTTTTACCATTTTTTTGAGACAGATAAAGCTTTATTTTGGTGGTATTTATTCACCGCTGGGATTTTTATTTTTTTTACTATGTAAATGAAAAAGTCCAAAAATTTTGAAAAAAAGTGTTTTTTTTAATAAAATTTTGCAAATAAATAATATTTCATCCTAAATCTTGGCCAAAATTTATTCCGTTATTTTTTTAGTAAAAAAAAAAAAAAATCAAAAATTAGTTTATAACCAAACAAACATTTTTTTTTATATTATTTTTTATTTTTACATACTGTCACCCTAGCAGTACAGTGTCACCATGGTGACACTGTACTACTTGTGGGGGGTGATGAAGATTTTTTTTTTTTTTTTTTTTACACTGATTGCTTTTACACCCATATAGGATGTAAAAGCAATCATTTCTCTTTCTCTCTGTCTGCATTCTTGCAGTCATTGAGAAATACTGAGTGAGCTGTGATTGGTCACAGCTTGTCACATGGTACAAGGCTGTTGTGAATAGCCTTGTACCATGTGACCTCTGTGATCATTCACAGATTTCACACGTAGTAAACAATGATGTCACAAGTGACATCTTGCTTACTACTTTGCATGTGATCACTGATTCGCCAATCAGTGATCACATGACCGGGACCTCGTACAGAGGTCCCGTCCGACGATCGGTGTGTCACTGTGTCCGGAGGACACAGCGGACACCGGATCGCGGTGGTGCGCGCTCCTAGGGAGCGCGCACAGCTAGAAAAGGCGGGTGCCGTTTAGGAACGGCAACCCGACCTTGGACTGCCACCGCCCTGCCGTTTATAAACAGCAGGCGGACGGCAAGAGGTTAAGTACACCAGAATTAGCACCACTCCAACTATTCAGGGACCGAATACTAAGTAGAGGAGTTTCTTCAGATTTGATATGATATTGTCCCTGCCCCACACTTTACTGTGTTTTGTCAGTAGAATAGATTTACATGAATAATAAATTAAACTTATTACCACAATTATCCCTAATCTCTATCTTATATTTCACCAGCCTTTAGACAGGTACTAGAGCCACATATATACTGAATGTTCTTTTTATGGACATTAGACCTTTACCTAGATTTCTAAAAATGGATACACTGAGGCAGCTTGTTTACTAAGGTTCAGTTTAATTGAAGAATGTTGTGTTTTTACTGTTCTGGTCTTATTTTTTTGGTTTTCTACTATAATTTTTTTCTAACAAAACAAAAAAACACAATGTGGTTTGGGAATCTATGCTCATGACTTCAGTATGCTCTGATGTAAACTCCTTGAGTACTGCACTTGTGAACTGCATTTCCTCTTTTATTCTTTCCCAATGAATAAAATTCAAAACACTAACAACATACACAACAGCCACAGCTCCCTACCCAATTCTGTCTGTCTATTTCCTAATTTGTCTGCCTTTAGGCATTTCCTGAAAACATATCTTTTCAGGGAATTTTATGCCACCTCTACTTAAACCAGAACTAAACAAACCAAAAAGATATTTAATTAATTTTTATTATTCAAAGAATTCCCCCCCTTTCCATCCATGTCTCCATGTTTTATTTTGTTGAGAAATTATTTGAAAAGCTCCTCCTCCTAGCATTTCTGTCTGTGGCCATCTTGAGTAAGGGTAGATGATTCATGTAGCATTTACTTCATGGAATCCATTTGCCCTTAGGTTAGATGTACAGGTAGGAAGATGTGCTTAGCAGAGAAAACCCCTCCTGCCCTCCCAAAGACTCCTGGAATGTATGACATCATTTGCTTAGGCCTAGAGATGTGGAAGTAACTGAAGAAGAAAAAAAAAGCATTTATATTATCCTGCTAAAAATCATTACCATTTATCATGGGGATACTTTATGTTATTTTTCTAGGCCAGTTTTTCCATGGGATTGATTATGAAATTTCCAATATCCATAAAACGAAAAATCCTGATAAGCCAGATGCTACAATGAAAGTGAAGAATAAGTTACTGACAGTGACAAGGTAAGAAGAGATGTGTACAGATGGGATGTAGTTTAATATAATATCTGCAGTAGCTGGAAAACATGGAAATTAAGGGTGGTTCACCTGGTTCATTGACCTATCAGGAGCTTTATAAAGAGTATTAGGAAAGAATGTGTCAATAAAAAGAGAATGAATGCAAAATAGGTTCTATGAACATCTATTCACTAGGATGGTCCTTACATTCTGTTATTTAACATTAGCAATAATGACTTTAAATTCCCTACAATCTCCTTGATCTCATTTATCATTTTGGTTAAAGTATGCAGTTCTTTTCTTTGCCACCCTATCTTTCCTTTGCTCCCTAGCTGCTTTATCTCCCTGGGCACTTGATCTCTTGACCTGAACTAAAGAAACCCACTACTGCTACCAAGGTAGTGCTAGGTGCCTAAAGTGATATTAAGTTTGTTTATTTAAAAAAAAAAACAACAAACTTGTCATACTTACCTGCCCTGTGCAATGGTTTTTCACAGATCAGCCCTAATCCTTTTCTTCTCGGGTCCCCCACTGGCACTCCCCCTTGACCAGTGCCCACAATAGCAAGCTACTTACTATGGGTGCACTCGTACATGCTCGTTCCCATGTCCCACTGTATAAGTCCATAAGTCACATAGAGCCTCATTGGCTCACTGACTGTAGTGGGAGCCAATTTTCCTGCTGCTGTGTCTCAGCCAACAAGGTATGCCGTTCTTTCAGAGCGCATGCACCAGGTGACTTCACCAGCTGCTGCTCATTGGAATATCTCCTAAATGGTGCACATTTAGGAGATATTCATCTTACCTGCAGGTAAGCTTTATTATAGGCTTACCTGTCGATAAAAGTTGCAAAGCGGACTTTACTACCACTTTAAATAACAGATGCAGGTTACAGAAGTAGCAGTCTTAAGTTCTGTCCTTTTCAGCAAAGGTTGACTAATAGACATCTTCCCAACAAGTTGCTGGGTTTCGATGGTCATGATGACATCTCTCCTCCCCTAACAGCACATTTTTAAGTCTTGGTGTGGATTTTTTAAAAATCCACACCAAGACTTCAGTGGATTTTATCAGTGGATTTTTTAAAAATAAATAAAATGAAATCCAATGTACAGTTTACAAATGAAGTGTAAATACTGTAGATGTGATACTAAACTCTGGTTTTAAAAAAATCTAAGTATGTATTTATTATACCTCAGAAAAGGACCTTATATTGCTCTCAGTCTCCTCCAAGTTCCCTTTTTTTTTGTTTTCTTTTTGTTTTTTTGCTGCTGTGATCTGACTTTCTGTTAGAGGGTAGTTTTCTTCATCTAACTGCATGAAGGTATGTAGCCACCATCTCTTGCTCATCCCTGAGATGGACTATGCACTATGGACTATGGGATTTAAAGTGTGCATATAGCAGTGCACTTTACTGCAACTAACCTGCACTGCTCTTCCAAACCATAGGTGAAGAAACAGTTTCATGAAAAATAGATAACGATCGTTAGATTGTGGATGTACATGCATTATTTTTATAGAATAAGAATATCATTTAATGTCACTTTAACTGCAGAGATGGGATTTTGGTTTTTCTCTTTGGTTTTGTTATATCACATAAGTGTTTTATTGCAGAGTTGCCCACATTGTTTTGATGAGGCCCCAAAGCCAGTTCCTTAGGGTCCTATCTGTCTCCTTGCTGTTTTTAATGCTTTTTAAATAAACCAGAACAATACATTACATACATATCTATAGTGCATGAATGTTGTTATATAGGATTGTAGCAGCTGTAAAAGCTTATGTGTTACTTTAATGTTTTAGGGGTTCGCAAAAAGATTACAAGAGTGATTACAGGAATGGCAAAAAAGTCCCTTGCTGGTTTGTACACTCCAACGCAGAAGGGCTGATTGACGGCACTCATAAGGATTATATCGTTCCCAATATCTTCAGCATCGCTTAGGAAATTTATAATCTCCCTTTCGTCTTCAGCATAAATTACTTTTTCTACATTCATGTTTTTTTTTTCTATTGAATAAATATTTAATGGTTAATGTGCTCTTGTGATACACCATTTTAGAAGGAAAAATGCTGCTTTACATTCATGGTCAATGGAAATACCCATCTTGCCTTGGCTGGTAAAATGCTGCTATTACATTGGTGGTCAGTAAAAATGTCCCCTGTTCTTTGGTGTCCAATGGAATGTCCCCTTTCACCTTTAGATTTGGCCCTTGGAACAGCTTCCTTTACGTTAACAATCATTAGTACAGCCCTTTAAAAACTAGTATTCCTTACAAAACACCCCTTTATATTGGGGGCCATTGAAAGTTATATATATATATATATATATATATATATATATATATATATATATATATATACACATATACACACACACAGTTGCAAGAAAAAGTATGTGAACCCCTTGGGATTACGTAGAGTTTTGCATGAATTGGGCATAAAATGTGCTCTGAACGTCATCTAAGTCACAACAATAGAAGAACACAGTCTGCTGAACATAATACTACACAAATATTAGATGTTGCCATGGTTTAATTGCACATAACATGTAAACATTCACAGTGCAGGGAGGAAAAAGTATGAGAACCTTTGGACTTAATAACTGGTTGACCCTCCTTTGGCAGCAATAACCTCAACCAAACGTTTCCTGTAGTTGCAGATCAGACCTGCACAACGATCTGGAGTCATTTTGGACCACTCCTCTTCACAAAACTGTTTCAGTGTAGCAATATTCTTGGGATGTCTGGTGTGAATCGCTCTTAAGGTCATGCCACAGCATTTCAATGGGGTTGAGGTCAGGACTCTGACTGGGCCACTCCAGAAGTCGTATTCTGTGCTGTTGCAGCCATTGTTTTGTTGAATTACTTGTATGCTTTGGGTCATTGTCCTGTTGCATCACCCATCCTCTGCGGAGCTTCAGTTGGCGGACAGATGGTCGTACGTTTTCCTGCAAAATGTCTTGATAAACTCTGGAATTCATTTTCCCATCAATGACAACAATCCGTCCAGGCCCTGAGGCAGCAAAGCAGCCCCAAACCATGATGCTCCCTCCGCCATGTTTCACAGTGGGGATGAGGTTTTGATGTTGGTGTGCTGTGCCTTTTTTTCTCCACACATAGTGTTGTGTGTTCTTCCCAAACAACTCAATCTTGGTTTCATCTGTCCACAGTATATTTTGCCAGTAGTGCTGTGGAACATCCAGGTGCTCTTTTGCAAACTTCAAACGTGCTGCAATATTCTTTTTGGACAGCAATGGCTTCCTCCGTGGTGTCCTCCCATGTACTCCATTCTTGTTTCATGTTTTCCTTATTGTAGATGTGTCAACAAAAATGTTAGCATGTGCCAGAGATTTCTGTAGGTCTTTAGCTGACACTCTGGGATTCTTCTTTACCTCATGCAGCATTCTGCGCTGTGCTCTTGCAGTCATTTTTACAGGACGACCACGCCTAGGGAGAGTAGCAACAGTGCTAAACTTTCTCCATTTGTAGACAGTCTGTCTTACCGTGGACACATGAACATCAAGGCTTTTGGAGATACTTTTGTAACCCTTTCCAGCTTCATGCAAGTCAACAATTCTTGATGGTAGGTCTTCTGAGAGCTCTTTTCTGCCAGGCATGGTTCACATCAGACAGTGCTTCTTGAAACCAGTAAACCCAAAACAGGTGTGTGTTTTTTAAGGGCAGGACAGCTGTCAGCAACACATCCAATATCATCACACTGATTGGAGTCAAGGTTGGCTCACTCCTGGCTCCAATTAGCTCTGGGAGAAGTCATTAAGCTAGGGCCTCACATACTTTTTCCTCCCTGCACTGTGAATGTTTACATGTTATGTGCAATTAAACCATGGCAACATCTAATGTTTGTGTAGTATTATGTTCAGCAGACTGTGTTCTTCTATAGTTGTGACTTAGATGACGTTCAGAGCACATTTTATGCCCAATTCATGCAAAACTCCACGTAATCCCAAGGGGTTCACATACTTTTTCTTGCAACTGTGTATATATATATATATATATATATATATATATATATATATATATATGTTAGATACATTTGCCCCATTTATTATTGGTGAGTAAAAATGCCCCTATTACATTGGTAGTCAGGAGTTTTTTGTTTTTTTTTTTGTACTGTAATTACATTGGTGGTCAGTATGACTACTGTCTCACTTGTCCAGTGAAAAAGAATCTGACTCTGTCTGTTTGCATCTTTCCAGCCTGGTTACACCAGCTGGGTGCTACAGGTTGTGGTGGCTGCCATGAGTGAACCCAGGCTTCAGAGAGCAAAGCTGAATAATCAGTTCACAGGTGATTTGCTGATATACATTTTCTTTATTTTTTTTAAGATATAACCATTAATTATTGGCTGTTTACTGCTTTACTTGTTTTTTTTGGTCAAACAAGACCATCCAGTCTTCAGTAAACAACTCAGCCCAGTTAGTAAGTAAACTACAACATTATTTCTGCAAGATTGGTAAAGAAACGTATAGAGGAAAATTCACAACCCACTCTGATCTATTTTACATTTGAGTTCCATAATTTGTACTATAAAAGTACAACATATTGCCAAGCTTATACAAGGAAGAACACTTTCAAATAAAAATAACAGCCCTTTAAATAATGTGTTTCCGCTCCTGCTGGCATCATAGATGGGGTGGATTTGTGTTGTTATGTTAATCTGTTTATCTTCTTTTCCACTTTGTGTATCTGCAAAGATCCTTCTTAAGTGGAAGCTACCTCACCCTTGTTTTCAAAGCCCGCCAGTATTGATAACACTTTACGATGTACAAGTTGACCTACCCAAGTAGAAACTGCCCTAAAAAGTTTGATAAATATATGGTCTGCCTTGATAGACTCCTGGGGTTCCATACTATCACTGTTTATTTGGTATAATTTGCTCCAAACTGATATTTACTCTATTGGCAGGAATACTTATTAAAGTGATATTAAAGGCTTAAAAAATTTAAAAAAATAAATAAATAACACATCATACTTACCTGCTTTGTGCAGTGGTTTTGCACAGAGCAGCCCGGATCTTCCTCTTCTCGGGTCCCCTGCCAGCGCTCCTGGCCCCTCCCTCCTGAGGGGTGCCCCACAGCAAGCAGCTTGTGTCCATTCACACACGGAGCCGTGGCTAAACCCTGCCATGGCTAAGCCATCTTCTTCTCATTGGCTCACTGGCTGTACTTGATTCAGCCAATGAGGAGAGGGAGTCCAGGGATGCTTACCTATATATATATATACACACACACATATACATACATACAGTTGCAAGAAAAAGTGTGTGAACCCCTTGGGATTACGTGTAGTTTTGCATGAATTGGGCATAAAATGTGCTCTGAACGTCATCTAAGTCACAACAATAGAAGAACACAGTCTGCTGAACATAATACTACACAAACATTAGATGTTGCCATGGTTTAATTGCACATAACATGTAAACATTCACAGTGCAGGGAGGAAAAAGTATGTGAGGCCCTAACTTAATGACTTCTCCCAGAGCTAATTGGAGCCAGGAGTGAGCCAACCTTGACTCCAATCAGTGTGATGATATTGGATGTGTTGCTGACAGCTGTCCTGCCCTTAAAAAACACACACCTGTTTTGGGTTTACTGGTTTCAAGAAGCACTGTCTGATGTGAACCATGCCTCGCAGAAAAGAGCTCTCAGAAGACCTACGATCAAGAATTGTTGACTTGCATGAAGCTGGAAAGGGTTACAAAAGTATCTCCAAAAGCCTTGATGTACATTTGTCCACGGTAAGACAGACTGTTTATAAATGGAGAAAGTTTAGCACTGTTGCTACTGTCCCTAGGCATGGTCATCCTGTAAAAATGACTGCAAGAGCACAGCGCAGAATGCTGCATGAGGTAAAGAAGAATCCCAGAATGTCAGCTAAAGACCTACAGAAATCTCTGGCACATGCTAACATTTTTGTTGACACATCTACAATAAGGAAAACATTAAACAAGAATGGAGTACATGGGAGGACACCACGGAGGAAGCCATTGCTGTCCAAAAAGAATATTGCAGCACGTTTGAAGTTTGCAAAAGAGCACCTGGATGTTCCACAGCACTACTGGCAAAATATACTGTGGACAGATGAAACCAAGATTGAGTTGTTTGGGAAGAACACACACAACACTATGTGTGGAGAAAAAAAAGGCACAGCACACCAACATCAAAACCTCATCCCCACTGTAAAACATGGCGGAGGGAGCATCATGGTTTGGGGCTGCTTTGCTGCCTCAGGGCCTGGATGGATGGTTGTCATTGATGGGAAAATGAATTCCAGAGTTTATCAAGACATTTTGCAGGAAAACGTACGACCATCTGTCCGCCAACTGAAGCTCCGCAGAGGATGGGTGATGCATCAGGACAATGACCCAAAGCATACAAGTAATTCAACAAAACAATGGCTGCAACAGCACAGAATACACCTTCTGGAGTGGCCCAGTCAGAGTCCTGACCTCAACCGATTGAAATTCTGTGGCATGACCTTAAGAGAGCGATTCACACCAGACATCCCAAGAATATTGCTACACTGAAACAGTTTTGTGAAGAGGAGTGGTCCAAAATTACTCCCGATCGTTGTGCAGGTCTGATCTGCAACTACAGGAAATGTTTGGTTGAGGTTATTGCTGCCAAAGGAGGGTCAAGCAGTTATTAAGTCCAAAGGTTCACATACTTTTTCCTCCCTGCACTGTGAATGTTTACATGTTATGTGCAATTAAACCATGGCAACATCTAATGTTTGTGTAGTATTATGTTCAGCAGACTGTGTTCTATTGTTGTGACTTAGATGACGTTCAGAGCACATTTTATGCCCAATTCATGCAAAACTCCACGTAATCCCAAGGAGTTCACATATTTTTTCTTGCAACTGTATATATATATACAGTCATGGCCGAAATTGTTGGCACCCTTGATATTTTTCCTGAAAATCAAGTATTTCACACAAAAAAGGTATTGCATTAACACATGTTTTGCTATACACATATTTATTCCCTTTGTATGTATTGGAACAAATATAAAACAGAGGCAGAAAAGCAAATATGACATAATGTCACACAAAACCCCAAAAATGGGCTGGACAAAAGTATTGGCACCCTTAACTTAATATTTGGTTGCACACCCTTTGGAAAACATAACTGAAATCAGTCGCTTCCTATAACCATCAATAAGCTTCTGACACCTCTCACCCGGAATTTTGGACCACTCTTCCTTTGCAAACAGCTCCAGGTCTCTCTTATTGGAAGGACACCTTTTCCCAACAGCAATTTTAAGATCTCTCCACAGGTGTTCAATGGGATTTAGATCTGGGCTCATTGCTGGCCACTTCAGAACTCTCCAGCGCTTCTTTGCCATCCATTTCTGAGTGCTTTTTGACGTATGTTTGGGGTCATTGTCCTGCTGGAAGACCCAGGATCTTGGACGCAAACCCAGCTTTCTGACACTGGGCCCTACAGTGCGACCCAAAATCCTTTGGTAATCCTCAGATTTCATGATGCCTTGCACACAGTCAAGGCACCCAGTGCCAGAGGCAGCAAAACAACCCCAAAACATCATTGAACCTCCACCATATTTTACCGTAGGTACTGTGTTTTGTTCTTTGTAGGCCTCATTCCGTTTTCGGTAAACAGTAGAATGATGTGCTTTACCGAAAAGCTCTATCTTGGTCTCATCTGTCCACAAGACGTTTTCCCAGAAGGCTTTTGGCTTACTCAAGTACATTTTGGCAAACTGTAGTCTTGCTTTTTTATGTCTCTGTGTCAGCAGTGGGGTCCTCCTGGGTCTCCTGCCATAGCGTTTCATTTCATTTAAATGTCGACGGATAGTTCGCGCTGACACTGATGCTCCCTGAGCCTGCAGGACAGCTTGAATGTCTTTGGAACATGTTTGGGGCTGCTTATCCACCATCCGGACTATTCTGCGTTGCAATCTTTCATCAATTTTCCTCATCCGTCCACGACCAGGGAGATTAGCTACAGTGCCATGGGTTGCAAACTTCTTGATAATGTTGCGCACTGTGGACAAAGGCAAATCTAGTTCTCTGGAGATGGACTTGTAACCTTGAGATTGTTGATATTTTGCCACAATTTTGGTTCTCAGGTCCTCAGACAGTTCTCGTCTCCTCTTTCTGTTGTCCATGCTTAGTGTGGCACAGACAGACACACAATGCAAAGGTTAAGTGAACGTCTCTCCTTTTTATCTGCTTTCAGGTGTGATTTCTATATTGCCCACACCTGTTACTTGCCCCAGGTGAGTTTACAGGAGCATCACATGCTTGTAACATTCTTATTTATCCGCAGTTGTGAAAGGGTGCCAATACTTTTGTCCAGCCCATTTTTGGAGGTTTGTGTGACATTATGTCGAATTTGCTTTCTTTCCTCCCTTTTTTTGTTTTGTCCCAATACACACAAAGGGAATAAACATGTGTATAGCAAAACATGTGTTAATGCAATACGTTTCGTGAGAAATACATGATTTCCTGGAGAAATATCAAGGGTGCCAACAATTTCGGCCATGACTGTATATATATATATATAGTGTGCTAGACTGTTTGTAATTTCCTGAGGTTTTCAATAAACATTTTCTACTTATAAAAAAAAATTATGTGTTTCCACCTCTGTAGTTAATATAATCATAGTGTAAATTTGTTGCAAAGAAGGAAAGTCGACTAAACGATTTTGCAAACAGTATTAATTAGGTAGTCTGTGCTTCTTGCACAAGATATCCATTGTGCACTGCTGGACATGTTGCTTGATTATACTAAAACCATCTATATGTCTATACTTTAAGGACGAATTCCATGTATAGAACAATGTACAATACCATATTTCGCCAATGCCCCTGGATGCTGAAAATCCCTGAAGTAGACACAGTTACTCCAGTGATCTCCACTTGCTTCTGGGTCCCACACCACTACTCCTATAATCTCCACTTCCTTCTGGGTCTTGAACAGAGTGGCTGTCCTGCTGCACTGTAAACTCAGGTTGCTCCGCAGAGGTGTCTTTCCATGAATGTTTTGTATCTCTTGAATGAATGCAAAGCATTCTCTGATTGGAAGTCCCTTCCCTGCCTCCCCACCTTGTCCAATCAGAGAATGCTTTGCACTCATTCAGAAAAAGAGCATTCTCTGAATAGTGCCCTTGTTGAGCAGCCAACCTTCTGTGTTCATAATACAAGATGAAGATCACTGGAGTAGCAGAGTCTACATCAGTGATTTCTAGCTTCAAGGGCATCGGCAAAGTGCATAATTACATATTTACATTGGTTCAAGCTGGAACAACGTAACTATGTAAAAAGCATACATACCTGGAATTATTCTTTAAGTATAGAATATCTGCATAGCAAAACACTGTTCTAACATTGGTTCTAAAGTTTTTGAAGCTTCTTGTCCAAGTGGCATTTTCAAGACCCTGTACAAACATAATGGCACAAAACAGATAGTGAATGCTCTTTACAAAAGCTCTGGCTTAGAACACCTGCTGCACCATAGTGAATAGTTAAGATGAAATTCCACTTAAACCAGCTCTTCTAAATATATAAAACTAATTTAGGCTAATATTGGCAGATTTTTTTTTTACAAATGTTCGTACAAAAAGACCTAGTCAGTACATTTGATAATGCCATCAGAGACTTGACAAATGTCGTTGAAAAGTTCTTCAAAATTTTGTTTACAATGATTGCAATTTCCCAAACAAAAAAAAAAAAAAAAAAATAAAATAAAAAAAAATCACATTTAATGTTAGAAATGAATTAATTAAGAAAAATTTTCCTCCTTTGAATTTTCTCATCACTACAGTCAAAAACGTTGATTGATTTGATTAAAAGTTTGAAAATTTTCATTTTTAGAGTTTCATTCAATTTTCTAACAAAATTTTACTAGCATATGGCCATCGTAAGAGAACAGATGCTGTATAAATGTCCAGTTCAGATGCTGGGAGCAAAGAAGACACCTGGTACTTGGTACCTGGAATTGGAGGAGCATGTGACTCACTTTCCTTTCTCTCATGTGACAATGCAATTGCTTGTTGACTGGCCCAGGACTGTCACATCAGGGTGGGGAAAGAGTTCTCAGCCCTGTTAAAGCTACATCTAGAGGGGCATGGAGCATACACAAGACTTTATATCATCTTTCCTGGTGGAAGTAAAGGAAAGGTGAATGAGGAAGGGAGGCATTAAAGATGAATTCCCAGTATGGCACTGCTATGCCAGTGATCGCCATTAGATTTTGGGTCCCGTGATAAGCAACTGTCCTGCTGCATTGTGAACACAGGAGATTACTTGCTTGGCATGGGTTCTATACAGAGAACACTTTCAATTTTATCAATGAATGCAAAGCATTCTCTGATTGTAAATGGGGGAGAGGTTGTAGCAGCGATGTCACAATTTCCAGGTCCAATCAGACAACACTGTGTATTCATGGATAAAAAGCAAAGTATCCTCTGAATGGCACCAATGCTGAGTGGGTGACTTCCTGTGTCCAGTAATCAGAGCAGCCGCTCAGGGTGGGATCCTATTACCAGTGCCTACTAAAGTGATTTCCAGCTTCCATAGGATCCCACAGGTATGGCATGGCATTTGGAGTGACCCCTCCTTCTACACAGAGAACAAGGGTCCTTCTTTGCAATACGCTGGCAGGGGACAGGCTTCTCTACATAGGTTGTAGCTGCTTTTAAAAGAAAATAAACTCTAAGACTTTGAACACCTTTAGCTTCAATGCCCTTGGAATGTATGTTGATGATTTAACTACTCAAGACTGGACTGTTTCACCCTTTTCCTGCTCAGGCCATTTTTCATCTTTCAATGCTGTCACACTTTGAACAACAATTACTTATTCAGTTAACACAGTACCCAAATTAAATTGTTAGCATTGTTTTGATACAGATATAGCTTTCTTTTAGTGGCATTTAATCACCACTGGCTTTTTTATTGCTTGCTATATAAATGAAATAATACTGAAAATGTTTCTTAGTTTCTGTTATACAAGGTTGCAAATAAATAATCTTTATTAATACATTTTTAAAAAATATTTTCTTGCCCAAAAAGTTGTCATTTTAAGATATTTCTCACATAGAGCATTACAATTACATCCCAAATCACATTCTGCTATTGCTCCCAAAAATGGGGATACCACATGTGTGAGACCTTTTTCAAGGCCTAGCCAAACAGAGAGGCTCAAAATCCAAAGAGCACCTTCAGGCTTTCTAGTGTCAAAAACTACACATCTGACTTCCTGACTGCCTATAACAATTTTGAAGCCCTGGAGCACCAGCACAGTGGAAATACTGACAAGATTACCACATTTTGGAAAGCAAACCCCCAAAGGTATTTTCTAAGAGGCATACAGAGTCTTTTGAAAGTGTCTTTTCAAAATTTATGCTACAAGTTTTTGTAAAATATGTAAAGAAAATTAAATTTTTTTTTTTTTTTTTTCACACAAAGTTTTTGATTAGGCTATTTTTAACACACAGTATAGGCATACTTTGGATAACACCACTAAACACATTCTATGCATATGGAGATACAACACGTGTGAGACTTTTTCACAGCCTAGCCACGTAGAGGTCCAAAATCCAAAGATCACTTTCAGGCTTTTAAGGAGCATTCATTACATGTCTAATTTCTTGACAACCTATCACATGTTTGGAGGCCATGGACCACCAGGACAGTGGAAACACCCACAAAGTGACCACATTTTGGAAAACAAACACCCCAACATATTTTCTAAAAGGTATACTGACTTTTTTTGATATATCATTTATTTGCCACGTTTTTGAAAAATGTGTAAACAAAGCTATAATGTATTGTCCAAAAAACATAATCCATCAGGGGATAGGTGCATAGTGCCACACCCAACTAATGCATTTTGATTCCTCCATTTTTGCATCTTGAAATTTATAATGTATTCTTTTACACAAAGTTGTTGATTAAATAAGATATTTCTAGAATACAGCATGGACATACTTAGAATTTCACCCTAAAACACATTCTACTACTCCTCCCACATGTGGGATACCACATTTGTAATACATTTTCAATGTCTGGACTAATTATATAACCAACATTTTGTGTATCACATAAATCAACCAACACTGAATAGAAAACAATGTACTGTAATAGTCACCTCTGTACAAGTGGTCAGAGAAAATAGCATAGTGCAGCTTCACCTACAGCTGTCCCTGTTCCTACAAGTCAAGCAGGCTTAATCTACTGGCACGTGGCTGCCCCATAGCACAATGCTATGTTCACTGGCCAGGAAATACAGGAGGATGAAAAAGGGTAAACAAAAGAGTATCTGTGGTTCCAGGAGTGCAGTTGTCCACAGAGGATGGGTGGAACTGGTGTCTCACAGGAACTAGTCAATGGGAGATGCAGATGGGTCAATACTGGTGGCAGGCATAGACATGGTTAGCAAATTGGCAAAGGATTGATCCAGACAGCAGGCAGAATCATGGCTGATAAACAGGCCGGAGTCAGTTCAGGCAGAAGGCAGATATGTGGTCAGTATGCAAGTAAAGGATCAGTGCAGGCAACTGGCAGAAATGTGTTCAAACAACAGGACAGTGTCAGTTCAGGTGGCAGACAGAGAAATGGCAGTATGCAGTGTAATATCCTGAGGGTATTGCTCAAGTGTATTAGCCTACTGATCTCTGGTAAGACATGAACACAGATAGAGGCTTCTTCCACCCAAAGCTCTTCAAAGCCTGCAGAATCCAGACCTTGATCAGAGAGTCACAAAACCCAGAAAAAAAAGCCTTTAGTTTTCTCCTCTCGGAAACACTACTCTAGAGCCCCTCACTCTACATAAATGAGCAGCCTGTGTTGTCTTCAATCCTACTACTACAGTGGCATGGCCTTGTACTGTCACAGCAGACAAAAGATCATTCCAGGTGGCAGGCAAAATATATAATCCATACCAGGGCCGGATCTAGGCTGTCCAATGTGGGGGTGCAGTAAAAAATGTAAAGAGGACAGAGGATGGGAGGTCAGCAGGGCAGTGTACAGGGGACATCACTCTGTAGGGCAGGGAACAGAGGCCATTAACTTGTAGATCAGTGTACAGGAGTCCACAGGGCAAAGAACAGGAGTCAGCAGGAAGGAAGACAGAGGTCACTGCTGGTAGGGCAGAAGATAGGAGTCACTTCCTCCAAGGCAAAGGTAGGAGTCACTGTTGGCGCCTTGCAGAGGTCAGGGGTCACTGCTGGCAGGTGTCACGATCTGGGTCAGGTTCAGAGACCAGTTGCTACAGCAGTTGTAAGGCTTACCTGAAACCAGCAGGATTGGTACACCAGCGGCCCACCCTGGGAATGACGCAGGCTCACCTGAGGTGCGGGGTCTAAGCATCCACCGGTCTTCCCCAGAGCTCCTAATGGTGGAGATGGATTTGGCTGCGTGTGAATGCCAGGTCGCAGATCTCAGGATCACCCCACCAGGGAATGAGTAGGCTGGAAACCAAAAGCGGATCAACAGTTCAGGGATCAAACAGAAGCGGAGTCAGTCACAAGCCAAGGGTCGGTCACCAATGGTAGTTGATAGGATGAGGCAGAATCGTAGTCAGTAGCAAGCCAAAGGTCGGTAACGTAGATGAAGACGGCAGCAGGACCAGTAAGCAGGATATTAGCTGGTAAGGCACAATAATCTGGCAACCAGGAAGTGCAGACACATGGCTTTTATAGGAAGTTCATGGGAGGAGCAAGGAGTTCAAGGTTCAAGACAAAACAGGGCAAAGGTAGGATCATCCAAAGAATTGTCAAGGGAGCTGTCCAGCATTCCAGGTGGCTCAGCGAGAAGAAACACTGTCTCCCACCGCAGAAGACCCAGGTTCGATTCCAGGCTCTGACAGCAGGTCAGAAGACAGGGGTCACTGTAGGGAGACTTCCCAGGGCTTGGCTGCTGTATCCACTTCTTTTACTGAGGTGAGGTGTCTGTGGGAGGAGTGGAGGAGGCAGCCACACACCCGGCCCCACCCACCAACTTCGGTTGCCTCAGAAAACAGTAAAGATAACTGAGGGATAGCGACCTGTATTATATGACAGGGGAGAGGTACAGGCAACCTCCCCCACCCCGCTGCTCCCCCTGACTTGATGATAAACTGGCAAGTACATCTACTATGTGTACAAAGTTGCAGAGGAGAAAGTGCAGCTGTCTGAAGTATGGTTCAGCAGACAAGTACAGTGTCGAGGGTGGAGGAGGGCAGCAGTTAGCTTTGGGGGGGGGCACAACTGAAATTTGGGTGGTCTTAGCCCACCCCAGCACCACCCTAGATCCGGCCCTGGTCGATACTGCGCTGCTGGTGCTTGCCACTTCTCCAGGATCTACTGCGCTGCCAGAAGGGCTGGGACAAGGGGTGGGCTGCCCTTGGCGCAATGGTTTATTGTAGGGATGGAAGCACCTTCCTTCTGTTACAAGGCTGACAGGAGTAGTGACGGCAACAGTGATTTTGACAAGTGAGTGACTTCTGGACGTAGGATCCTCTAAGCTTGCACATTATAAATGGGGGGGGGGGTGCAATTTGGCATCTTTGCCCTGGGTGCTGGAAGAACATGTCCTGGCACTGGCTGCTGGTAGTTGCTTCCTGCTGTTCAGATCACCTGATTCTATTTGTTGGCCCCTTTCCGCCTCTGAATTGTTTACTGAACTGCTGCTCCCCATGGGTTCATATCCAGAATCCAAATCTGACAGTGAATGTTCCCACTACTAGCATCTTTCATGCTCAGAATCAAGAAGGCCTCCTCACTTGTGTACATTTTTTTTGAACATGGCCTTTAGGTTTTTGCTGACTGGTGCTGGTACTGGTATCATGTTAACGCGGAGCTCCACTCAAAAGGGGAAGTTCAACTTTAAGGACTGGTCGACCGCTCCCCATTAAGGCTTGACACCTTTGGAGGGCGGGGGGGAGTGGGTACCCAAACTTGACAGGTACCCACTCCCACTTCCGGTCCAATTGCCTAGGCAATCGGAAATGGAAGGTGTCCTCCCTCCCTCCCTGTAGTCTTTTACGACATGTGACAGGTCCCAGAAGACTACAGGACCATTTAGGAAGCGCAGCTCTACTCGCGCATGCGCAGTGGGTACCCGGCTATGAAGCCGCAAGCAGTCACAGCCGGGTGCCCACACTGAAGATGCCAGCCTCCCGGAATAGAGGACGGCCAGTGAAACGGGCTGCGGGGGACACACCGTGTGACAGGGACAGGTAAGTGGCTGTTTTTTAAAAGTCAGCAGCTACAGTTTTTGTAGCTGCTTACTTTTATATTTTGACAGGGTGAGTGGAACTCCACTTTAACAGTGGTACAGGTGTTGATGGCCGCACTGTTGACACTGTACTGGTTTGATGGTGATCAGGTACTGGTGTGATAGTGACACTGGTACAAATTTTGGTGGCGTGAGAGACTTAAACCAGCAAAGCTGAGTATGATTATTTATTATTTCTTTACTTTTGCTAGAGGTGCTGAGAGTCAACGCACTTGGTGAGTTGAATATAAATACACATTTACACTGATGGGAAGTGTAAATTTCTCCATTGGCAGTGGCAGTCAATGAGTGTAGGATCCCCCATAATAGTGACATTTACACTATCCATAGCTGTGGTTAATGTAAATGTGGCTATGCTACAATGACAACCAGTGTAACAGTAGGGAATTCACACACCAAATGTAACATATTTATAGGGAATAGAGTGGAGCACTACATCTTTGTTTAGGAAAATCCCTGTAGGGACTATATGATTTCCACCTTTCCCCTTTCCCCACGCTCTCTCCTCCTTTTCCCTTTCTCCTCCCTCCATCTCAATTCTCCCCCTCTCCTTCTCTCTCTCCCCCCTCCCATTACCACCCTTCCTTTACTCCCCCTCTTTTCCCTTTCCTTTTCTCACACCCCCTTCTTCCCTCTCCTTCTTTTACTCCCCTCTCCCTCCCACCTCTCCCTCCGCCCGACTCTCTCTCTCTCTCTTCTCCTCCTTCTCTCTTCCCCCTCTCTGCCACTCTCTACCTCCCTCTTTCTCAGCCCTCTATTCATCATGACGTACATTACCTAGTCCTGACAAAGTGGTTGTTGTCTCAACAGTTGCTGGTTTTAATGAAGTTCTTCTATAAAGTAGACTCAACAAAGTGTTAGCTTTTGATATGCAGAAAAGCAAATGTATTAAAAAAATTTATAAAAAAAAGTATCCTTTGTCCTGAGGTTTATGTGTGCCTGTGAGACTGTCACTCGTGGCACAGTATTTCCTGAGTACAAGAACTGTGGCATATTGATGTGGTACATACAGCAAATAGGCAGAGGATTTGGTGGGAATACATTGGTTCTTTTAAAGAGGAGACCCATGATTACTGCAGAAAGATGAGTGATTTGAAGTGTTAAGAAAGGTATAGCCATTATAGGGAGAGTAAAGAGGGTGCTGGTAGGATCAAGTTGTTCCAGAGTATACTTATTCTTCAAAGATACCAGCAAAAATGTGCCTGTTCATTGGGCAGAATAAAATACCATATTTTTGGAATGTGCACTTACAGTGGTGGACAGTAGGAACAGAGGCGATAAATGGAGAAGCGTGCTATTGAAGTGGCGCTCAATCAAGTGCATCAATATTTGTGCAACTGCAGTGCTGTGGCCATTAGAGCAGCAGTCAGTGGAGAACTGCATCATTACAGTTGTGGTCAATGGAGAATATATTAATACAGTAGTGGTCAGTGGAAAAGTGCACCATTAGGTGGTGGCCAGTGGAGAACTGAATGATTACAGTTGTGGACAATGGAGAATATATTAGAACAGTGGTGGTCAGTAGAGAAGTGTAACATTACAGTCACCATCATTTGAGTACCACATCAGTACAGTGGTGGTCCGTGGAGAAGTGTGTCTTTACAGTGCAGTCAGTAGAGAAATGCATTGGTACAGTGTCATTCAGTGGAAAAGCATACTGTTGCAGCAGTATTTTGTAGAGAAGTGTGTTGGTACAGTGACAGCTAAAGGAGAATAGTGCAATTACAGTAGTTGTTAGTGGAGAAGTGCCCTTAGTGTCAGTGATGGCCAGAAAAAGACAGTAGAGATATTTTGAGGGGTTGTGGTTAAGTTCTTGTACCTATTTCCTGAAAAAATGCCCTGTGTATGACAATACAGCTTATGAATACATAACTGGATTAGTAGTGCAGTAATGTTTTATATCTGCCTGCAGTTCACTAAAGAATCACTGAATCAGCAAGTTTTCCTACTCACATTTGTAAATACTGACTTCTTGGCAATGTCACTGATCCGGTTGATTCAAAGTATCTAAAAGTATAGCCAGTCTCAAGGTACAATGATATGAAGAACGCAGTATAGCTTTGGCTTGACTTTTCACATGCTAGTTAATGGGGCTGGTTGTGGGGAGCAGTTTCCTATTTCATTTCTACATACAGAAATTCTAAATTATTGCTTAAAAATTGAAAATAATACAAAATTCTTTTATAAGTCCAGTATTTTATTAAAAATGACATGCATATGGAATGCCCATGTAAATAATAAGTCATTCTCAATTACAAAGCCCGTCGGAAATGGCACCAAAATCCTGTAAACGGAAATTAATTTCTGTGGATCCTGTAAGTGTTTTGCAGTTCAAGCCAATACAAATGTCTTCCTGGGAATATTGGGAATGTTGCTATCAGACACATTTCAATAAATGGTGAGTGCTTTTTGAAAATTGTTATTCAGCTAACAGAAAGTATTGCACAGAATAGCACAAAGTACACAGGCAATCAAGTAGATTTGGTGATTTATTGGCTTGCCAGCTGTGATCCAAGGAATGATTTTTCCAATAAAAAAGAAGTTACATATTAGTAATTATTCTGCATATTCTTGTTTCTATGGGCAACTGCTGAAACATTTGATTATTCAGCAATGCTGAAAATATCTGGCACAATATAATCTGTATGTGTTCCGTCAATCAACCCTCCTCCATTGGAATGAACAAACCAACAAGCAACTTTACTGCCATTGTTGTGGTCTTTCCTGTAATCTCTCTGTACACCCCTAAAATGACAAAAACACATTATTAGACATTTCAATGGAAATTACCTTCTGTCTGCATTCACACTGAAACATTTCCACAGTCAGCCATCACAGTGAAACCAAGGCACACAGAACTTTCATGCAGGTCAGACCCATTCATATCTTTGCACAACAGCATAGCGCATTATAAAACACATAGCCTAAAGAAACAGTACTGTTTTAGTCCCCATAGAAAAAAATGGTATTGCACTAAAGTGCACAGGTATTGTGTTTTACTGCAGCTGAACATACAATTTCATACCAGCAGACCATTTAAAAAAAAAACAAACAAACTGTAGAACCTTCCTATAGTTAGGCTTCTAGGTTCATGTAGTTTTTTTTACTCATTCTGTAATCAGGATTTCAATGGTTGTTTGGCCTGGTCTGTTCAGGGCTCCACAGGCTGGGAGTTTGATTGCTTTCCCCTGCCTCTAGATGAAGTTTCTGGAGCTTGGGTGTTGTGGGTGAGAATTCAAATGACTAGCCTGAATATTGAAAAGGGCTTATACAATCCCTGGGGAGGTGTGCGCAGATGGTGGCTGGGGTGCTGTTAAATAGTCTGGCACCATGAGGATATTTTCTTTTTCTTGCTGAGGGAATGGATCTGTGAGCTGAAAGGATGGGGGCTGCCTGCCCCTTGAGAGCCCTGTGGACTGGATGCTGGAGTACTTTTGATGTACTATTATGATGCTGGACTGATTTTGTTTCAGGATCCTGTGAGTAGAGCCTCTTTTCTGTGCTAAACTACTTCATGGTCCCCAGCCATAAACATATAGACTGTTCCAGTCTACTTTTGTAAAGCTACTTCAAGGTCCCCAGTGGTGAACCTATAGACTGTTCCAGCCTACCTTTACCTGTGCTAAAATTACTCCATGGTCCCCAACCATGCACCTATAGACTGTTATAGTCTGCCTTTATCTGATTTCCAACACACTTCATGGTCCCCCGCCAGGAACCTGTAAACTGTTCCAGTCTACCTTTACCGGTGCTAAAGCTACTTCATGGACCCTAACCATGCACCTATAGACTGTTCCAGTCTGCCTGTACTTGTGTTACTGTTACTGAGTGAAAAGTGGCCTCTGCTAACAATACCTTACATTTTGGAGAACCCCACTCACCCCAAATCCGCTCCCATTACAAGTTTCTACAAGCAAATTAATTTTAAAAGACAACCCCTGTCCTAGACTGTTCAATGAGCCAGAGTGGATTGTTGCTGCCTCTGCACTGTTGGGAAAGAACTTCTTTAAATCTACTGAGGCCCCTCCGGGGGTAATGCTAAATGTGGGGTTTCTCATTCAGGATTTCTCTCAGTGAATGCTGCAGTTGCCCTTAGCAACTGACAGAAAAATCATGGATTTGGGGTGTTCTGTCTAGTGCATGTATGTATAGAAAAGGATTGTATTTTGCTTGTAACACACTTGTCTTACAGAGAGAATAGCTGCCAGTGTGGGTGCATTTTCTGTTGGGCAGTAAAGAGTTAATCAGAGCTAATTACTAAAAGCACTGGGTCTAGATTGTGTCTTTTAGACTGCATAGTCACACCTGGCTCTTGTGTTGTCAGGCTTTGAGATGCTTCTGAAATCTTTCAGAATTAATTGATAGGTGTAATTGAACTGTAGTTGACCTCTTTCTTACCAGCTTCAAGTGGGTTTTGCATCCCCATTGACTTGTGTGGAGATCCAAAACCTGTTTGAAGCAGACAAACACCCGTCAACACAGGCCATTAGACTCCCTGCACAACTGGTTGGGTTTTTTAAAGGTCATAAAAAACAGAAAAATCAGCACAAGGGGCATAACAACCAGTAGGATTTGTTCTTTGTGCTGATACATCTCATGTTAGAGGAAATCTTCCTCAGTACAATATCCCCCCCCCACCACCATAATCGTCTGGTTCTGGGGTTCACACAACTAAGGGGCTGTTACAGGCTCGCCATCAAGCCACCTGCTCCACCCAGCTCTTTCATTCATAGAAGCTATTAATGAAAAGTGATCTATAAATTCTTCCACCCATTCTCCATTTATAGATCTACGGTATGTTTCATTCATAGAAGCTGTGATTTGGCTTTTATCAATGGCAGATCTTGGCGGAAAAGGTGGGCATGTTCGGGCACTCTTGTTGAAAGACTGTGATGGCCCCTTAGTTGTATTAACCTCCGTATTGTGGGAGTGGAGAGGCATGGATTGAGGAGGATTTCTACTAAATGAAGAGTAATCAACACAAGGGGCACATCCTATAGACTGTAAGTTCTGTCCCTTGTGCTGATTTTACCTGTCTTTTTTAATTTTGGCTACATTTAGGCTTTGATCACTAAGGAATATGCACCGGTTGCCTTAATGTTGGGGCTTTTCCTGCTCTGTTGTGGATGCCCAACTCCAACCAAACTTTTTTTCTTCTGAGAAAATTGGGAAACGTCTAGAGCTTCTGTCAAATTTTTGGTGGCTGTTTTTGTCCCCACTGGGAGATATTTCTCCTCATGTCCTGGTTATTTGTTGGTTCTCAAACAGAAGAGCAAGCGAGGGAAACGTTCCGTGAACAAATACTACTCCCTATTGGGAACTTCTGTTCTGTGCGGACACAGACAGCATTTAAAATATCATTGTTAGCTACACGATATCCTTGTCTCTCCCTCTTTTGAATACTTGGACATCAATGTCACTCCATACCCTACTGAATATGTCCTCCCTAAAGTTTAGAGTAAACTAAAATTGTCTGTGGTGGAGAAAACTAACCTTATAAAAATGATATTTATGCCACAGCTATTGTACATTTTGCACAAGTCACCGATGGTTATACTTCAGAAAATGTTTTGTATCATTAAATCTATTTTTCACTCATTCCTGTGGTGTAATAAGCCCCCCAGGGTGAAACTAGAGCAGCTTCAACAACCTAAGGATGAAGGTGGTTTAGCCTTACCCAACCCCTGGCTCTACTATCTTGCTGCTCAGTTGCAGCATATAGCGAGAAGCATGCATCAGACATTCAAACCAACGGTTAGCGGCACTGACCCTACTACTTCATTGATGCTATCTGTGACAAGAGCAGACCATGTGGCAGAGGGACTGGAAGCATTATCTTTCAGTAAATCTAATAAACTTTTTCCTACATATGCTCTTATACAAAAAATATGGAACAAGGTGAGGCAAATGCAGGTTGTATCAGGCTTTACTAAATTCAGCCCAATTTGGGGCAATGGTCATTACCTGGAATTGAAATCATTGCAATACGGGGCCAAATGGAAACACTATGGCATTACCCATCTGTCTCATATTTTTACTAATGGCAGGCTGTACTCATTTCCAGAATTGTAATCCAAATTACAGCATGTGCACTTTTATTATTTACAATTGAAACATGCACTTAAATCTCAGACAGGAGTGGATATTTGGGTATAATCACCCCTATCTTTAATTTAATGTCAGAAGTTCCCTCCTACAGGCAGTAAAGCTTTGCTCTCTAAATGTAACCCAGCGTCTTTCACAACTTTATATCCTTCTTAGAGTCCACCTCACCCCAGCCAAACTTCACAAAATGGGGGTCAGAGATGACCCTATATGTACCAGATGTTCTAGGGATCATGGAGATTTGATTCACCCTTTGTGTAGGTGCCCCAAACTCTACCTATATTGGAGAGGAGTCCTTCAGACCATTAATAGAGTGTTTCAGGTTACCCTTGGAGAGGACCCTAAATATAACCTCTTGGGCATCCTGCCTGATCTGCAGGTGGAGGACCTACAGTGGGGCAAAAAAGTATTTAGTCAGCCCCCAATTGTGCAAGTTCTCCCACTTAAAAAGATGAGAGAGGCCTGTAATTGGCATCATAGGTAAACCTCAACTATGAGAGACAAAATGAGAAAAAAAATCCAGACAATCACATTGGCTGATTTGGAAAGAATTTATTTGCAAATTATGGTGGAAAATAGGTATTTGGTCAATATCAAAAGTTCATCTCAATACTTTGTTATATATCCTTTGTTGGCAATGACAGAGGTCAAACGTTTCCTGTAAGTCTTCATAAGGTTGGCACACACTGTTGCTGGTATGTTGGCCCATTCCTCCATGCAGATCTCCTCTACAGCAGTGATGTTTTGGGGCTGTCGCTGGGCAACAGACTTTCAACCCCCTCCAAAGGTTTTCTATGGGGTTGAGATCTGGAAACTGGCTAGGCCACTCCAGGACCTTGAAATGCTTCTTACAAAGCCACTCCTTCGTTGCCCGGGCGGTATGTTTGGGATCATTGTCATGTTGGAAGACCCAGTCACGTTTCATCTTCAATGCCCTTGCTGATGGAAGGAGGTTTGCACTCAAAAATCTCACGATACATGGCCCCATTCATTCTGTCCTGTACATGGATCAGTCATCCTGGTCCTTTTGCAGAGAAACAGCCCCAAAGCATGTTGTTGCCACCCCCATGCTTCACAGTAGGTATGGTGTTCTTTGGATGCAACTCAGCATTCTCTCTCCTTCAAACACGACGAGTTGTGTTTCTACCAAACAGTTCTATTTTGGTTTCATCTGACCATATGACATTCTCCCCATCCTCTTCTGGATCATCCAAATGCTCTCTAGAAAACTTCAGACGGGCCCGGACATGTACTGGCTTAAGCAGGGGGACACGTCTGGCACTGCAGGATCTGAGTGCCTGGCGGCGTAGTGTGTTACTGATGGTAGCCTTTGTTACGTTGGTCCCAGCTCTCTGCAGGTCATTCACTAGGTCCCCCCGTGTGGTCCTGGGATTTTTGTTCACCATTCTTGTGATCATTTTGACCCCACGGGGTGAGATCTTGCTTGGAGACCCAGATCAAGGGAGATTATCAGTGCTCTTGTATGTCTTCCATTTTCTAATTATTGCTCCCACAGTTGATTTGTTCACACCAAGCTGCTTGCCTATTGCAGATTCAGTCTTCCCAGCCTGGTGCAGGTCTACAATTTTGTTTCTGGTGTCCTTCGACAGCTCTTTGGTCTTCACCATAGTGGAGTTTGGTGTGACTGTTTGAGGTTGTGGACAGGTGTCTTTTATACTGATAACAAGTTCAAACAGGTGCCATTGATACAGCTAATGAGTGCAGGACAGAGGAGCCTCTTAAAGAAGAAGGTACAGGTCTGTGAGAGCCAGAAATCTTGCTTGTTTGTAGGTGACCAAATACTTATTTTCCACCATAATTTGCAAATAAATTCTTTCCAAATCAGTCAATGTGATTGTCTGGATTTTTTTTCTCATTTTGTCTCTCATAGTTGAGGTCTACCTATGATGCCAATTACAGGCCTCTCTCATCTGTTTAAGTGGGAGAACTTGCACAATTGGTGGCTGACTAAATACTTTTTTGCCCCACTGTAAATAAACAGGCAATCATTAGAGCCCTCCTCCAAGCTTGGAAAGTAATTCTTAGACAGTGGAAATCAATGAATTCATCCACTCTGAAAGAGTAGCTTATTCAAATGAGCGATACGCTCTGTTTGTAAAAATATATTTACCAACATTGAGGATGTCCTAGCAAATTTAGTAGTGTACGGTCCCCGTGGTTGGATGCACCTGGGTTATCCCTGACAGAACTAATCCTAGAAAGACTACTGTGAATTAGGTAAAAGGTTCTATTGCCTGCTGGTTCACAGTGTTTCTAGTGTGCTGACCTTGGCTATTATTTCTGGAAAAGGCTACTGGTGATCATGTACTATGTCATGGATGTGCTGGCTGTTGATGCTATATTTGTATACCTCAAAATGTGTTTACTCTGGAACCTGTAAAATGTTCTTCTTGTGTTTCTCACTAAAACTTCTTTGAGATAAAAAACATCATTGTTGTACTATTTCTCCCCCACACTATTTAAAACAAACAAACAAAAAAGATAGAGAAATTAGGCTGGAGTTAGGCTATCAAGAGATCCTACAATCAAAACTTTTTTCTGTATTTGGGTAGAATGAGGCTGCAAACTTTACGCACTGTTTGCAGTAAGACAGTTGCTTGTCATGTGCTAGAGGCCAATATTGAACATAATGAGTGATACTCGATAATACACAAGGAGATTTTCAAGTCTTTTAGAAAAAATCTACAGGCATGCAGGTCTAGATATTTCATTCCTCTTGTAACCAGCTGGCCATGTTTAATACACATGGCCATCACATGCAAATGAGCCCCACCTACACACAGGGTTTTAGGGCTGCTTCAGCAATTTCCACTCACACCCTGACTAAATTAATGTGCACAGATGCAGGTTCTAGAGCTCTTTTCACATCCTCCCCATCCACAATGCATTAAGCCCTTATTGACCGGAGCACTCATCACACAGGGTCCTGTTATTTGTTGTGTTTCAGGTTAGGGCTTGAGAAGTTCTACTAAGCACCCAGGGCTCATATTACATTGGGAACCCAGATCACTTGACAAGTGTTTCAGTGTTTCGTGGGGAGTCCACTCTTACCACCAGGAGGGTGCCTTCCTTTCCCCAACCACTACCCTCCCAGTCATATCACCTTACAGTAAAAATCACATACATTTTCTTCCTTAGGTATTGGCTGTACTCGACTTTACTCTATCTTTCTAACAGAACATCACACAGAGGCCTTTTGATGCTGAACTATTTTACTTGTTATAAAAATAACAATACAGGTGAAACTCGAAAAATTAGAATATCGTGCAAAAGTTAATTTATTTCAGTAATGCAACTTAAAAGATGAAACTAATATATGAGATAGACCCAATACATGCAAAGCAAGATAGTTCAAGCCGTGATTTGTCATAATTGTGATGATTATTCCTTACAGCTCATGAAAACCCCAAATCCACAATCTCAGAAAATTAGAATATTACATGCAATCAATAAAACAAGGATTGTACATAGAACAATATCGGACCTCTGAAAAGTATAAGCATGCATATGTACTCAGTACTTGGTTTGGTCCCCTTTTGCAGCAATTACTGCCTCAATGCAGCGTGGCATGGAAGCTATCAGCCTGTGGCACTGCTGAGGTGTTATGGAAGACCAGGATGCTTCAATAGCGGCCTTCAGCTCTTCTGCATTGTTCAGTCTCATGTCTCTCATCTTTCTCTTGGCAATGCCCCATAGATTCTCTATGGGGTTCAGGTCAGGCGAGTTTCCTGGCCAATCAAGCACAGTAATCCCACAGTCATTAAACCAGATTTTGGTGCTTTTGGCAGTGTGGGCAGGTGCCAAGTCCTGCTGGAAAATTAAGTCAGCATCCCCATAAAGCTCATCTGCAGAAGAAAGCATGAAGTGCAACAAAATCTCCTGGTAGACGGCTACGTTGACCCTGGACTTAATGAAGCACAGTGGACCAACACCAGCAGATGACATGGCTCCCCAAATCAACACAGACAGTGGAAACTTCACTCTGGACTTCAAGCATCTTGCAGTGTGTGCCTCTCCATTCTTCCTCCATACTCTGGGTCCTTGGTTTCCAAATGAGATGCAAAAGTTGCTCTCATCAGAAAAGAGGACTTTGGACCACTGAGCAACAGACAAGGTCTGTTTTCTTTAGCCCAGGTAAGACGCTTCTGACGTTGTTTGTTGTTCAGGAGCGGCTTGACAAGAGGAATACGACATTTGAAGCCCATGTCCAGGATCCATCTGTGTGTGGTGGCTCTTGATGCACTGACTCCAGCCTCAGTCCACTCCTTGTGAAAGTCCCCAACACTTTTGAATGGCCTTTTCCTGACAATCCTCTCCAGGCTGCGCTCATCCCTGCTACTTGTGCACCTTTTTCTTCCACATTTTCCCTTCCACATAATTTTCTAATAATGTGCTTTGATACAGCACTTTGGGAACATCCAACTTCTTTTGCAATTACCTTTTGAGGTTTTCCCTCCTTATGGAGGGTGTCAATGATAGTTTTCTGCACAACTGTCAGGTCAGCAGTCTTTCCCATGATTGTGATTCCTACTGAACCAGACTGAGAGACCAATTAAAGGCTCAGGAACCCTTTGCAGGTGTTATGGCTTAATTAGCTGATTAGAGTGGGACACTTTGAGCCTAGAATATTGCACCTTTTCACAATATTCTAATTTTCTGAGATTGCGGATTTGGGGTTTTCATGAGCTGTAAGCCATAATCATCACAATTATGACAAATCGCGGCTTGAACTATCTTGCTTTGCATGTAATGAGTCTATCTCATAGATTAGTTTCACCTTTTACGTTGGATTACTGAAAAAAAATGAACTTTTGCATGATATTCTAATTTTTCGAGTTTCACCTGTACATCCCAGTCCAATGGTAGCATTAATGCTCCAAATAAGGCCATTAGCTGCTCAATTAGAACACAATCACATTTGGTGGATGGAGGCAAGAAGCACTGTAGTACTCACAAGATATACTTTGAAATTGTTTTTCTAAGAATCAGTTCCCATGCGGTCCAGATTTGACAGGAATAGATCAGGAATATCTGCACCTGTTGTGGCTGTTATGAAGGATTCCTGCTCACTCTACTGGTCTTTTTATTCATTTTAAATTAATGGAATGTAAAAGAAAGAGATGGGACACACAAAAACTTCTACATGGACAGGAATGAAGTGGGAGTCATGGCAAGGATATCTTGAAATTAATATGTTCAAAACATATAAGAAGTTGGTGGCTAATTCACCTTTGACCAAAACTAAAATATTAATTTGAGTGGGCTGAAAATTTGATTTATATCATAAAAGAGTCATATAAAAGAGAAATCAGTCCTCTACCTTGTCACTGTAAGGATCTTATTCTTAACTATCATTGTTGCATCTGGTTTGTCAGGATTTTTGGTTTCATGAATATTGGATATTTCATAATCAATGCCATGAAAGAATTGTCCTTTAAAGAAAATAAGAAACTGCACAGTTAGTACTACTAGACCTATACGTACATACAGATAATAATATATACAGGATAACATGCTTTCTTTTATGTTGGATAAAAGTGTATCTCTGGACAAAACTTTTTTTTTTACTTTTTGCATTGAGTAGGTTTAGACCCTCTGTCAAATTTTTATTACTGACCGTATCACCATTTGAGAGAGTCACTCTTCTATTTGTACTTGTGACCATTTTCAATGTGGAAAATCTAGGGAAGATATTTGGAGCTGTCCAGACAGTAAGAGGTTAGGTGAAATCTATCAAAGGAGATACAGCATGGGGTTTATTTACTAAAGCTGTAGAGTGCAAAATCAGGTACACTTGTGCATAGAAACCAATCTGCTTCCAGGTTTTATTGCCGAAGCTTAACTGAGCAAGCTGAGGTTGGAAGCTGACTGGCTACCATGCTCAGGTGAACTAGTTTTAGTAAATCCCCCCATATGTCTGAGAGAGGAATTCTCCTCACTTTGGGAGATTTTCTCTCACATCTTTATGCATCTTTGGGACAGAAAAATGTCCCCAATGATACACACAGCAAAAAATTACCTGTATTGGGTTTTAACCACTTGCCGTCCAGGGCATTTTATAATATTTTTCATACATGTTAAAATCTGCATATATTACTAGAAACTTAAACTTAGAATTACTTAAAACCTAAAAATATTATACATTTTTCTTAAATCAGAGGCACTGAAGAACAAAATGGAGGCTGTTGAAATATTTTTATGTCAAATAATATTTTCGCAGCTGTTTATTAAGTGTAAATTTTCAGGAAAAAAAAACACACTTAAAATAATTTTAATGCACACGAACACAAAAGAATACCCAGATTTGTGGTAAAATCTAAAATCTAATCTTGCATCGAGTAAATAGATACCAAACATATCAAGATTTAAATTTGTGCACACCTGTGAAATGGAGACAAACTACGGTAACTAAAATTGTCCATAGGTGACACTTTGAAAGCCTTTACAGGTTATCAGTTTAGAGTTAAACAAGAGCTATGGTCTTAGAATTATTGCTCTCACTCTGGTGATCACAGTGATATCTCACATGTGTCGAGCAATCAACGTTTACATATGCATGCCGCACCTATCTGTACTTTTACTTACTTGCGTGTAAGCAAGGGGGAACAGGGGTTTTAAAATTTTCTTTTTTTTAATTTACACTTTTTTCCGTTTAACTATATTGCTATCATAAGGGTTGAACAGGCCTGTTGTGACAGGTTTGGGTCGTGACATCTACACTTTATGGAGAGATCAGAGGTCTGTTAGACCCCTGACTATCCCTCAAAGCATCTGGTCAAACACATATTTGTTTGATCAGATGCTTCTCTGGCTGTAACAGCCAGGTTAAGAGAGTGCTGTAAATCCTCATTGCTTCTGACTTCATTAGTCACAGAGGAGATGGGGGAAAGGATGTTCCTCCGATTCTTCTGCGGACAGCTGAGCCAACTGCTAGCAGCGGTCCTGAGCTTCCCTGTGGAATGAGAGAGCCCGAGAATGGTGCTGTGTGGCAGCAAAAGCGGGAGGGCCCCCTTCCAATACCTGTAAAAGTGATTGAACAGTAGAAAAGCCACTCGGATCACTTTTACCTGAAAGCTAGTTGGCGGCCAAAAAAACAAAACCCGGACCATTGCTGCAGCTGCAGCCATAATCCTGGTATAACCACATGCTTCTAAGTCATATACGGCCTAAGGACAGCAAGTGGATAATCCTTCCCTACTCTATCTATGCTTGGCTATATATACACTTTAAGATTTAAATACAATAAATATGTAAAGTGGTTGTAAACCTCAGACATAAAATATGAACAAAGCATATCCCTCTATAGTGTGCACTAAGTGCGATTTCTATCTGCTGCTTTGTTGCTCTGCTATCAGTATGAGTCACTTCTGACAAGTTTTCCTGACACAATGAGAAAAAAGGTGACGGGGATGGACCTCCAGCACATAGCCTGTGATTGACAGCCTCAGCTCTGTTCCTATGTGAGTGTGAAGGGGGGGAGTCCACTCCCTTCAATCAGCTCTTAGAGCTCTCCTCACTGAGCTGTGTAGTGTGTCATTTTAGGGCTCTGCACCCTGTTTTCTGACAGCTGAGACAAGCTTTATTAATTAAGGACTTTGAACTGATGTAGAGAATAATACAGATAAACAGGTACAACTTATGTTGGAGGATTTGTTTCACCCGAGGCTAGTCACTTCGCTGGGTATATGTAAGGGTTTACAACCACTTTAATGCAAAAAATGTATGAACAGAAATCTCTTACCTAAAAGCCCATGAACTCCTGTAGAAAACATATGATCATCCAGAGTGTAGAACCCCAAGAAATCTTTGTCTAGAGGGTGATCTTTTGGGGCTTTATGTAAAATTATAACAAATGTTGCCCCTTCTCCAAATGTAAATATCACATTTTCTTTCTTGTTGATTACCAAGTTCAACCTAAAAAAAATACTTAGTGTATGAGAAAAGTGTGCAGGATATGAGCAAATATTTTATTATCCACTCTGAAGCTGATTTACTAAAGAAGAGCATGTTCACTTTTAAAAACAGAATTTTTGCTTGCACATGACTGGATTACTGAAGTCAGCTCAGCTTCACCTTCACTTTTACTTTCACTAAACTAAGTGAAAGTCTGCTTTGCAAAGAGAAAATTCAATAGCCTATACTCCTTTAGTAAATTAACCCCACTGCTGTTGGTTATTATTACAACACCAATTCCAAAAAAGTTGGGATGCTGTGTACAATCTACATGAAAACAAAATGCAATGATTTTCAAATCTCATAAACCCATATTTTATAAACAATAGGAAATAGAAAACATATCAAATGTTTAAATTGAGAAAATGTACCATTTTAAGAAAAAATAAGGTAATTTTGAAAATGATGGTAGCAACCAAAAAAAGCTGGGATAGGGCAACAAAAAGCTGGCAAAGTAGGTGGTACTAACAATGAAGTGCTGGAAGAACATTTTCCAATTAATTGGGTAGTTGGCAACTGGTCAGTAACATGACTTGATAAAAAAGAGCATCTTAGAGAGTCAAAGTGTCTCAGTAGTAAAAATGAGCAGATATTCACCAATCTGTGCAAAACTGCATCTAAAAATTGTCAAACAACTTCAGAATAGTGTTCTGCATAGTAAAATTGCAGATACTTTAAATATATAATCTATAGTGTGTAACACAATCAAAAGATTCAGAGAATATGGAGAAATCTCTGTGCAGAAGGGACAATCCGAACGCAATATTGGATGCCAGTGATCCGTGGGCCCTCAGATGGCACTGCATTTAAAACAGGCATGATACTGTGATGGACATGGGCATAAGTTCAGGAATACTTCCAAATCACTGTCTGTGAACACAGTTCACTGTGCTATCCAAAAATGAAAGGTAAAGCTTTATCATGGAAGGAAGAAGCCATATCTGAACATAATTCAGAAACGCCACCACCTTCTCTGGGCCAAAACGAATTTAAAATGGTCTGTTGCAAAGTGGAAAACTGTTCTGTGATCAGACAAATCGAAATTTTAAATTTTTTTGGGCAGCCATGGGCACCACATTCTCTGGATTAAAGAGAAGAGGCTTGCTATCAGTGCTCAATTCAAAAGCTTGCATGGTGGTATGGTATGGGGTGCATTAGTGCATATGGAATGGGCAGCTTGCACATCTGGGAAGGCACCATCAACGCTGAAAGATAGATGCAGGTTTTACAGCAGCATATGCTCCCATCCAGATGACTTGTTGTTTTGCTTTTTGCATATTCTAGCAAGACAATGCAATACTGCATCTATGACAGCAGCATGGCTTCATAGTAGAAGAGTCTGAGTGCTTAACTGGCCTGCCTGCAGTCCAGACCTTTCACCAACTGAAAATACTTTATTTTGAAACAAAAAATATGACAAAGAAAACCCAGAATGGTTGAGCAGTTAGAATCCTATATCAGGCAAGACTGGGACAACATTCCTCTCCCAAAACTCCAGCAACTGGCTTCCTCAGTTCCCAGATGTTTACAGAGTGTTTTTAAAGAAGAGGGGATAGTACACCATGGTAAACATGGCCCTATCCCAACTTTTTTGAAACGTGTTGTTGACATTGATTTTGAAATTACCTTTTTTTCTTAAAATGGTGCATTTTCTTGGTTTAAACATTTGATACGTTTTCCGTTTTCTATTGTGAATAAAATATGGGTTTAGAAGATTTGCAAAGCTTGCATTTTGTTTTATGTAGATTTTACACAGCATCCCAACTTTTTTTGGAATTGTGGTTGTAGTTTTAGCCGAATGTTTAAGTAAAAATGAGGTACCCTTGCAGGCCTTACAGCTTCAATACTCTGAGAGAGGGACCCATACTGCATTTGCATACATAACTCCGAATACTTATTCTGGGCCAGTGATTTAAAATATTAAAGCAGGATGGTCAGTATGACAGTCAGACAACTATCAATATCAGAAGAGGCTGGCAAAATTTAGCAGCATATTTCTTTAGCCCTGGTTCACATTGATGCAGCTTTGAAATCGTGCTACTTCAGCTGATTTCAGCTGGTGATTTCATTGTGGCTTGCGACTTCATACAACAGAAGTCTATGCAAGTCGCAATGAAACCAACAAAAAGTAGTGCAGAAACCTTTTTCATAATTGCTGCGACATGAGTCACGGCAATATGAACGGTTCCATTGCCAGCAATGGGATGTGGCTTTTAATGCGATTTGAAACTGTCAAATCACATGACAAGTTGCACTGGTGTGAACCAGGGCTTAATGTCATGTTTATCAAAATAAATAATAATTTTATCAAAATAAATAATATTAATACTAAGGCCTCATGCACACAGACAGTGTGAGTCTGGTAAAATGTATAAAGCATTACACTGGTCTTCCTATTACTGCTTTGCTATAATATGTTCCTGGGCTCTGCATATTAATATTTTACTGTACTCTGGCATCATACACACAGATGGTGTGAAACTGAAATCTTGCACTAATGCAAAACCCAACATTTTTTCTGCACCCCTGGAGCGGCAGGTAGCTCCTATAGTTGACCATAGCAGTGTAAATCCAATTTCAAGTGCATACAGCCATTCACTTCTAGGGCCAGCTGTACATGCCACATATGGCTCCCAAGGTGTGGAAAATCTAAATTGTCCCTATGAGTCTCTGCACTGTGCTTTATTAATCAGTCTCAGACACTGGGCATTCTAGTATGTCCGAATAAAAACGTTTTTTAAGTACCTTGAGCATATCTAGTATGCTCAGGGCCTCCTCAGGGGTGGGTTCTGGACTGTGCTGCAGGAACACTCACAGTAGCACCTGTATAAACAAACATTGGAGTTGATTTATTAAAACTTGAGAGTGCAAAATCTGGTGCAGCTGCACATGGTAGCCAATCAGCTTCTAACTTCAGCTTATTCAACTAAGCTTTGACAATAAAACCCGAATGCTGATTGGTCACTCTGCACAGCCGCACCAGATTTTGTGTGCACCAGCTTTAGTAAATCAACCCCATTGTTTGCAGGCTTTATTTGTGAATACATTTTAACAATAACTAGTTCTGTTTTGTGCAGATCAAAGCAATATATTTTGTCAGTTGAAAACATTATTTTTCTGCTCATTTTATTTACCATTGGTATTTGATTTGGTTTTTTACATTTTTGCAGCATGGTATTGCCAAAGAAAGCCTTTTTTGTCCCCCAAGAAGCATATACAGTTGCAAGAAAAAGTATGTGAACCCCTTGGGATTATGTGGAGTTTTGCATGAATTGGGCATAAAATGTGCTCTGAACATCATCTAAGTCACAGCAATAGAAGAACACAGTCTGCTGAACATAATACTACATAAACATTAGATGTTGCCATGGTTTAATTGCACATAACATGTAAACATTCACAGTGCAGGGAGGAAAAAGTATGTGAGGCCCTAGCTTAATGACTTCTCCCAGAGCTAATTGGAGCCAGGAGTGAGCCAACCTTGACTCCAATCAGTGTGATGATATTGGATGTGTTGCTGACAGCTGTCCTGCCCTTAAAAAACACACACCTGTTTTGGGTTTACTGGTTTCAAGAAGCACTGTCGGATGTGAACCATGCCTCGCAGAAAAGAGCTCTCAGAAGACCTACGATCAAGAATTGTTGACTTGCATGAAGCTGGAAAGGGTTACAAAAGTATCTCCAAAAGCCTTGATGTTCATGTGTCCACGGTAAGACAGACTGTCTACAAATGGAGAAAGTTTAGCACTGTTGCTACTCTCCCTAGGCGTGGTCATCCTGTAAAAATGACTGCAAGAGCACAGCGCAGAATGCTGCATGAGGTAAAGAAGAATCCCAGAGTGTCAGCTAAAGACCTACAGAAATCTCTGGCACATGCTAACATTTTTGTTGACACATCTACAATAAGGAAAACATTAAACAAGAATGGAGTACATGTGAGGACACCACGGAGGAAGCCATTGCTGTCCAAAAAGAATATTGCAGCACGTTTGAAGTTTGCAAAAGAGCACCTGGATGTTCCACAGCACTACTGGCAAAATATACTGTGGACAGATGAAACCAAGATTGAGTTGTTTGGGAAGAACACACAACACTATGTGTGGAGAAAAAAAGGCACAGCACACCAACATCAAAACCTCATCCCCACTGTAAAACATGGGGGAGGGAGCATCATGGTTTGGGGCTGCTTTGTTGCCACAGGGCCCGGACGGATTGTTGTCATTGATGGGAAAATGAATTCCAGAGTTTATCAAGACATTTTGCAGGAAAACGTACGACCATCTGTCCGCCAACTGAAGCTCCGCAGAGGATGGGTGATGCAACAGGACAATGACCCAAAGCATACAAGTAATTCAACTAAACAATGGCTGCAACAGCACAGAATACGCCTTCTGGAGTGGCCCAGTTAGAGTCCTGACCTCAACCCGATTGAAATGCTGTGGCATGACCTTAAGAGAGCGATTCACACCAGACATCCCAAGAATATTGCTACACTGAATCAGTTTGGTGAAGACGAGTGGTCCAAAATTACTCCAGATCGTTGTGCAGGTCTGATCTGCAACTACAGGAAACGTTTGGTTGAGGTTATTGCTGCCAAAGGAGGGTCAACCAGTTATTAAGTCCAAAGGTTCACATACTTTTTCCTCCCTGCACTGTGAATGTTTACATGTTATGTGCAATTAAACCATGGCAACATCTAATGTTTGTGTAGTATTATGTTCAGCAGACTGTGTTCTTCTATTGTTGTGACTTAGATGACGTTCAGAGCAGATTTTATGCCCAATTCATACAAAACTCCACATAATCCCAAGGGGTTCACATACTTTTTCTTGCAACTGTATATGTTTTAGATATTGGTCACATATACCTTCTTTATATTTTTTATACATTTTCCATATGCCGCTATATTTTTATCTCCATTTACTAAGGTTTTAAATTTAGATATTTTATTGGGTCGATCAATCTGAAACAGATTATGTGACCCAACTGTACCTTTTTGTTCGTCATTAGTGTGAAAATGGCATACTTCTTTTCAGTATATTTAACCATCTATATATCGAATCTATGGAATTATCATTTATAATCATCTATAATTTTGTATGATTTTAAACTAATATTATATACAGATTGATCTTTGTTAATTTAATTCAAGTTCTATGTACTGGCTGTACCCATTCTCACCATTTGGATAGCAGAATAGAGCCATCTAGCGAGAGGTTCTTTTTGCACCTGTAGTTCCACAAGTTAATCTAGCATTGTTATTTCCAGTTCAAGAGTTTACACTCTGGCTAAAGTGGCTTTATTTAACTCCGAGTATCTAATAGTCCTCAATCATCCCTGGATCGCTAGATACATACACACATTATTGAATATGTAATGCAAGCGCTTTCCATGAATGAATCCTAAGTGGAACCTTCTCCCTGATATGTCCTCTACTCTTGCTAGTATTGTATGGACTCCGGCAATATGGCCGCCGTGTACATACTGTGCATGCGTGAACGGCCCGCGATGACGCGGGCGCATTACACTGCGCATACGTGAGGTATTCATTCCGCGTATGCGCAGTAGTACCTAAATGACGCGAAAGCGTCATACAGCATATGAGCACCATCCAGTATAAATATGAGGCTTCAACAAATGGCACACTCCCTTTGAAAAAGTGTACTTACACGAAACACGTCAGGAGGTGCCCCCACACAGTGACATTAGCCCGCACGGTCCTTATGAATGACCAGTGGCCATCTTGATATTTTATGTAAGTTGTTTACCTGTTTTTATACTACATCCTTTAATAAAAAATACTACACTATCGGATACCTCTCTTTTGGGCTTGTTTGTCCTGCGAGCCCCCCCTAAGGTGATTCCTGACACATGAAAGCGGTTAACATTCTCCTGGTGGCTGATGACGGAATACCTGGTGATGAGCTTTCTACCTTCGGACGCCTAGTACCCGAATGTTGGTGACCTGGTGACCATTCACGTTGCAGTGCTCCAGATCCAGATGACCAGGAGTAGGTCCTATTTACTCCAATGCGCAATAAATTGCGCTATCTGGTTAGTGCAATCAACATTCACTATCTAAGCCAGAGATGTCACGGATTGTTTATATTATTTTGCAATACCACCGGATAGACGGACTTTGGCACCATTGTCACTATTTGCACCTTCTTTTCTTCAGGATATCTGTTATCGCTTTTCATCATTGGTTTCAGCACTAAGTTTTGTTGCTTATTTGCACACGTATATCATGTACATTTTGCTATCAATTTTATTATTCAATTTTTAGTGCTGCATATTTTATGTTCATGTATTTTATGAGGAGGTCTTTGAGGTTTCGCCTTTTATGCTAGCAGCTTCTTATCACTCACCAATATCTGTTCCACCCAGCGCTCATTTACAACCTTTTATTTCATACCCATTATGTAACTGTTCTGTTACATAATGGGTCTGTGAGCTTGGGAGCCTGATTGTTTATATAAGCCTAGTTGTACAAAACTTTTACCATTTCAAAAAAACTTGTTAATTTATGGAATTGATCATTGTAAAATTCAGTTGTTTACCCTTGTTTTTTTACTGATGCTTTCTTTTCCCATGTGAGAATTTTGGTGATTTTTCCATGCATGATAGTGATTGTCTCAGTGGTCACCTCAATTTTCAGCTTCATTTCTTTGTTTACAATGCCCAATCTTCCAAAATATGTCTCATGTGATAAAACACTATTCTCTCCTTTCTTATTTCCAGTAAGTTCTCCATTAACTGCAATTCCTAGAGAAAGACAGCGACAGTTAAGGCATATGTATTACTTCAATATTTAAATGTTAAACTTCGATTCAATAAAGATATTAACAAATAAGTTCAGGGTGTAACATGTTACAAATGCTCCCCAATCCCCACCATGACGTTGTGACAGTTAGCGAGGGATCTTCTTCCCCTGCTAGCTGTCATAAGCTGAAAAAACTTGGCTGTGCAGGGTTACTCCCGCCTGGCCGCGTCATCTATTCACAGTGTTCTGTGAATGGGAAAACTACAAGTCCTGACAGGCTTTGCAGCTGTTGCCTTGTAATTCTCAATGAACTGGCAGGACAATGCTGAACACTCTAGGCAGTTCATTGAGCTTGCTGTCATTGTGTAACTGCCTGTCCGTATCGGAGAGACTGGCAGACAGATACACAGACAGTCTGAAGGACCATGGCATTTCACCCACTATCTGCAAATCGTGGGTGCAATGCTTTACAGGTTCCTAACAAAAAGAAATCTATATTTTTTTACCTGCAAAAAAAGTGCATTTATTATTTTTGTTTCTAAAGTGAACTTCCTTTAAAGGTGACCATAGTCATAAGTCAATCTTTAACTGATCTGTTGGCTAGAATGTTTAGGCCTGTTGGGTCTACTAGGATGAGCCTGGTGGTGGGCAACTCATGCAATCTTTGTCAATTGGCTCATCTGATCTCTGTTTTATTTCTATGGACAGCACAAAGGTCATATCACATTCACAGTTCTGTGGTTGACAATGCATTGACAATGACTTAAAGTCTGCGAAGTGTGGTTTCATGTCTTTCAAATGTCAAAGTCAAAACTTTAGCAGTTTATTGCTGTGAGGCCTTAGTTGAGATGGCTATAAGTAGAGTATGCTTGTCAAAATCTGAGTATGTTTGTCCATATTACTGGATCTTATTTCAAATACTGGCTCTCGTTTCCCTATATGTGTGGTCTAGTATATGGGGATAACATTACATACCTAGCTCTTTGTCTTCAATAAGATTCAGCACCACGCCAGGTTCCTCTTGTATATTGAAGCACAAAGCATCATTCTTTTGTGAGACTTTTATAACAAAATGAGGATCTGAGTCAACTGTGAAAACCAAAGAAATGACATTTAAAATTATTTAGCCAAAATTGCCAATCAGACCTCCAAAGTTCGTGTGGCTTTCAGGTTAGCACAACAACAGTGCGTAGAGAGCTTCATGGAATGGGTCTCCATGGCTGAGCAGCTGCATCCAAGACTTATATCACCAAGTGCAATGCAAAGCGTCGGATGCAGTGGTGTAAAGCACACTGCCACTGGACTCTAGAGCAGTGGAGACGTGTTCTTTGGAGTGACGCATCACGCTTCTCTGTCTGTAAATCCGATAGACATATCTGGGTTTGGCGGTTGCCATGAGAATTGTACTTGCCTGACTGCATTGTGCCAAGGGTAAAGATGGTGGAGGGGGGATTATGGTGTGGGGTTGATTTTTAAGGGGTTGGGCTTGGCTTCTTAGTTCCAGTGAAGGGAACTTTGAAGGCATCATTATACCAAGACATTCTGAACAATTTTATGCTCCCAACTTTGTGGGAACAGTTTGGGAATGGACTCTTCCTGTTCCAACATGACTGTGCACCAGTGCACAAAGCAAGGTCCATAAAGGCATAAATGAGTGAGTTTGTGTTGGAGGAACTTGACTGGCCTGCACCTCAACCCAATACCTTTAGGATGAATTAGAGCAGAGACTACGAGCCAGACCTTCTCATCCAACATCAGTGCCTGACCTCACAAATGCACTTTTGGAAGAATGGTCAAACATTCCCATAGACACTCCTAAACCTTGTGGACAGCCTTCCCTGAAGAGTTGAAGCTGTTATAGCTGCAAAGGGTGGGCCAACTCAATATTGAACCTTACGGACTAAGACTGGGATGCCATTAAAGTTCATGTGCGTCTAAAGGCAGAGGTACAAATACAGCAATATAGTGTATTTGCATTTCCATGTTGTGTGTACTGTGGGAGACCAGATATAGTGAATGCAGAGTCATAGATTTAGTAACACTTTCATTGAAACTTCAGTTTGTTAAATTAGAACTAACTTTAAAATGTAACAAAATGATAACAGGTAGGCTTTAATGGCAGAAGTATGTCTGTTCAGCCATAAAGCCTCTTTCCCTGACTGCACACTGACTGCTGGGAGTAAGAGCCAGGTGAAACAATCAAGTAACTTTGGTGCACATATGCGGGAGATACATGACTGACCAATAGAGAAGACAGAAGACTGCAGGCTCATGACAAGATGGCAGTGGTGGCAACAGAGCAACTAGGGGAAGTGTAGACCTCATATCTCTGGAGGAAGGCACACCAAAATGTAATTCTGCCATAATTTGCAAATATGCTGTGCATGTTTTCATATTATGGCAAGTACTCTGGGGTTCCAAATAAGTACATTTCTACAACTAAAAAAGTGTTATAATATAAAAGGCTGAAACCTTTTGTAAATTAAATGTTATTAAAATTATTTTTCCATTTTTCTTCCCTGAAACCACGGTAGTCATACACTATCTGTAACACAGAACAAAATTCCCATCCACTTGCCCTTGTAGCTTCTGGCTCTCTGGTTTTCTGCACATATATACAGTTGTGTTCAAAATAATAGCAGTCAGACATCACTAACCTGATCAATCACTGTTTTTGGTAGAAATGATATTTCTACATGGCAAATAATTTACTAACAGGTGTAGTAGAGTAATAGAAATCCAACAGACCCAACAGTCATGACATGCATGCTGCTGATTCTGTGTAATTGAATCACTAATTGAAAGGGGCATGTTCAAAATAATAGCAGTGTGGAGTTCATTTAGTGAGGTCAGTCATTCTTTGAAAAACAGATGGCAATTATTGCCCTTATTTAAGGAAGGAAGGCAGCAAATGTTGTACATGCTGGTTACAGTGCATTTTTCTCTGAAATTCTGAGGAAAATGGGTCGTTCCAGACATTGTTCAGAAGAACAGAGTACCTTGATTAAAAAGTTGATTGGAGAGGGGAAAACATATAAAGAAGTGCAGAAAATGATAGGCTGCTCAACTAAAATGATCGCAAATGGTTTAAAATAGCAACCAAAACCTCAAAGACGTGGAAAAAAGCGAAAAACTACCATTTGAATAAATAGAAGAATAGCCAAAATGGCAAGGACTCAGCCAACAATCAGCTCCAGGAAGATCAAAGAAGGTCTAAAGTTACCTGTGAGTACTGTTACAATTAGAAGACGCCTATGTGAAGCCAAGCTATCTGCAAGAAGCCCCCCCAAAGTCCCACTGTTGAAAAAAAGACATTTGCTGAAGAGGTTACAATTTGCCAAAGAGCACATTGACTGGCTTAAAGAGAAATGGCGCAACATTTTGTGGACTGATGAAAGTAAGATTGTTCTCTTTGGGTCTAGTGGCCGGAGACAGTGTGTCAGACGACCCCCAAACACTGAATTCAAGCCACAGTACACTGTGAAGACAGTGAAGCATGGTGGTGCAAGCATCATGATATGGGGATGTTTCTCATACTACGGTGTTGGGCCTATTTATCGCATACCAGGGATCATGAATCAGTTTGAATACATCAGAATACTTGAAGAGGTCATGCTGCCTTATGCTGAAGAGGAAATGCCCTTGAAATGGGTGTTCCAACAAGACAATGACCCCAAACACACCAGTAAACGTGCAACATCTTGGTTCCAGACCAACAAGATTGACGTTATGGAGTGGCCAGCCCAATCCCCGGATCTTAATCAATAGAAAACTTGTGGGGTGACATCAAAAATGCAGTTTCTGAGGCAAAACCAAGAAATAGAGAAGAACTGTGGAATGTAGTCCAATCATCCTGGGCTGGAATACCTGTTCACAGGTGCCAGACGTTGGTTGACTCCATGCAACACAGATGTACAGCAGTTCTCAGAAACAGTGCTTATACAACTAAATATTAATTAAGTGATTCAAAGGAAAGCAAAATCTTCCAACATTTTTCAGTTTATATAGTGAATGTTTGAGTTTGTAAAGAAGAATACAAACACTGCTATTTTTTTGAACAGTCTAATATTCACTTTTCTTCAATTTTGTTTTAGAGGAACAACACAAATTTGATATATTTTTCTTCATGTTTTGATTTGGAATAGAATGTGTAGTGTTCCCAATGCATTTGTGTGTATGGAAATAAAAGCTATTAGAAGGATTTTCTGCTTTATTCACTTTTTTCAACACACTGCTATTATTTTGAACACAACTGTATATCAATACATCCAGAAATGTTCTGAACTAAGGGCTTGATTAACGTAGTGTTGCCTACTGAAGAGTGATCCACAGTGGATCACTTTTCAGAGGGCCGCTGAAAGGTAGCAAAGAGGAGTTATGTCGCCTTCACCCCATCTGTTTTAACTCCTAAAAGTCTGCATGCATTATACGTGGTTGCGGCACGGCCCTATTCACTTCAATGGGTCATGTTCAGCAGGCACTACTGCCCACTGAATGAACAGGGGGATCATTCTTGCCACAAAGCAAAGCATTGGGGCAGCAAAAAATCATACGTGAGTGATCATATGATTATAACGGCTAAACTCTGCCACTTAGCACACGTTTCCAGCAAGTATAATGGCATAGCCTTCCTCAATAAAAAAAGCTACAGAAAAAAGCAGATAGGGAACTGTAATCTACACAAACTGCAAAAAAAGTTTTTTATATAGAAGACAAAGCGCATGGATTTTATATAATCACATTTGGAATTGCACTTAAAGAACAAGAAACACATTACCCCAGTTAGATGGAGGGTATCCTGAAAAAAAAAACAGTATAATTAAGATAAAAAGACACAATACTAGTAAGAAATTCATTTGAACTTAAGTCTATAGTTTTGATTTAAAGATTAAAGCTGAATTGCAGGGAGAGTAAAAATGCTCCCTTGCAGTAAGGTTGGCCCCATGCTGCAAGGGTTAAGTAATTAATAAATGAGCAACTAAGGGATTGATTACAGAATTATATGTAGGTATATGTGAGGCGGCAATAGAAGAGAAGAAAGTACTTTTATGTAAGAGTGAATGGGAGGAGGATATAGGAAATATCACAGATGAATAGTGGATACATATATTAAATACAGGGCCTATGGTATCCTCTTCCCCTTCACAGAGACAGTCTCACCTCTTTTTATTGCATAGGGCATACCGTACACCGCAGAAACTTTTTTTGTTTGGGTGGAGGTAGGATGCTAGATGCCCAAGATGTGGAGATCCAAAAGAAGACCTCATTGACATGGTATGGAGATGCCCAAAGTTGCATAGGCATTGGGTAGATGTTTTAGATGCAATAAAAGTGGCATATGGGCAGGGGCGGACTGACAACTTATGGGGCCTCCGGGCAATAGGGGATCATGGGGCCCCAGTGTCCACGCCCATACTCAAACCACACCCAAAAAAGCCTATGAAAGGTACTAGGGGCATCTCATGGGGCCTTCTACTGACCCCGGGCCCTCAGGCAGTGCCCAAGTGTTCGAATGGTCAGTCCATCCCTGTGTATGGGGTAACCTGTGGCTTAGAACCAATGTCATGTATATTGGGTTATATTGAAGAGGACAAGGCAGTGAAGGAGGTACGGGAAGCAATCACTCGTTGTTTATTTCAGGTGAGCAAATTGATTGCGCAGAGATGGCTTGCAAAGATGCCAACCTCAGGTAGAGAATGGGAGAGGACTGTGGATGAAACAATAAGCAAATAAAGGGTGGTATATATTAAACAATGATGTATAGGTAGATTCCAGAGAATGTGGAAACCATGGACGAGCAGGAACAACAGAGAGATAGAAGTGATTAGGTAATAACCCCAGGATGAAGGGTAGTAATAGAGAGTGCCTGTATAGAAGGTCAAAAGGAATTCTTGGAGTTTTGTTTTTGTGGAGGAAAGTAGTGCATTCTGATGTTAAGATGTAATGAAAATATGAAAGAAAATATTAAGTGTGTAATGTTTGTAAGTTTTTTTTTAATGTAAAGTTGAAATAAGAAAAAAATTTGAGAGAAAAAGAAAGTAGACTAATTAATATTTAGGCATGAGTGAAATATTCTACATAGTACCATCACCTAAGATCTAATTCAGTAAAATAAAACGTTAGTTTTGTTTTCACCCCTTCTTTTTTCATAGTTTCCTAATTGACTTTCTTATTTTGTAATCCAAGTATGTAACTCTCCTTTTTCATTTATTGGCCTATAGAAATGGAGGAAGGAACTCCAGATGTCCAAGCCAAGTATTCTTTTTCTTGTAAAGCTCTATTTTATACCTCAAAAATGGTTTGTAAAGTATTATTTTTAATCTTATACATAAGGAAATGTATCTGTAATAAGAACAGGCAATCCAAATTGAAAGTGAAATATAAAAGTACATAGGATGTTACCATCAGTGAAAACAGCATGTCTAAACAATCGGAACCAAAAAAATATAGGAAGCTGGAAAGGTATAAAAATCTGGATTTTCATGTAAAAGGCAAATTTGACCTTGTTCCCTTCTCATTAAGGCAGCCTATAACTTTTACAGGAAAAGTCAAGATTTGCATATAACTTCACAAAGACAACTGCCAAAATAAACAATTAACGTCCAAGAAAGCATTTGAAATTAAACATTGTATTGTACATCTAGCAAAAAACAAAACTTTTTTTAGCTGTACAATTCACTTAAATCAGTAATCAGGCTTTTCTGAGTCATCCCTTGTCACCACCAACAACCTACCTCTGAGCATCATCCCTTGGTTCCCCCCCTAATCACCTCCCTTTTGCATCAACAGATCCCCCCAGTGACAATAGATCCCCTAGCAGCCAACCTTAAATAGATCCTCCTACCACCCCCTGCCATTACATACATTCATTGCTGGAGGTGCCGGAACTGTGTTCCCCCTGAAAAAAGCCCTGGGTGTAATAATTAGTAAAACTTACTGGTTACAGCTGAAGAAACTTGATATGCAGGTGTCTCTTCTGCAATAAATGGCATTAAAGTAATTAGGCTTGGACATAATATTGTATAAGCTGCTATCTCCTAAAATACATTCCTTTCTTTTCCTTTAATACTTTTTGGTTTCAAACCATGTTGTTCTTTTCATTTCATACTGTAGTCAGCTTTCCTGTATCACAGTCTCCAACTTCGTTTATTCCCTTTTGGTCTACATCCATGGTCAGTGAGAGGGAAGCATGAAGAAAGCAATGGAAGTCAGTGCTTGGGCTACTTTTTGGAAAAGGTAGGAAAGATTTTGTAGGCACCATATATTAGCCAACTCATAAGTAAATTTAAAAAAGCTTTAATTTTTTTAAGATTAAAACCATACAATAGAGAAAAGGTATGTTCACAGACAATGTGGTGATAAGCAGAATGCATTGCTTACAACAAGCACCTATGTGTGACACCTAGAGCCGCATGTTACTTGCATACATAACAAATAGCTTGCCCAAGTGCTCTACATCACAGATGTATAGCTTAAGTGTTCGATGCGTTTCAAGACGTGGGAAACATGATGAACAAAAATAGTATGTAGATGGTACTGTTGGCTCCTCCAAGTGTTGGGCGGAGGTTGGCCATGCTGTTGGGTAGTCATGAAAAAACAGAAAACAGGGAGAGGGAGAGAGAGCACCACTGTCTAAGTGTAGTAGTGGAATAGGAAAATCAATGAAAAACTGGATGATAAATATTGTACTCACATACACATGGAAAAAAAACAGTGTATCAATACATTAAGTGGAGACATCAACAGACAGCAGCTTCTTAAGAATACTCTGATGGATATAAAACAATAAGAAAGAGGAGAGAGGGAAGTGCACCACTCTTAGTGTAGTATTAATAAAAGGCAATGTACAAAAAAATTAAATGAGATGCATTCACATGGGGATGGTGTAATGCAGGCATTACCCAATGTATCCAGCAGGTGGTGTCCTTCTGATGGTTCCCAACTGAGATGTATGAAGGATGGATAGGGAGCTTCTCCTAGTGGATGGTCTCATCAGTGGATGTAAAATACGGTGCAAAAAAAAAAAATCCAAACGGAGAGTGGGCTGCTCTAAGTGTAGTATTAGTTTTTCAATAAAAATATAAAAGATAAAAACAAACTCACATTTAGGAAGTATAACAGGTAATGTACCAGACGCCTCATGCCAGTGGCATCATATCATGGGTTCCAATGTACAGTCAGTCCTGGATGGTCATAGGTGGATAAGTTTGTCAAAATATACTATAGTGTCTCATAGGATGAAAACCAGGAAGAACCCACACTGGTGTGCATGATTGGAGGCCACTGTGGATAGCAGAATGCAAGATCACCCTATCTACCCTCCACGCAGCTCCATTTGGAACATATTGAGTAATGCCTGTGTTACACCTTCCCTTTGTGAGTGCATCTCATCTAATCTTTTGTACACTGCCTTTTATTAATACTACACTGAGAATGGTGCACTTCCCCTCCCACATGCTGATACACTGTGTTTTATCCAGGTGTATGTGAGTGCAATACTTATCTATTTTTTTTTACTTATTTTCCTATCACTTCTATGCTTAGACAGTGGCAATTTCTCTCCCCCTCCCTGTTTTCTGTTTTTACATAACCATAGGCAGGAAAACTCCAGAATTCGCTTGAAGGAGAGGCTTCTGTCACTATAAGAGTGTATTTCCTCAATTAGATTCATTATATTATATGGAATTTATTGTCAGGAACATTGCCAAGAAATGTACTGCCAATCACCCCTTGTCCCTTTACCTCTAAGGGTTGTATACTGGTCTTCCTCCTTTTGTGCTGTGTTTCAAGTATATTCCCATAAGGGGCCATTTTTTATACAGCTGGGTGGTCCTGTTGCCTAGTATGTGAAGCACCTTCAGGATCTCTGCAGGTGTAGTTAGGCCTCCCTCTTCTCCCTCTTGGCTTGTATTGGAGCGCATGGGTGATGTGCTTTTAATTCCTCCTCACAGGCTACTTTTCTACATACTGTGCATACCATCTACCTACCTTTTTTGTCCATCAAGTTTCCCCTAAAGAACAGCAACTCTTTAAACGCGTTGGAAACTTGGGCAATATATATGTGATGTATGTGAGCACTTGGGCAGGATATTTGTTATGTATGACAGTAACATGCGGCTATAAGTGTGTAGCACTACCCCCTCAGGAGTTGCTGAGTATTTGAGTCCCCCTATAATCCTGCATAGCCAGGCAACCCGCATTTTCACACAGACCTGCATCCAGGAGTTAGTAACCAGTCCTTGAGCTTCATTTTTGAAGTTTTATTAGGGGAATTTCAACTTTGATGGGGTTAGGGGTGTACGGGATGCCCAAGGAAAAATAACTAAGGACAACTTCCTGGCAACTATGTACAAGCCCATGAGAAAGGATTCTTTTTTAGAAGAGCTCTCCAGCCTCTCCTGGTGTACTGCCACAGACCCCAGATAAATCCTCTTCTTTACCCAGCTGTCTGGAGGAATCTCTGGGTAAGGGGATCCAGCAGCTGCTGCTTGAAAGGGTCAACAGACCCAGATATAGAGTCAGGTTTCCAATCAGAATGCTCCTTCCCCTATTTGGCCCAGGGGATGCAGGATTACTCACTCAGTCCTTCTTCTGTGGGTCGGTGGCTGCTATCAGGCCTTTTAGCTGGGCTGCTCCTTCCCTGGTACGCAGGTGGTCCTTGCTCTGGGAGCAGGTGAATTCCAGAGTTTTCTTCGGGCCCCCCCCCCAGGCTTCCACCCAAACTCTCCTACAGCTCAGCAAGCTCACTCACTTTTAAGGATTGTCCTGGCCACTTGCCAAGCCTCCTGCTGGGGATTAGCCAGGCTCTCTCAACAGTGCAGATCAGCCACTCCTCAGATCCACCTACTACTTCTAGACCTTTCTCCAAATTTCTAGAGCAGGGGGGAATTCCAGAGGGTTGGTCTGCAGAGCCTCCCAGCTCTGACCATAATTTGATCACTGCTAGCTATCACACCCAGGCTGCTACTCAGCCTTCCTGGCTAACAGTTGAGGTCTAGCTCTCCCTGGCTGCCTAGGAAGGTTCTACAGGTGTCACATACAAATACACAATACGGTTGTTGTAAGCAATGCATTCTACAGTATTTAACACCATATAGCCTGTAAATACCTAAAAGCAAAAAAAAGTCTTTCAGCACTCTCAGTTTGAATCCCAAGTAATCATGAAACAAGTGGTGGTGAAAAGCAGTAACAATTACCCGTAAGTAAAGTACTTAAGTATAATGGCATGTCTCCAGAGTAGGTGATGAGATGAATTCTTAGTTCAAGTTGATGGAATAAAGACGGTCAGCAGCCTTGGAAACAGGCAGTGCAGAGTATGACTCAGAGATGGATGAGGGGATGGATGGATGGAGGCTCAAAGAGTTCAGCAGCCAGGCACATCAGAACAGGGAAGGATCCTCAGTAGCATGTAGAAGACAACAAAGTGGCCACACTGCAGGAATCAATAAAAAAAATTATAACATTTAATAAAAAACACAAATCCACACTTACAATAAGGTAAGAGAAGTGCTGCTTGGATGTAGAAAGAAAAGACAGTGTATGTGGAATGAAGTGATACAGTCAGCCAACTTGCATCAACTTTCTTCCACTGTAATCTGCACCTGCCGACATCTGTGGACCACCTCAACAAACCAGGCAAGCACCTGGGGTTTGCAGGGGGCATGTACAGCATGACTGAGAGGCCCCAGCTCCTTTGTCAAAAACCTGATACTTGACAAAGGAGGCAGGGTCTCTGAAACGCGCTCTGCACACCCCTAGTGCTCCGATCGGTTTGTTGAAGAGGTCTGCAGACACCGCCGTTGTTCCAGTTCCATATGGCGGGTCCGGATCCAGTGCATGACAGTTGTTGCAAGTCAGCTAATGGTACAACTGCATTCCACATACATTGTCTTCTCTCTCTCCGTCCAAGCAGCACTTCTTTTACCTGACTGTAAGTGTGGATTTGTGTTTTTTTAATAAATGTTACAATGTTTTTATTGATTCCTGCACTCTGGCCACTTTGTTGTCTTCACCATATGGCCTGTGAATACACATTTTGTCTATTGCATGATTTTCATTCTACAATAATAAAGCTTTGTTCATTTTACTTATGGGTTGTTCAATATATGGTGCGTACAAAATGCCTTCCACCTGATATAAAAAAAAAAAAAGGGTTTGAGATAGGTCAGAGTTAAGACTGGGGTCAAGGTTAGGGTCAAAAGTTGTGGTCAGAGTCAAAGGTCAGGGTCAAAGGTCTGGGTCAGTTTATTTTAGGTAGAATTAAGACAAATTTATTAGTTTAGTATCAATGTCAGTTAGTGACTGTGTTTTAGGAAGGATAAAAAAGCTAAATGCACACTACTGTTTCTTGGCCCTACTACAGGTACAAACAACAAATAACATACAGTCATGGTCAAAAATATTGGCACCCCTACATTTCTGTCAGATAATGCACTACTTCGCCCAGAAAATTGTTGCAATTATAAATGTTTAGGCATTCTCGTGTTTATTTCTTTTGTTTGTATTGGTATGACACAAAAAAGTGGAGAAACAAAAAGCCAAATCTGACACATTCCATACAAAACTAAAAAAATGGACTGGACAAAATTATTGGCACCCTCGATTTAATATTTGTTAGCACTCCCCTTGGAAAAAATAACTGAAATCAATTGCTTCCTGTAACCATGAATGAGTTTCTTACACCTCTCTACTGGAATTTTGGACTACTCTTCTTTCACCAACTGCTCTACGTCTCTCAGATTGGGAGGTTTTCTTTTCCCAGCTGCTGTTTTGAGATCTTCCCACAGGTGCTCTATGGGATTGAGATCTGGACTCATCATTGGCAAGTTCAGTACTCTTCAGCGCTTTGTTTTAAACCATTTCTGAGTTCTTTTTGCTTTTTGACATGTGCTTTGGGTCATTGTCCTGCTGTAAGACCCATGACCTCTAATGGAAACCCAACTTTCTGACACTGGGCCCTACATTGCACCCCAGAATTCTACGGTAGTCTTCAGATTTCATGTCATGCACACGGTCAAGACATTCTGTGCCTGAAGCAGCAAAGAAACCCCAAAACATCAGTGAACCTCCACCATGTTTGACTGTTGGGACTGTATACTTTTTTTTAAAGACCTCATTGCTTTTTATGAAAACAGTAGAATGATGGGCTTTACCAAAAAGCTGTAATTTTGTCTTGTCTGTCCACAGCACATTCTCCCAAAAGGATTTTGGCTTCCTCAGGTAAGTTTTAGCAAACTCCAATCTGGCTTTTTTATGTTTCTGTGTCAGCAGTGGGGTCCTCCTGGGTCTCCTACCATAGCATCCCTTTTCATTCAGATGGTGATATATAATGCGAGCTGACGCAGTTGTACCCTGTGCTTGCAGGTCTGCTTGGATTTGTCTGGAATTTGATAAAGGTTCTTTAACCACCATTCGAACAATCCATTGCAATCTTTGACCAATTTTTCTCTTTCATCCACATCCAGGGAGATTAGCTACAGTGCCATGGGCTGTAAACTTCTTGACAATGTTGCACACAGTGGACACAGGAACATTAAGATCTCTGGAGATAGATTTGTAACCTTGAGATTGTCCATACTTTTCCACAATTTTTGCTCTAAAAATCCTCAGACAAATTTTTACTGCTCTTTCTCTTCTCCATGCTCTACGTGGCACACAATAGAAAGGTTGAGTCAATTTTTCCCATTTTAACTGGTTGCCGATGTGACTTCTATATTGTCAGCATCAACCGCTTCCACGCCGCCCTATAGCAGAAATACTGCTACAGGGCAGCACGGGTGCACAAAATCAGGTATATATACATGATTTTGCAGTTCCCGGGTAGGGTGCGCGTGTGTGCGCCCTGCCCGCGCCACCATTTGCGGCCTCGGCTGTCAATCACCAGGTCCTGGCTGGTGATTCCCCGCCGGCACCCAGTGATCGCTGAGTATTACCGATGGGGAGAGACAGCACACACTTAACCCTTTGATCGCCCCACATGTTATCCCCTTCCTGGCCAGCGCCATTAGTACAGTGTCAGTGCTTTTTATTAGCACTGATCACTGTATTGGTGTCACTAGGGATGTCATTGACACCAAGTCAGTTCCCTCAGTGTCAGAATTCCCGCTGCAGTCCCAGTACAAGTCGCTGATCGCCGCCATTAACCACTTGCCTACCGGACACTTATACCCCCTTCTTTACCAGGACAATTTTCAAATTTCAGCACTGTTGCACTTTGAATGACAATTGCGCGATCATGAAAGATTGTACCCATATGAAATTTTTATCATTTTTTTCTAACAAATAGAGCTTTCTTTTGGTGGTATTTAATCACCACTGGGCACTTTACTTTTTGCGCTATAAACAAAAAAGTACAAAAAATTTGAAAAAAAAAAGTTTCTTTGTTTCTATTATAACATTTTTCAAACAGGTAATTTTTCTCCTTCACTGATGTGCGTTGATGAGGCAGCACTGATGGGCACTGATAGGCAGCACTGATGGGCACTGATGGGCACTGATAGGCAGCACTGAAGGGCACTGATAGGCAGCACTACTGAGGTGGCATGGATAGGTGGCACTGATAGGCAGCACTAATGAGGTGGCACGGATAGGCGGCACTGATAGGTGGCACTGATGATGGGTACTGATAGACGGCACTGATAGGTGGCACTGACTAGCATCACTGCTGGGCACTGACTGGCGGAACTGCTAGGCATTGACTGATGCAACTGCTGGGCACTGACTGGCACAACCGCTGGGCACTGACTGGTGGCACTGACTGGCAGCACTGCTGGGCTGCACTGATGGGCACTGGTGGGTGGCACTGGTGGGCACAGGTGGGTGGCACTGGTGGGCACAGGTGGATGGGCACAGGTGGGTGGCACTGCTGGGCACAGGTAGGTGGCACTTCTGGGCACAAGTGTGTGGCACTGCTGGGTGGCACTGCTGGGCACAGGTGGGTGCGCTGCTGGGCACAGGTGGGTGCACTGCTGGGCACAGGTGGGCAGCACTGGTGGGTGGCACTGCTGGGCACCGATCATCAGGGCACTGATCATCAGTGCTCTGATGATCAGTGCCGATCCCTGCTCTGACAACTGCCGGTTCTCGGCAGCACTTTCCTTGCGCTCTGACAGCGCAAGGAAAGTGCAGCCGAGAACCGGCAATTGCATTTCCCGGTGATCAGCGTTTCATTGGACACGGCTGATCACGTGGTAAAAGGCCGCTGAGATTGGCCTTTTACCACATGATGTGATCAGCTGTGTCTGTAGGACACAGCGATCACGGAGATCACCAGGTGCGCACCCCCGGGGGCCCAGGAGAGCGCGTTTTGGGAGGACGTCCTATGATGCCCTCCCAGAACTGGCCAGCCGCAGTGTAGCCGTAATTCGGCTATCTGCGGTTGGCAAGTTGTTAATAGTACAAAAAAATAAAATAAAACTCCAGTATATATACCACCATTTGTAAACGCTATAACTTTGACGTAAACCAATTAATTTACTATTGGAATTCATTTTTATTGGGATTTTTTTTAGCAAAGATGCAAAGATGTAGCAGAATACATTTTGGCCTAAATTTATAAAGAAATTAGATTTTTTAAATTTTTTTACTGGACATGTTTAATAGCAAAAAGTTAAAATATAGTTTTTTAAAAAAATTGTCGTTTTTTTTATGTTTACAGTGCAAATAATTAAAAATGCAGAGGCAATCAAATACCACCAAAAGAAAACTCTATTTGTGGGAAAAAAAAGGACGTAAATTCAATTTGGGTGCAGCATTGCATGACCGCTGCCAGTTAATGTCAGTTAAAGTAACGCAACGCTGTATCTCAAAAAATGGCCTGGTCAGGAAGGGGGGTAAATCCTCTGGAGGGCAAGTGGTTAACTGATACAATTGAGTTTAATTACAAATTACAGACGTATCACAAACTTGGAATGCAATTATTTCTTACAATTTTGAGAAGGTGCCAATAATTTTGTCCAGTCCATTTTTTTAGTTTTGTATGGAATGTGTCAGATTTGGCTTTTTGTCTCTCCACTTTTTTGTGTCATACCAATACAAACAAAAGAAATAAACATGAGAATGCCTAAACGTTTGTAATTGCAACAGTTTTCTGAGCGAAGTGGTACATTATCTGACAGAAATGCAGGGATGCCAGTATTTTTGGCCATGACTGTATGTGGTATTGCTGGGATCATCATGGGCAGGATCATTTTTATTGGGTTGTTCTTTGGTGGTTTAGATATGGTATTAGGCATATATCAAAATCAGTGCTAGAATAAAATCTGTCCAATGTCTCAGTATTTGTTATAATCCTCAGGACCTTTTAGACTCTCACCAGATGCAACAACCCTTCATGCGTATAGGTCAGAATAATCTCCGGTTTACATACATGTGAATTGGATGTGTTTTGAACCGCATCTGATCCACATGTGCACTAACCTGGCTTTTTATGGAGCTGGTTCACTTATGTGCAGGCCAACCGAAGTGTGTTTTCAAAAAGAGCCAGGTACGATTTTCCATCTGGTGCAATTTCAAGTGTCACATGTTTGAAAAATTTGCACCTGAATCGCACCTGAACTGCTGAACGAAACCACACCAGACCCTTTTGAAAAAGTTACACTGAAACTGGCCACACACATATGTGAACCTGGTCTAAAGCTTTATCACAAAAACCATTAAAGCGTGTCATCTCTTTATCTCATCACCTTCCATTCTTCCTCAAGGTATTGGTATGTCCAATGACTGAACCCCCCCCCCCAAAAAAAAAAAACAAGGAAATTGTGTAGTATGCTCCAATTTTTACAAAATTACAGACCAAAATTTATTGTGCTCACATTCAGTAAATGTGTTCAAGCCAAGTAACACCCAGCGCTCTCAGTGCTACCAATTCCCCTTTGACTCATCTTACCAAAAGTGAAATATTCAGCTGTCACATATCATATATTCTCATTCACTGCTCTCCACCGAAATGTTTGATGTGGGAATCCTCAGTGTTCAAATATCCAAAAAAACTAAAATTCTATATTAGGGTAACAGTTTTTATATACCAATAGTATTCCACAATAATTGTGCTCATATTTAAGTGCAAAAAACAATAAATTCCCACGTGATTAACATCCATGCATCAAATCCCGTAAAGCAGTGTACCTTTTCAAACTATATGTCTGCTGTTCAAAGGGCTATATATGCATATACAGGTATCTCCACAATCTCCACCGTCTCCTCACATCTGATGATCACAATAAATACTGTATATTCAATAATACCATGCAAAAAAAATAAAAAAGGACTACAGTGAAGTATTTACACAGTTAAAATAATTTATTCCTCAACTAAATGCTTACATATGCAGAAACAATGTGAAAGTCCAATTTCAAGATGACTGACTGGGTACGTCTGGTTCTGGCGGGCGTCTGACACCAGACGCATGCTGCAACTGGAAGTACATGGTCAGCCATCTTATAGAATTATTGTTTTTTGGGTATTTCAATACTGAAGATTCCAATGTTGAAAATGTCAGAGGAAAGCAGTAAATGAGAATATATTATACATGACATTTGAAATTTCATCTTTGGTAAGAGTAGATAAGACAAAGGGGATTGGAAACACTAAGAGCACTTGGTGTTATTTGGTGTGAACACATTTATGGAATGTGAGTACAATATTTGGCGTGTGATTTTAAAAAAATGAAGCATACTGCACTGTATTCTTTTTTGTTTTTGTTTTGTTTTTCTTGCTTTTGCTTTATTGTTGAATGTAGCAACACCTTGAGGAAGAGTGGAAGGTGATGGGATAAAGAGAAGACACACTTTAATGATTTTTGTGATCGAGCTTTATTCTGACCCATACACATAAAGGGTGTTTACATCTGGTGAGAGAGAGGTGAAAAGATCCTGAGGATTATAATAAATATTGGGATTTTATTATAGTGCTGGTTTTTGATTTGTGCATTTTTGTATTCACCTGGGATGGGGAGGGGGGGACCTTGTATTTCCAGCTACCAAGAAGGGTACCTAGAATTCTTACCTGTGCACTGATATAAGAACTAAATTATGGTAATAGCAAAAAGTATACAGTTACTTTTTTTTATTATTCTGATGTCATTAAAATGACATATTTTGTGTCAGTTTTCATTTGATAATAATAATAATACAAAAATGAGTAGATATCCATTATCCTTTACCACCAAATGAAAGTCTAATTTGCCCTAAAAAGAACAAGGTATAATTCACCTGAATACATTAAGTACACGCACTGATTTGCAGTTTTATTAACGCATACGCATATCACAGTAAGATTTGTTTTTCCCTACATCATGAAGGGGTTAACAATTATCCTATGTCCTTAAAAAGCAAAGTAATGGGCCTACAGTGACAGTTCCTCTCCGCTATCACATTTGTTTATTGTTTGTATATTGTAATTTTTTATGAATAAACAAAGATATTATGTTAAGTTTTTAACAAAAGGTTAAATAAATACTTACTTTGTCCTGGAAAACGAGTAATAATGAACATGAAAAGGAAAATAACGCAAGTTAGAAAACAAAAAGATACATCAATTCATATACAGGGATCAAGCCATTTGTCATAATAAAAAACCTTTATACTCATTATGCTGGTAATACTTTATATTACAGTATATTTAAATGTCAATCTGCCTACTCCGGTGGTATGTGGTTCCCATTAGATTAGCCATCAATCCCGAAACTTCCAAGCACTGCTGTTGTGGAGGCAGGCACCATCATTCATATCTGTTGGACCTACCCAGTGGTGCAGTGCCTATTTTGCCGGGTTTATGATATGATAAGCACACGTTTTTGCCAAGCAATGCCACTGCACCCACTGGAGACCCTCCTGAACCAGAAACCAGAGGGTCTAAACAATTTAACCAAATTACTCATATCCTTAAAGCCATGAAGTAGATAGATGAATGACTCGTGAGGAACCTGTCTGTTTCAGAGGTCAAATCTTGAGTACATTGGACCCTACTTAAGGAAAAACAAACTGCCAGGCTCCAAGGTAACATGACCAAATTCTGCTAAGTTTGGGAACCATGGGTCTCCACCTACTTTCTGTACAGCTTTGATCAACATTTAGTAGACCTTTAATAACAATCACTATGGTGCACCAGGTTTAAAAATAGCGTCATCCCCCCTAACCAGCTCTCCCCTTCCACCCCTCCCATGCTACCCCACCTAACTGCTCTTACATTTCCTATTCCTCCTCTTCTCCTTCCTTTTCTTTCTACTTTCTAACCTCTCTCATTTATATGTCACCAGCAAACCCTCTAGTGCCCTATATGGCACTCGTATTGCCATCTCTACTCCTCACCTTCTTGGAGTTGAAATCTAATATACTGCACTATAACACATTGTAGTTGATTCACTAAAACTGTGATTGTGCAAAATCTGTTGAAGTTCTGCATAGAAACCAATCAGTTTAATTGAATAAGATGGAAGTTACAAGTTGATTGGCTGCCATATACAGCTGCACCAGATTTTGTACTCTTCAAATTTAGTAAATCAACCCCATTGCATGCCTCTGAGGACCTTTTCTATGTCAAAACTGTCACGTAAACGAAAACATTAATTATGCCTATGTCAGTGTTCTTCTTTCTTAAAAGTTTATTGAAGTAGAAAAAAAGTCAATCCACCTAAACTGATAGGTAAATGCTGAGTGTTACACCACCATTCAACCTTTTCTTATACTTGACATTTCAGCATTTGCATTCATGTAACTGCACGCCTGTAACTGTGCCCCTCTCTCCTTAGATTTAAATTTTTTTTACATTAATAAGGTTAGGTTCACACTGCTGCAATATACTTTTGATCTGATTTTCAGTGTGACTATGCAGTGCAACTTGGATGTGATGGAATTGCATCAAAGTTGTACAGGGACCTTAAGATTAATGCAATGGGGGAAGTGAGAACACCCTTGTTGTGTAAAGGACAGGAAAACTCCAGTGTGGGAACGATCGCTTTGGGAATTAAATAGAATGAATGTTGGGAGATCCAGCCATTTTAGGTTCCAAGAGGTACAACCAGTAGTAGGTGATTTAGCCAATTAGATGCCAACTAGAAATTAAATATCCTTTTTGGTTGGACTGAACATTTAAATCCCTGAAACATACTGTCACTATCTAAAAATAAGCAAAGAACTACCATGTAACAATCTGATTCCTGTTAAAGATACAGTTGACTGTTTCTTGTTTACTATGCAATAAACAGATAGGGTATATTGAATAAACATTTGCTGTGCAAATTGCCTCACTCAGCACCCTTTTCAGCCTGCTAATCAGCGGAGTGGTCAATGGCGTACACCAAGGAATGATTTTCCATCACAGGGGTCTAATGAGGGATCTTTTGCCCCACATCAGAACAGAGGCAATTTTAGATCCTCCAATTTTTTTCCCAGGGGAGGATCCGGTGTAAAAAGGTCAATCGAACAAAAAGCAGGCATCAGAGGGGGGAGGCGTGTCTGATCAAAAAAAGAAGGCGGGTATAGTTGATTCTGGACTCTTCAATCTGAGTAAAGCTAACCTATCAGATGAAGAGAAATATGTACTTAATCATGGTTTAAAGGTTGCACCACCTCGTCCACCGAATACATTTGAAACGTTCATGGACATTCAAAAGTATATTAGGAAACTGAACATTAAGAGGTATTTCATTACTAACCCATCGAGGATTAGTGGATGTGATACTGATGCCTTTAAGAACTCATCTCTTTCTAATGCTTCTCTTTTTAATCCCTCGGGTAATACTGCTGCTTCGGTTTCAGTCTTTAGGGATTTGATCTTTAAGAATTTGGAGAATCTCAAACTTAAAAAGCCCTATTCTGATTTTAAATTCAAGCAGGTTATGGACTGTTTGAAGTCACGTAATGATATAGTAGTCTGCCCTGCTGATAAGGGAGGGGGGATTGTTATTTTAGACTGAGAAGCTTATTACCCAGAATTGGACAGACTACTCATGGATAGGGACACATATTCCCCATTAAATTGGAATCCAACAGCTAAGTTCAAGAGAGAATTACAAGGTATAGTGGAAACGGGTTTTGCCCAAAAGATTATTATGAAAAAGGAGAAATTGTTCCTAATTCCAGCAGCTCCCCGTGTGCCGGTGATTTAATACTCACCTAAAATACACAAAAGCCTATCCAACCTTCCGGGTAGACCGATTATCAGTGGAATTGACTCGGTCACCTCGAGGGTTGGTAAATATATTGATTCTTTTTTACAGCCTGTGATGTTTACTACCCCTTCCTTTTTGAAAGACACTACCCAAGTGATCAACATATTGAATACAATTGAATGGAAAGAGAGTTATATTCTGGCCAGGGCCCATGAAGCCTCCCTTTATACTATTATCTCACATGAACATGGGAGGGAGGTGTGGATTGCTTCCTTCAGAGGGATGTTACGTTAAGAGAACAGCAGTGCGAGTTTATTCTCTCTCTATTAGACTTTGCTATGGGTCACAACTATTTTTGGTTTAAAGGCTCATACTTTTTACAACAAAGGGGGATTGCCATGGGTGTGAAGTTTGCTTAACCACTTGCCTACCGGGCACTTATACTCCCTTCCTTACCAGGCCAATTTTCAGCTTTCAGCACTGCCGCACTTTGATTGACAATTGCGCGGTCATGCAACATTGTACCCATATGAAATTTTGATCATTTTTTCCTCACAAATATAGCTTTCTTTTGATGGTATTTACTCCCCGCTGGGTGCTTTACTTTTTGCGCTATAAATAAAAAAGTGCAAAAAATTTGGAAAAAAAAAAGTTTCTTTGTTTCTATTATAAAATTTTTCAAACAGGCATTTTTTCTCCTTCACTGATGTGCGTTGATGAGGCAGCACTGATGGGCACTGATAGGCGGCACTGATGGGCACTGATAGGCAGCACTAAAGGGCACTGATAGGCAGTACTAATGAGGTGTCACGGATAGGCGGCACTGATAGACAGCACTAATGAGGTGTCACGGATAGGCGGCACTAATATGCAGCACTGATAGGCGGCACTGATAGGTGACACTGATGATGGGTACTGATAGACGGCACTGACTGGCATCACTGCTGGGCACTGACTGGCAGCACTGACTGGCACAACCCCTGGGCACTGACTGGTGGCACTGACTGGCAGCACTGCTGGGCTGCACTGGTGGGTGGCACTGGTGGGCAGCACTGGTGGGTGGGCACAGGTGGGTGGCACTGCTGGGCACATGTAGGTGGCACTTCTAGGCACAGGTAGGTGGCACTGCAGAGTGGCACAGGTGGGTGCACTGCTGGGCACAGGTGGGTGCACTGCTGGGCACGGGTGGGCAGAGCTAGTGGGCGCACTGCTGGGCGGAACTTGCGGGTGGCACTGCTGGGCACCGATCATCAGGGCACTGATCATCAGTGCCCTGATGATCGGTGCCGATCCCCGCTCTGACAACTGCCGGTTCTCAGCAGTACTTTCCTCACGATCTGACAGTGTGAGGAAAGTGCAGCCGAGAACCGGCACTTGCATTTCCCTCTGATCAGCGTGTCATTGGACACCGCTGATCAGGTGGTAAAAGGCCGCTGTGATTGGCCTTTTACCACATCACGTGATCAGCTGTGTCCGTAGGACACAGCGATCATGGAGATCACCGGGTGCGCGCCCCCTGGGGCGCGCAGCAGAGCGCGTTCTGGGAGGACGTCATATGACGTCCACCCAGAACTGGCCGGCCGCGGTGAAGCCGCCATTCGGCTATGCGCGGTCGGCAAGAGGTTAAATACTACACTAGTTGCTTTTCCTCTTTATTCATTCCCTAACCATCAGATGGGAGTTTCTGTCATTTGGAGATCATTGAAGGTGGAGAAGCTACTTTTCATTCTGGAGGGGGTCTCTATTGAGGATCGATTGCTATATTGATGTTATATCACACTGCGCATGTTGACCAACTTTGTGCGGTCAAATTGTCTGGTGAGAGGCCAATCTGTTTCGGCTGTATGGTGACAGTTGTTTGGATCAAACTTTTCGCTTTATGCATATGCTTCCATTCATTTCGATACATATATGGACTTTATTTAAAGTGACATAAGATCATTATATAACTAGCTTTGCATTTTCTTAATTTACATTATAATATTGCCTGTATATGTGCAAGCTGCTTTTATTTATTTTTGTTGTTTAAAATCTGAGTGTAAATGTTGGTTCATATTTCTTTCTCTAGCAAAAGGATGTCCAGAACTTTTTCACCTATCAAGCTGGTATTTGGACCACGCCATATCTAGGAGACCTAGATACTCGAAGTAAGGGGTCATTTTCAGCCCTAAATTCTGAAGGTTTAGGACCCAACTCAACCTCTGCATAGTCTAAATAGTTTGATGGACATTGACAGACATGGTCTGTGCCAAATGTTCCCTCAGGAGAATGCCATTCAAATATCCCAATATGAGTAAGCACTGTGAATGAAGCATAACAAGTACATGGGATAGCACCCTGGTGAAGATCTGAGGTGCAGTGGACATACCAAAAGGAACTAGTAGGGATGCATGCCCTCAGCAAAATGCAGATAGCATTGATGTGCTGGAAAGTAGGCATCGTTATGTCCACAGAGGCTAGATGGAGCGAAGCGTAGACTGACTGGATAGATTCCATGCTGCTTATTTGCATCTGAATGAAGATGTTGAGTGCCTTTAGAAAATGCCCCCTTTTGCTTTGGGGACAGTGAACAGATATGAACAGAAACCTCGAAACCCTACTTTTTCTGGGATCATACCTCCCCAAGACAGGAGTTGTGTCAAAGCAGCATGGAGGTCTGCTGATGTAGCACCCTCCTAATTAGGTTGCTAGGTAGATTTAGTCTTTGGCAGTAAACAGAGGAACAATTGTTACTTCTGGTCTGTTCAGGGGTTCACAGGCTGGGAGTTTGACTGCTTCCTCCTGGCTTTGGAAGAAGCTTCCAAAACAGGGAGAGAGAATTCAAATGACCAGTCTGAATATTTTGTCATGCTCTAGTCAATCTCTGGAGATGGTTGGGGAGATGATAAATAGTTTTAAAGATTGTTCTTTCTACCCAGGAGGGTTCCAAGTCTTTAGGGGGTTGCTGCCTCTAGAAATAGCTGAAGTGAGTTAAGGAGTTGCAGTCTGGACCTGAGAAGGAGCTGGGTTGAGGGCCTAGTGGAGATTGCTATAGGATTTTTGCTGGAGGGCACTATCCTGAAGTCCTGGTCTGGAGAAAGGATCTTTTATCTCCCTCATGGAGGATCTAGCTGTGGATGATACTGGGTGGAAGACAGCTCCTGGGACATTGTGAGTAAAGACTCTGCTGTAGACGTTAGGGTGTGCATGTGCTATAAATGAACTTAGTGTCAGAGGTTGCTACATAGACTGTTACTTAATATATTGGCCATTCCCTGTTACCTCCAAAAAGCTGTTCTTGGAAGATTAGAGAGATTTGTCCTCCATTATTGCTACTGTTCGTTTTGGAGTATCATGTAACCCTAAACCCCTTTCCTGTTAAAGTTCTTCAGCAATAAATACTAAAAAGACATCCCCTGAGCCTGAATTGTTGGTGTGCTTGGACCTTGAGGACTGGGAGAGATTAAAGAAACTACAGAGGTAGAAGATTTTCCTATCTGATGCGTAGCTTTCTTTGCTGGGGCAAACAGGGCTTTTCAGTTATGGTGGCCCCCTTGCAGATAACACAGGCTCATTTTAGACACAGGGTCTGAGTGACAGTTTGTCATCACCAGAGTTTCTAAAGTTGGAGATGAGATAGAGACCCTACTTGTCCTGGTTTGCTTGTTGCAGCTTTCACCAGAGTGCAGTACAAGATGGTAGACAGAAGAGTATTATGGTCCAGGCAGGAGTTTAGGCAAGATGAAGAGTATTCAGGTCCAGGCAGGGATCTTGGCAGCTAGCAAACAGAAGAGTAGTTAGATCCAGGCAGGGGTCTTAGCAAGTGGCAATCAGAATAATAGTTGGGTAAATTTTGGGGCAGCAATTGTCAGTCAGTCTCACAGGTACAGTCATGGCCAAAAATATTGGCACCCCTGCATTTCTGTCAGATAATGTACCACTTCGCCCAGAAAATTTTTGCAATTACAAATGTTTAGGCATTCTCATGTTTATTTCTTTTGTTTGTATTGGTATGACACAAAAAAATAGAGAAACAAAAAGCCAAATTTGACACATTCCACGCAAAAATCCCAAAAATGGACTGGACCAAATTATTGGCACCCTCAATGTAATATTTGGTAGCACACCCCTTGGAAAAAATAACTGAAATCAATCGCTTCCTGTAGCCATCAATGAGTTTCTTACACCTCTCTACTGGAAATTTTGACCACTCTATTTTTGCCAACTGCTCCAGGTCTCTCAGATTGAAAGGGTTCCTTTTCCAACAGTTTTGAGCTGTTTTGAGATCTATGCAAAGGAGCTCTATGGGATTGAGATCTGGACTCATTGCTGGCCAGTTCAGTACTCTTAACTATTGAACTAAGCCCTAATGGTAAATCATCATCTTTGTCAAACAACAAATCTGAGTGTACCCGTATTGCATATCTGTTGCAAGACAGATTGTACTATCCAATTAGTTCTGTCCACGGGGTAACTTCATATCCTTAGTAGAGATTATATATTCCATCTGATAGGCTTATGATCAAACTACATTGTCTTCTTTATGCCGTAACTTCATCTAAAACGATATGGTATTTGATCTGGTCTGGTGTTAATAACCATTTGGATGTAAGGTAAATAACTGTAATTGTCATACTGTTGTGCGCAATACATTCCACTCCAACAGGTATTAATTACAGCGTAGCATACATTTTATATATATCTGAATAATGGTTATATTTTAGATTCATCAATTGGCCAGATGGTGGGTAGGGGCACACACCCTTGTCCGGCATAGATCAGTTCAGTACTCTCCAGCACTTTGTCTGAAACCATTTTTGGGTACTATATGAATTGTGCTTTGGGTCCATGTTCTGCTGTAAGACCCATGACCTCTGACGGAGACCCAACTTTCTGACTCTGGGCCCTACATTGCACCCCAGAATTCTACGGTAGTCTTCATTATTTCATAATGCCATGCACACGGTCATGATATCCAGTGCCTGAAGCAGCAAAGCAATCCCAAAACATCAGGGAATCTCCACCATATTTGACTGTAGGGACTGTGTTCTTTTCTTTAAAGGCCTCATTGCTTTTTCTGAAACCAGCAGAATGATGGGCTCTACCAAAAAGCTGTAATTTTGTTTCATCTGTCCACAGCACATTCCCCCAAAAGTATTTTTGCTTCCTCAGGTAAGTTTTGGCAAACTCCAATTTGGCTTTTTATGTTTCTGTGTCAGCAGTGGCGTCCTCCTGGGTCTCCTACCGTAGAGTCCCTTTTCATTCAGATGGTGATGTATAGTGTGAGCTGATACATTTGTACCCTGTGCCTGAAGAACCAAGGTTCTTTAGCTACCATTCAAACAATCCTTCATTGCAATCTTTGATCAATTTTCCTCTTTTATCCACATTCAGGGAGATTAGCTACAGTGCCATGGCCTGTAAACTTCTTGACAATGTTGCGTATAGTGGACACAGGAAAATTAATGTCTGTTAATTGTACAAAAGCATCACAAACTAGGAATGCAATTAATTCTTACAATTTTGAGAAGGTGCCAATAATTTTGTCCAGTCCATTTTTGGGGTTTTGAGTGGAATGTGTCAAATTTGGCTTTTTGTTTCTCCACGTTTTTGTGTCATATCAATGCAAACAAAAGAAATAAACATGAGAATGCCAAAACATTTATAATTGCAACAATTTTCTGGGCGAAGTGGTGCATTATCTGACAGAAATACAGGGGTGCTAATATTTTTGGCCATAATTGTACATGTTATAGCTCTTGCAACAAGGGGTAGCTAGTGAGGAGACACAGCACCAGCCACTTAAAAAGCTAAAGCTTAAATATCCTATTTGTTCAGAGGACATGCCCAGCATAATTTTAAGGAACTCTGAAAGTACTGGCAGGGATTGTACAAGTACCATTGCAAACAGACATGTGCATGCCAGAAAATGTATTTTTTTTTTCCGGATCCATTTGTAAACTGAAGAACTAATTTTTCGGATGCATTTGTTAATAGACCTATTCATTTTTGGAATTTCTTTTGTATCTTTGGTATTTGTTTAATTTCATTCAGAAAAGCCCTGGTTGTTAAGGAGCGGCTGGCAAGGCGGCTGCCACTACCTTGAAAACCATGACTCATTTGCTGGCAATGGGATTCCCCACTGTCAACAGAATGTAAACAAAAGAAGTACCGGTTAATTTTTTTAAATTTTTTTTTAAAGGCGTGCCCCCCCCATTCCTGAAGGGTCTGGTATGATTTTTGAGGGGAACCCCACGTTGAAGTTAAAAAATTAAAAATAAAAATGGCACAGAGTTCTTCCCAAAATCCATACCAGACCTTTAGGTCTGCTATGGATTTTAAGATGAACCACATGCCAAAAAAAAAATAAAATGGTGAGGGGGCTCCCAAAAATTCATACCAGACCCTTATCTGAGAATGCAGACCAGCAGGCCAAGAAAGGGGGGGAGACATTTGAACTCCCCTCCCGAACCATAGCAAGTCACATGCCCTCAATATTAGAGAGGGTGCCATGGGAGACGGGGCCCGTCCTCCAAAGCACCTTGTTCCCATGTTGATGGGGACAAAGGCCTCTTCCCCACAAACATGGGCAGTGGTTGTGGGGTTCTGGGGGGCTTATTTGAGTTTGGAAGACCCCTTTCAAAAAGGGGATACCAAGATCCTGCTTTCCCATGTGAATGAGTATGGGTACATAGTACCCCTATATTCATTCAGCAACAAAAGTGTAAAAGTAAAAAAATACAAAACACAGTTTTTGACAAGTCCTTTATTAAAAAAAACCCAAAAAAATAAATGTCCCCCAAAGTAGATCCAACATCGATCACGATGAACGCCACCTGCATGAAAAAAATTGCCACCCACCAAACACATGTCCCGTCCAGAGACACACGCTGAATGACATGTAAACATGGGGTCAGGGTCACCCGGTGACGTCACCAGGTCACACTGCCCCCATATCTAACTGTAATTGGGCGAATGTCTCTTCACTGGTGCAGCTGTGCTAGCTAATCAGCTTTTAACTTAAGCGTGTTCAATTAAGCTTTGATAATAAAACCTAGAAGCTGATTGGTTTCTATGCAAAGTTGCACCAAATTTTGAACTTTCCAGTTTTAGTAAATAAACCCTTGTGAGTACCTTTGGAAGTACTGGCAAGCATTTTGGAAGAATCATAACAACCTCCCTTTTGTAACATCTTTGATAAAATTGTCCAGAGAGGCACCAAAAGGCATCTGCCACCAAGGGTATACACAACAAGCACTTGTGCATTGATGTTCCATAGACCAGCGTTTGAGCCTAAAGGTCCCATGCATGGTTACATTAAACACTAGAATGAGCAAAACAATTCGGTGGAGTAAACAAGTTGTCCAGATTATGGCAGTTATCATATGAAATATTATACAAAATAGAAGGTTGTGCAGCAAAACTTCACAATGAGGAAGCAGTGCAGGCTCGTTGAGGTGGGCGTGAGTGACATATTTTAAAAGAGGCGCTGCTCTCAAGTCCATCCATGAACCTGTGACACATGTAGTGTTGCAGCCAAAAGCTCCAAGTGTTAACCCCTATGGGGACATCAGCTTGAGACTTTTACCGTTAGCACAACCACTACACATGCTGGGCTCCAAAAGGACCCAGCTCTGTAACTTACCACAACAGAGGTCTGGAGGATGCCCTGCAACCCCCAAACATAGTCAGATCTGGAGAATTCCAGTGCGGAACCCATGGCATGATGGGAGTAAGAGGGCTTATATCTGCATGAATAACAGATTTGTTTGCTAGTGTCGAGTCCCAGAATGAATACTCTTTCTGTGTCCATTAATGAACAGGAAAGGAAACAGGATTTTTTATAGCAAATGATTGATTGAATGAATGAAGTAAATACACATTCACCTTTCATCATTCACTAAGTTAACATTCACTTTGCAAATAGAAAATTCACTTAGCTTAGTGAATGGTGTAAAGTTGTGCTAATTTCAGTCATCCAATCATGTTATAGCAAAAATCCTTTTTTAACATTTTCCTTATACATGACTGGTTTTTCTTTGAAAGGTGAATTTTCACATTGTTTTACCTCTTTCACTAAGATAAGTCAAAATCCACTTTGCAAAGTGAAAATTCACTTATAAGTAAATATGTACTACTCTTTTAGTAAATTCATCCAATACAACACAAATAAAATTAATTCAAATATATACACAGTAGCAATAGCCATGTGCAATATTAATAAACTACTGCTTAATAGGGGTATTTTTTCCTTTTCCATAGGCAGGTCCAGCTTCATATTTTTTTAACCTCATTGCAAATTTAACTGATTTCCTAAAAAATAAATACATTTTTTTATTATGTTAGTAATGTTTAAAAAGGAGTTACCAGCTTTGCGCATAGTTCCATCTTATGAAAAAATATTCAATTTGTGGGATTTCTCTACCTTCTACAAATTTATCTGCAATGAAAGCTCCTTCTTCCTTCTCTTTATCCTCTGGCTTTGTAACAACCATTGATGTTAAAGGAGTCACAAAATTAAACTTCAAAGAGAGATCAAGAGCCTTTGCTGTCAGGTTTTCTTTTTCTAAGGGATCAGCGTGAATTCTAGAAATTTAAAAAGAAATATGTAAATGTTAAAAAAAAGAATATATTTACTTATTTTATAAAATAACTTGTCTGCCAACTTGTTTAAATATAAAGAGGCCAAACCCCACATGTCAGCTAAAACAATATTAGTTCTGAGTATTGTATGTATGAAGGAGGGCTGGTAAGGAGGGAGAAATTGTCCAGCACTACCTGTATAATCATTTTTACAAATGAAGGCCACGCACTGAATGCACATATGCATATGCAAACTGTATATTAGTAATGTTAGTAAGAGTGGATGCTTAAAAAATAAGCAGTTGCTAAAACACATCTACCATTCTTACAGTATAAATGGCCATACAGTTTCAGATTTTTTTTAATAAACATTTGTACGAACGTTTTTAAATAATTTGTACAAAAATGTTTGGCACATTTGCACTACGAATAGACTGTACTAAATTTGTGGCTGGCTAGCCACTTCAGCTCTGGAAGGTTGACCAGGCCATGTTTTGCTATTCGGCACTGCGCTACTTTAACTGGTAATTGTGCGGTCATGCAGTGCTGTACCCAAACGGAATGTATCAATCAAGGGGATAAATGTGTGCCTAACAATGTGTAATGTGTGCTGCTTGTACTAACAGATCTCTTTGTTTCTTATTCCTGCTTTGCAGGAATAAGAAACAGAGAGATTGTTTCCCCCGTACAGAGCCCTGTGTTTATTGTCAACAAACTGCTCTTGGCTGTGATTGGACACAGCTGATCAGCAGGTCCTGTCCATGAATCATTGGCTGGGCCTTGCTGACAGACTCACGCTGTGTACAATCACAGCGAGTGTCAGTGTGGAGGGAGAGGATGTGCCTGCATGTGCCCTTTACTCTAAAGCAGGCAGCAATGTACTAGTATGTTGCTGTGCCTGCACAAGCTGTCCATCTACAGTGCATTGGGGGCTGTCCTTAAGCGGTTAAAGCAGAAGTACAACCAAAGCTCTTTTGGCTGTACTTCTCCTGTAGATCAGTTTGTTCTGCACTCTTGTGAACCGGTTTCAGCTGACAGCAGGCTGAAGCCGACTGTCCATTGACATCACTCATCCAATCCAGGCTGGGGAAAGATCCCAACTTTAAAGTTGGGATCCACCCCAACGTCTGGAGTGGCACCTGACTCAACCTCTCAGCGGCTCCCTGCCCCTCCACAGACCAGCGTTCTGGTGAGAACAGGGGGCAGAGTAGAGAACGGTGACTGACAGTCAACACTCTCTGTTTAGAGCAGCTGTGAAGCATGTGATCGCTGAGTTCTCACACTTAGGACTGGTGGTGGACAGATGCAGCATCAGACTGATGCTGCATCCACCTAGATAAGTATAATTGGGGGAAAAAGAAAGCCCATGCTTTTCTTTTAGGCAAATATATGCTATAAAACAATTAATAATGAACAATACCTTCATGGATGTATTTTTGTCCTTATATAAATCTTCCAATGGCAATGCTGCTGAAGGTATATCTTTAAACCACACCCATATGGTCACCTCACTTTAAGCTAACCACACTCACTTTCACTGGTGCACTACACTCACCACATTCTGCCTGTTTAAAAAGTGTCCCTCTTTGTCAAGTTCAAACGATGGGAAGTATGCAGGTAGTCCTAACTGTCATTTGATGGACAACTGGCTCTGCCTGTAAATTACATCACTGGCCAAATATGCAGTGAGCAATTACAGTATCTGCCAAGATGAATGAACTCCTACTCATGCACAGGAGTAATGTCATCTCAGGTCAGTTAATCAAAAACACTGAAGATCAAAACCAGAGGAAGACTGTCTGAAGATGCGGCCAGCAGGGAGCTCCTGGACACCACATCGCTTGCTTGTAGGTGAGTTTAGATCCACTTTAAATGGTTTGTCTCAACCATGTAACTGCCACTTTTACTTTCTGCCACATAGTTTGGTCTGTTAAAAGAAATTGAAAAATAACAGACTGGCTGGATCACCAGGTGAAAATAAAGGGGGGAAAGGGCCTAAAAAAATGAAAGCATTTATGCAGCCACTAATCTAAGAAATGGTAAACTGCAATATATTACGTTTCTGTTTTTGGCTTTTAGTACCATTTTAAATCACAACCAAAAAAGGAAATTTTTTTCATTTGTTTGTTAGCCACCTTTTCCACATTTATATGGTATGAGTCCAAAATTAGTATATTGGTAGTCTGCAAAGTAAGATTTAGTGTATATAAAGTGCACAGTGCAATCCGTGTTTGCACTTTAGCATTTCTATCCTCTGAATATGTGTTGTCACTACCATTTTCAACAGGAACTTCAAAAATGCAGATTTCACAGTAAGGGCTGATTCACATCAGCAGCAGCACTGAATGAGCAGCTGCTGGTGTGTGCTGGTGGGACAAAGTGTTCAACCGCTGATCCTGGCTCATCGGACTGGTTTTTTTTTTTTTGCCTTTTCTCATTAAAATTTTATTGAAATGTCACAAATAACATTTAACTATGTTCTACTCTTACAACGACGTTGGTTTCTGCCGAAGTCCGCTGCACTTAAAAAAGCACTGCATGCGGTACTATTTTCAGCGCACACAACTGTAGTGGTGTGACCTGACAACACTGGAAACAAGGCAAATTACATTTACTTTTTGTTGGGATTGTCTTGGGCAATGCTGCACAGCACATCCCAACACAAAGGGTAGAGTGACCCCCAAGACTTCCTGGCCCTAGCTTGCAGTCTCTGAAAAGTGTGCACTTATTAGGTTGCACACTGTGCACTGATGCATTTTGTCAAGCTTTCCATTTTTCTTCAAAGGCTATGTGCACTGCTTTAATTCACTGAGAGATCCTACTTCTAAACTTAACCTGTCAAGCTACAGTATGTCATGGTGTCAAGTAGCAAACAGTTAAATATTTCTGGATGCACAGCTGTGTCATGTTCACTATATTAAACTTTTATTACACTGACAAACCTTTTCTCTAGCAGTTGTTGTATGGTGACATAGGCCCATAGTCTCTCTATAAAGTCACCAAATATATATTGCAGATTTTTGTCGACTTCATCCTTCCCTTGAAGGTCAATATTTTCACTATATTTCAATGATTGGCCTGCCTGTGTACACAACAAAATTTTTGTTATCTATACATGCAATTATTGTTCTATTATTAAAATTTTATTTCAAGTGTTTTGTCATTTATAAAGTACGCTTATAGAAATGTCACACATTTTTACATATTCATTTTTAAAGCTAAACTTTAGTCAGATATTTAAAAACACCAATTAATGTTTTTTGTAGTCATTAAAAAGGATAAAATGTACAGTATTTCTAAACGCAGCTAGTGTAGGTACCTGACTCTGTCTTGATGCAAGTCACTTGTAAAGCTCTGTATACTATAACAAAAATGAGAAAACGGGAGGTCAGCTTTCTAGGCCAGTCAGGCTCTGCAACATGCGCATGTGCTGACAAAGAACACACTGACAAAAAGAGACACCAGATGGATGAGCTCAGTGTGCTATTGCTCCTTCTTTGCCCAAAACAAGATAGGAGTAGGGGTGATCAAACTGTATTATATGACTGCAGTAGAGAAAAGTGAGGTCCCTAACCTGAATGAGTAATCTAGCAGGACTGTGTAAATTTCAGGAAAATACAGACTTGCACATAAACCAGTTCAGTATATCCATAACTGTGTATCTGGCTATTTGCTTAGATTTCCCCAATTGAAAAGTGTTCCCGGATGTGCCCGTTTTTAAAAATGAGTCCTTGGGCCTGGTTGCCCTGTGACTATCTCAGTGACAGATGGTTCTGCCACCCAACGATCCAACACCACTGGTTGCTATGAAGCAGGTGGCCAGGCTCCATGGAAATGGATGACACTATGCGGCCAAGCTGCATGACATCATTAGTTGCTATTGTGGTGTCGACAAACCATGTATACAAGCACTGCAAGCTGATTCCGAAAATGCAACATCTCTTGTCTGGTGTCTTGGGCAATCAGAATGCCTGCCAAGTTCATTTTCCCTGTGTTGCCCGGTGAGAAACACTGGACAGCAAGTCAGTATGTTATGCACACTGTTTACTGTACAGAGTTGCTGCAATAAGGGTGCGAGCTAAGGAGGATCAGGTGAGCCTTGGATGGAGGGTTTGCATAGGTGAGATCTGTGGATGGGGGAGAGGGGTTGTTACATACAGCTGCAAGAAAAAGTATGTGAACCCCTTGGGATTACGTGGAGTTTTGCATGAATTGGGCATAAAATGTGCTCTGAACGTCATCTAAGAAGAACACAGTCTGCTGAACATAATACTACACAAACATTAGATGTTGCCATGGTTTAATTGCACATAACATGTAAACATTGACAGTGCAGGGAGGAAAAATTATGTGAGGCCCTAGCTTAATGACTTCTCCCAGAGCTAATTGGAGCCAGGAGTGAGCCAACCTTGACTCCAATCAGTGTGATGATATTGGATTTGTTGCTGACAGCTGTCCTGCTCTTAAAAAACACACACCTGTTTTGGGTTTACTGCTTTAAAGAAGCACTGTCTGATGTGAACCATGCCTCGCCAAAAAGAGCTCTCAGAAGACCTACCATCAAGAATTGGTGACTTGCATGAAGCTGGAAAGGGTTACAAAAGTATCTCCAAAAGCCTTGATGTTCATGTGTCCATGGTAAGACAGACTGTCTACAAATGGAGAAAGTTTAGCACTGTTGCTACTCTCCCTAGGCGTGGTCGTTCTGTAAAAATGACTGCAAGAGCACAGCGCAGAATGCTGCATGAGGTAAAGAAGAATCCCAGAGTGTCAGCTAAAGACCTACAGAAATCTCTGGCACATGCTAACATTTTTGTTGACACATCGACAATAAGGAAAACATTAAACAAGAATGGAATGGAGTACATGAGAGGACACCACGGAGGAAGCCATTGCTGTCCAAAAAGAATATTGCAGCACGTTTGAAGTTTACAAAAGAGCACCTGGATGTTCCACAGCACTACTGGCAAAATATACTGTGGACACATGAAACAAAGATTAAGTTGATTGGGAAGTTGGTTGTGTGGAGAAAAAAAAGGCACAGCACACCAACATCAAAACCTCATCCCCACTGTAAAACATGGCGAAGGGAGCATCATGGTTTGGGGCTGCTTTGCTGCCTCAGGGCCTGGACGGATTGTTGTCATTGATGGGAAAATGAATTCCAGAGTTTATCAAGACATTTTGCAGGAGAACGTACGACCATCTGTCCGCCAACTGAAGCTCCGCAGAGGATGGGTGATGCAACAGGACAATGACCCAAAGCATACAAGTAATTCAACAAAACAATGGCTGCAACAGCACAGAATACGCCTTCTGGAGTGGCCCAGTCAGAGTCTGGGGGTTCTGATTAAGGTGGTAATTAAACTCACTTGGTGCCCTATCTGCAGTAAATTTGTGCCAGAACCTGTGTAATTAATATGTGTTCGGATTTAAAGGGATGAGGTGGCAACCCTATTCCCATCACTCATGTTGCTAGAAATGGCTTGTAACAGGTGGCGGCTGTAACAACTTCCAGCTGGGAACCAGTATTAACGCAAGGTTAAAGCATATATTGCCAGCACCCTGTGGATCTTCAAAATAGTGTCCCAAAAGTTTTTTTAAAACAATTACATAACAGCAACTTGCAACGTTTTGGGGTCACACAGGACCCTTTATCCGGCAGTGGCTTTTGTATCATGTAAACAGTTTCTGTCAGGCTTTGCATCTACACAAGTGGTCTCCTTGTGCGTTTCATTTATGCATACAGTCTCCGACAGACTTTCCACCCAAGCAAGCAGTCTCTGACAGGCTTTCCATTCAGTCTGTCGGTCCCTAGCAATATTTGAATGATAACAACTGATTACCTGTAGGCATTTGTCTGTTGTACAAATATTGACTAAACTGATGCTGTGGGGAGCCTCTTGAAAATTTGATACCTTTGACCAGCAATATTTTTTGAAAGGAATAGGAGCCTTTTAGCACCACGTGACTGTGAAAACAGCATTGTGATATGTGTAGCTCCCCAAAGATCAAAGAGACAAAGCGCATAATTACTAAAACAGAATCTGCAGCAGCTGTACATAGAAACAGTATCTAACTCCAGCTTTTTAAGCTTTAGCTGAAAGTTAAGCTTTGAAAATGAAAGCTAGAAGTTGATTGGTTGCCATGCACAGCTACTCCAGTCTTAGGTAATTTGTCTCAATGAGCTGTGAAGAAAAGTGGAAAATTGTATACTCATGTCACGTTCCCCCTTCTCACTCCCTCGCCTCCCCCCTCCCTTCCCCCTTTACATGTCCCTGCGCCCGCACATAGCCCACACAAAGTGGTGTGCCGGGCGCCAGGGATCTGCCCCCTGCAGTGCGGTTTGCCGTGAGTGTCCCTGCAAGCTGCCTGCTGCTGAGTGTCTGCAAGCTGCCTGCTGCTGAGTGTCCCTGCAAGCCGCCTGCTGCTGAGTGTCCCTGCAAGCTGCCTGCTGCTGAGTGTCCCTGCAAGCCGCCTGCCATGAGTGTCCCTGCAAGCCACCTGCCATGAGTGTCCCTGCAAGCCGCCTGCTGCTCAGTGCAAGCCACCTGCTGCCGAGTGTCCCTGGAAGCCGCCTGCTGCTGAGTGTCCCTGCAAGCTGCCTACTGTGAGTGTCCCTGGAAGCCGCCTGCTGCCAAGTGTCCCTGGAAGCCGCCTGCTGCTGAGTGTCTACAAGCCGCCTACCGTGAGTGTCCCTGGAAGCCGCCTGCTGCTGAGTGTCCCTGGAAGCCACCTGCCGCTGAGTGTCCCTGGAAGCCACCTGCCGCTGAGTGTCCCTGGAAGCCACCTGCTGCTGATTGCCCCTTGTCTGTCTGAACTGCCCTCTGCTGTGCCCAGACTCTCTTTGCCCCCACTGCCCCCTGCTGTGTGCCCGGATTATCTTTGCCTGTACTGCCCCCCTGGTGTGTGCCCGGATCACCCATTATCTGCCTGAACTGTTCCTCTGTTGTGTGCCCCTGACTTAACCCTTGTTGCCCCGATCAAGTGTCCCAAATCCCTCAATAAAAACCTTGTGTGCCCACTGCTCTCCATGTGCGTTCTGTCCCGCCTACACCTCCGTCACAACTTACCTTTCCAAAATTGTTCCTTTGCTGGTGCATCTTCATGGCAGCATGGACTGGGTTGTGACTCCACCCCTGCAACCTGATGCTATAAATTCTTGGCTGCAGCATTCTCTGCAGCTAACAGGTGGGTACCTGTAGAATGCCAGGAAGATGCACAAGGAAAGGAAAATAACGGAAAGGTCAGTATAGAATTTTCCATTTTCCTAAGCACCATGGAAGCATACAATGGGAAATAACTTGCCAGTCAGATGGGTGCAAGAAGAACTCAAATTTATTAACAGGAACCAGCATGACCAGCTTGTATAACAGATCTGCCAAATTCTTCTGTTAGCTGAGTCGGATACACCCGGTAGTGCAAAATGAACATGTTTGTGAAAGACCAAATTGCAGCCTTACAGATTGTTTCCAGGGAAACTCTGCAGTATGCTAGAATGCATTGTAAGAAGGGCCTTTTTATGGTCTCGGCTTTTTTTCTGACCGAATCAGAACCAACTTTCCTCCAATCACTTTGGAGATGGCCGAGTTAAGTTTTGAGCTGAACAGGTTAACGCCATTGTAAAATATTTTGCCCCAATTAGTCTTCAATGCTGCCTCCTCCACCCAGGGCTTCAACTATAGATCCCTTCTAGCCACGACTGAAGAAAGTATCACTTTCATGGATGATCTATTCGCGTCTACAGGTGCCACAAAGTCTCTGGCCAATTTAAGCCCCTGAAGAACTGAAATTATCTTCTCCTGATCTGCTCCTTCCACTAGAGATTTCTCAATATTGGATGTCCAACTATAAACTGCTTTTACTACTGCCACCAAGGCAATGGCCAGTCCACAGGCACTGCCTGCCGCTGTGTATGAGCATTTCAGATCAAGATCTAGCTTGCGGTCTAATACATCTCTGAATGTTACCACGTCTTCCATTGAAAAAGTTACATGTCTGGCTAAATGCATCAAGGATGATTCAATGACTGGCGCTGAGATTAACCCTAAGATTGTGCTGAGCCCCAAGATTGACTTTCTTATGACTCCCTGATCAAATCCATTATCTCTCTAACAACTGCCTCCTTTTCTTTAGTTGCTTCCTCAAGGCATGAACAACAAGCTAGTTTGTGTGAAAGCGCTGGCACCCTGCATACCCAACAAGCGTTATTCCCAGGACGGGCGTGGTGACCACGAGATGAAGGGTGGTGACTAGGCAATGGTGATCTTGCCCATGGCAAGCAGCAGTGGCGGGAGGAGGACCTAGAACAACTTCTAGACAGTCTATGCCTGGATAATGCATAGCTTAATCGTTCTCCTCATCTTGGCATAGAGGACCTTGATTACCTTGAAAGGCTGACAAATGATGGCAGCATTATTAACAAGGCTCTTTTTTTTTTAATATCTTCAGTACTTACTACACCCCTTTCGGATGGTCTGCTTGGGCAGTGGTCTCTATAGACAGTACGATAGGGACACCCCCAGAGGAATGACATACTTGTTAGTCCATAGACTTAAATGCAGAGTACCAGAAGAAAGGAGTGCAGCAAGGTATATCCTGGTAGAGGAGTAGTGTCCCAAACTCTGTGTATAGTGCAGTCAATCCCTGAAACCAGAAATTGCTTTTAAAAATGCAGCCAAAGCAGCAGAAGTGATGTCATCACTGCGCATGCCCAGGCACGATTGTGGACTCCAGCACCATCTTGGAAACTGACAATGGAGATCCCTACTGATGTCACTTCTGGTTGCACATGCTCAGAAGCCTCAGTGTGTGGCCACCTTCTTGGAAGAGGGCACAGGAGCCAAGGGAGGACTACAGGTCACAGAAAAAACATGAAACGAGCAGCATAGAAAGGAAGGAGAAAAAAAGGAAAACCTTTGCAACAAGAAAGCTTCTAGCTCTAGCAATGCTGGCCAACCTTCGAGACCACCAGACTGGAGTTCCCTCCATCTAGCTCACTGAAAGACTGCAGAGGACAGGATTACAGGAGTACAAAAAGGAGAACGTGTGGTAAATTCCAGCTAAGAAATTATACCTAACTGGTCCTATCAGGTTTTGGTTGTAGAGCCATAACCCCATGATGCACCAGGAAATTATTATACATCATATAGTATATACACCACTTAGTCACACCATTTCCAATCCCATGCATATTTTTTTGCAGTTACTGGCCTTGTTTTTATTACCTTATAAATCGCTTCAAAGAGAGACATACCCTTGTAAAACAGCTCATTTGAATTTGCAATTATTTTATAAATGGCTGCCATAATATTTACTTACCCCATCTGCATTCACATCTACGGTAAATGCGTTCAAGTCATTATCAGTTATGCGTCCAGCTACAACTATTTCACTGCCATCAAAGTATTGTTTGAAGTTGCTCTGTGTGACATCAGCTATCGCATTTTCAGGATACTGCATCTGTACATCTATCAGTGTTGGGTTTGCAATTTCTTTATAAAATCCCTAAGAAAAACAAATAAAATGAGTGTGACATGACTCAGCACATGTTTTATATTCTGTTTCAGTATTTTTACTTGATTTTTTAGTGAATTCCACTACAGGCAAATTAAAAGCAGAGATTAGTTTGTTTAAATATATACTATTTAAAATGCATACAATGTAAGAAGAGTGTGCTAAAGCCAAAACTTTTGTTGCCCGTAACATAACATGACATAACATAACATAGCAGCTGTAATTTTCTCCTTCTGGCACCAAAGATTGGCTGACACCAACCATGGGGCTGTCTTTCTGCCGCTGACATCAATGATGGGGTACTATTCCTTCCACTGACACCAGCGATGGGGCACTATTCTTTCCACTGACACAAAAGATGGGGCAATATTCCTCCCACTAATACCAATGATGGGGCACTATGCATCCTCCTACTGACTACACACTTTATGTAACTTTTTTACTACCACTTGCCACCAAGTCTGAAGCATTTTTTGCTCCCACTGATACTGGGGCCATTCCCACTGACAACAGTTTAGCCCCCTAAAGTCTGAAGGATAGTAAACTGGCTCTTTGTTTAGTTTACAGACTCCTAATCTAGGGGAATGTCTCTGCAACTCTCCAGAGGCATTTTGTCTTTGCAAAACAAAAAGAAGTTGTTAATCCCTTTTTTCTCCTTCTACTCATTACAGAGTGGGGAAGGGATGGAATCTATGTTATGTTTAATGCCTTGTCCATACTGGGGAAATTACTCTTTTTTCTTATGCATTCACAAGGACATGAAGTGGGAATAACACTCCCCACAGACCCAACATTGGAGAGGTGTGGTCTGGACATGGCAGAGTGAAGACTCACAGTGCCTGAGCTCCAGACTCCCAACTGGCCTGAACCAGCTTTATGTCGGCCTTTGCACTAGCAATGAGCTTCTCTAAGTGGAGGAAGGCTAGGGAAACACAAAGATATCTTGCCTAAGATCAAGCATTTATATCCCAGCATCCAGAAGACTAGCACCTAGGACAAAGTGGTGGCTGCACGTGGCTGTACACAAGAGTGATCTGCCCCAGCAGATTCGCCATCTCCCTCTTGTGCCATCGTACACCCACTCTGAAATCCCAGGAATTCTGGGGACTTCACACTCTCCCTCTAATGTCTAAGCTGAGGAGTGGCCCTAGGGTGGGATGTGGGCTGATCTGAGAGCTCTGATCTGTGCTCCCCCAACCAAAGCAGACATTGAGACAATCTTTCATCAGCTTGAGGAGGCTTGCAAGCAAGAATTGCAGCTGCTCAGGTCAGAGGTTCAACAAGTCACAGACTGGGTCTCTTCTGAAGAGACCTTGCCAGCTGAACTGGAACAGAGAGCAGAAGCTCTAGGACACAGTCAAGCCTCCTAAACAGATTGGCTCACAGATATGCAGATGTAACTAGAGGACTAGGAGGGCCAGGGCAGACCTAACAACTTATGGCTCCAGGGCCTCCTTGAAGCCACGACACTGCCATAATCATCCTCCACAAGAAATTGGATGTTGCCCCCCCCCCCCCCCCCCCGTGAACATTGAGCTGGGCCAGGTGCATCATGCCTTGGGTTCTAGATCCCCAAGAATCTATCCTATGAAAGGCATGATATTTGGGGTCCATGAACTTTGATGGAGCCAAGATCAAGATTCTCTCGGACCTCTCCAAAGCCACCCTGCAAAGGACAGCCCTATTGTGGCCATTGCTGGATAGGTTCTGCCAAATGGAGCTCCCTTACCAGTGGGGGTTCCCATTCCACCTGATCATTTGGAAGAATAAAGCCTTGTACACACAGGCAACGAAAATCTGGCAATGAGGGGGGGGGGGGGGGTCCCCTGCTAGAATACAATAGCACAGCAGGGGAAATCACACTAACATGGCTTGTGTTAGTACAGATATCTTCCAGTTCTTTTTTCTCATTCAGCCCACTGGGTTGAATGAGAAAACATTTCTAGTGTGTACCAGGATAATACTTCTTTTTCTCAACAGCGACATGCTAATCTATCCGACCTTTTTTACCTTTCTAGAGATCTAACCATTTCAGGTGTAACAAGGCTTAAAAAACACTAAACACTGGTGTCCTTGGGGCCTAGTGAGGGTATAATAGAGGATAATAGAGGATAATTATAGTTATGTGGGAAAGGTCCCACAAAAAAAGGGGTCCCAAAAAAAAGGAGTCCAATTGCGGTTATGGACCAGAATTAGCAAAAGTTATTTTATTAATTATACACAGATAGTATAAAAATATATATGAAATCACACACTGCAAAAAGACACTTTCACCCTACACAATAAAATATTGACAAAGTTGTTAAATGATAAAATCAAAGCCCGGGCTTACAGGCATATAAATCACCAAAGCTGAATAGTGCAAAATGCAATAAGCAAAATTAAATATTATGACGGCAACAATATAGCAATATAAATCCGCCGACAAACAGCAAAATAAGAACCTCCTATGCCGTGAAGGAGACCCCACAAGGCTGCAACAGCAATAAACATTTATGTAATAACGCTATGAATGCAGGTCACAGCAGACTGTTAATGGATCTACTAATGTATTGATCTTTCCCACATAACTACATAGTATTATATCAAACCATTTCCAGCTCATCCGGAACTGCTGCCACAAGCAACCAAATCCTGGGGTGGCCATAGAACCCCAGCTCCTGCAGATACTCATGAATCCTGATTCTAACCCTGATGTTTCATGAGGTATGCCCTTGTTGGGACCTTACCCTCATTTGAACTCTCAAGGCTGCTTTGATCTAAGAGCTAATGGAAGTTGATATATGCCTGTACCCTGTTCACTGGAGTCTCAGCTATACCGGGACTCCCTCTCCTCATTGGCTGAGACAGAAGTGGGAGTCATCAGCTCCCACTGCTGTCAATCACAGCCAGTGAGCCAATGAGAAGAGAGGGGGTGGGGCCGAGCCACAGCTCCACCTGTGAATGGACACACGGAGCAGCGGGTGCCCCCATAGCAAGCTGCTTAATGTGGGGGTCCCCAACAGGAGGGAGGGGCCAGGAGCACCAGTGGGGAACCCGAGAAGAGGAGGATCCAGGTTGCTCTGTACAAAACCACTGCACACAGCAGGTAAGTATATATATTTTTTTTTTTTTTACAAATAAGCCTTTAGATCCACTTTAAGCACAATATTGGAGCAACAATACAATGCCAGTAGCACTAATGCAGTGCCAATTAATTGATGTTTAATGTTGCAGGTTCTATATTGGTTTAGTCTTTTAAGGGGAGCTTCCACCAGTTCTACCACCCATCTCATGTAATGATGTTTTGTTTCCCCTTTGTCAGGACCTGCAAAGTGACTGGATGTGGACCCTTAAATTACAGCGTATGGGTTAAGCTGAAGACACTGGCAGAGGTCTGAGCTGTCCCTGAACCTTTGTTAGTACCCATTCAAATGCAATATACTTGAATACTATGAATAATATACAGAATAAAAAAGAATGGAATGCTCCCAACAGTATAAAATCCCAGCATTCCCTTCTTTTTTATTCTGTATGTCAATCTGAGTATGGGTGAGAGAAGTGCTGTGAGGAAATCTGGTTGACATCAGATTTTGCAGTGGAATCACTCTGAGACAGAGGTGCAGCTATATCCCAATCCATACTCATAGAATTGGAGCATCTTAAGGTTCCTTACAAGATAATGTGGACCCATTGGTTTCAGTGTTTGTATTATCACTCTAATTCAGGGAGTCAACAAACTCTGGCAAGAGCATGTATAATCACAAGGGTGTGGTGGGAGTTGATGGTCACCTGTATTTTGGATCAGAAACACTATAAAAGCACTTTATGGAAGATTTATGGACTGTGTGATTGTTTTTTACACTATGATGTGTACTGTATTTCTATTGAGCTGACCTTTTTGGGATTTTGCACGTTATGTGTCACAAATTGTAGAATTACTTCTTTATTGGAGCTGAAATACATTTTTTTCTCTCACAGGCATGTTAACATTTACATGTAATATATGCTGTAAACACTTTTAGCACTACCCCCTTAGGAGTTGCTGAAGTTTTATGTCCCCCCTATAGTCCTGCACAGCCATTTAGCACTCATTTCCACATAGACTTGCATTCGGGAGTCAGTGACCAGTCCTTGAGCTTGTTTTGAAGTTTTATTAGGGGATTTAGAACTTCGATGGGGTAAGGGGTGTATGGATGCCCAATGGAACAGAGAAACCAAGGACAACGTCTTGAACTATGTACAAGTGGTTACACCAAACAGTCTCTTCTGGAGAGCTAGCCAGCGTCTCCTGTAGTACCATCTCAGACCCCAAATGCTCCTCTATCTGGCTGCCTGGAGAAATCCCTTGACAGGGGATCCAATGTCTGCCACATAAAAAGGGTGAAACAGTCCTGGGTGGCAAGCAGATCCAGTTTCTCACTCCTTTCTGTATCTGGCCCAGAGGTTGCAGGTCTACTCACTCAGTCCTTCTCCTGTGTTACTGTTGGGTCGGTGTCAGGGCTCCCAGGTATGACCAGAGGTGTGTGACTGACGCAGGGAAACGCAGACTTCAGATATGTGATAAACAATATAATTTATTAACACTAACAATACAAACATAAACGCAGTGCAATACTAAACATAATACAGTGCAACCAAACCCAACCAACCACCCACAGATAACAGTACATACAAGCAAGCGTCGTCAGGCAGGCCGGGTCAATATCAATTGGGCAGGTAGGTACAGGGGGAGCAAGCGGAGAATGGTCGGGGTCACAGGCCAGGTTCAGCAGGTAGCAAGCAGCGTAGTACAGAGGGTCAGGCAGAGGGATGGTCAGGGTCACAAGCCAGGGATCAGAACAGGTAGCAAGCAGCGTAGTACAGAGGGTCAGGCAGAGGGATGGTCAGGAGCGAGCCGGGATCAGAGCAGGAGAAGTCAGCAGCAGTTCAGATCAGGCAGGGTCAGCAAAGGAACAGAAACAGGGTGCAGGACAGATACAGGGCCCAGGACAAACACAACACCAAGGCAGAGTCTGTGGGTCTGGCCAACCCTTAAATACCCCAGCATAATCAGTTCCAGGTGTTAGCTGGCTGCAAAGTTGAGTCTCTGATTGCTGGGAGCACCCGCTGGCCAGCCCTGGTACTGCAGCTCATAAGGCAGCTGAGTCAAACTATTGCTGGCCAGTCCATTCCTGACAGTACCCCCCCCCTCAAGGAGCGGCCTCAGGATGCTCCAAACAGTCCTAGCTGGGCAAAATGTTCCACCGCCCGGGTCTGGTAACTGGCGGGATATCAAAGACTGGCACACCGGGCAGGACTCCGGGCAGCGGCACACCGGGCAGGACTCCGGGCAGAGGCACATCGGGCTGGACTCCGGGCAGAGGCACATCGGGCAGGACTCCGGGCAGCGGCACACCGGGCAGAGGCACATCGGGCAGAGGCACACCAGGCAGAGGCACACCGGGAAGAGGCACATCGGGCAGAGGCACACCAGGCAGAGGCACATCGGGCTAAACTCCAGGCAGAGGCACATCGGGCTGGACTCCGGGCAGAGGCACATCGGGCAGGACTCCGGGCAGAGGCACATCGGGCAGGACTCCGGGCAGAGGCACATCGGGCAGGACTCCGGGCAGAGGCACATCGGATTACCAGGCGAAGCAGCAGGCAGCGGGCCACCAGGTGGAGCAGCAGGCACCGGGCCCCCGGACGGAGCAGCAGGCACCGGGCCCCCGGGCGGAGCAGCAGGCACCGGGCCCCCGGGCAAAGCAGCAGGCACCGGGCCCCCGGGCGGAGCAGCAAGCAACGGGCCCCCGGGCGGAGCAGCAGGCAGTGGGCCCCCGGGCGGAGCAGCAGGCATCGGGCCCCCAGGCGGAGCGGCGGGCACCGGACCCCCAGATGGAGCGACAGGTCTCGGGCCCTCAGGCGGAGCGGCGGGCGCCGGACCCCCAGGTGGAGCGACGGGTCTCGGGCCCTCAGGCGGAGCGGCGGGCGCCGGACCCCCAGGTGGAGCGACGGGTCTCGGGCCCTCAGGCGGAGCGGCGGGCGCCGGACCCCCAGGTGGAGCGACGGGTCTCGGGCCCTCAGGCGGAGCGACAGGTCTCAGGCCCCCAGACGGGGCGGCGGGCGCCGGACCCCCAGGAGGAGCGACAGTTATCGGGCCCCCAGGCGGGGCGACAGGCATCAGGCCCCCAGGCGGGGCGACAGGCATCGGGCCCCCAGGCGGGGCGACAGGCATCGGGCCCCCGGCGGGGCGACAGGCATCGGGCCCCCGGGCGGGGCGACCGGCATTGGGTCCCCGGGCGGGGCGACCGGCATCGGGTCCCCGGGCGGGGCGACCGGCATCGGGCCCCCAGGCGGGGCGACCGGCATCGGGCCCCCAGGCGGAGCGGCGGGCGCCGGGCCCCCAGGAGGGGCGACAGGCATCGGGCCCCCGGGCGGGGCGACAGGCGTCGGGCCCCCGGGCGGGGCGACCGGCATCGGGTCCCCAGGCGGGGCGACCGGCATCGGGCCCCCAGGCGGAGCAGCGGGCGCCGGGCCCCCAGGCGGGGTGACAGGCATCAGGCTGAGTACAGGCATCAGGCTGAGTAGAGGATTCAGGCTGAGTAGAGGCTTCAGGCTGAACCACGGAAGGCAGGTTCACCGGTTTGGATACTGGCAGGATGGTATTGGTTGGAAAGAATTTTCGCTTTTTTCTGGTTTTAACTACTGGAGCACTGCAAGTAAACGCAGGTCTGCAAACGAATGGAGCAGCTGGAGACAGAGAAGAACTGGAGGATGGAACAGGAGAGGGAGCAGTTGCTACAGAGGGCTTTTTTACAGGGTTAAAGGCAGGATAGGTGCAGCGAGTGGGAACAGGGTACTGACATGCGGTAGATAGCCAAGTATACTGGGCTGTAACTGGAGGAGCTGTTGGGAATACAGGAGTAGAGTTAGAAGCAGGACTGGGTTTTTGTAAGCTGACTGGGGCTGGGTGCAACAAGTCTGTCCATGTCTGCAGTATGGGTTGAACAAAGCTGAGCTTACACAAAGCCTGTCTGGTCAATGACTGCACTGCGTTTATACAATCTCTTAGTGTCTGTGGTGAACATGTGGAATAACGCTCCAGAAAGTAACCCACATCATCCTCTAATAACCATACCAGGGACTCTACCTGGTCTGCACTAAATGGTGGCAAAAATTCATCCCTGCATTCGGGGGTACCAGATGAAACCAACTCTGCACAAACCTCAATCAAAGGCTGCACCTCAGAGAACTCTGTGCCCTGATCTACTAGAACATGAGCGAGCCGTATACATTCTAGCAGTTCATCCCGGGTATACTCCTTCAGAGTTTGATAAGCATACTCCCTGTCATCAAACACTAGCAGATATAAATACGCAACCTCATCCAGATCCATCCTTCCCAGCAACAAGCCAAGATGGCTTCCCTGTGCAGCCACTTCTGGTCAGGATTGGCCTTGGTGTAATGTCAGGGCTCCCAGGTATGACCAGAGGTGTGTGACTGACGCAGGGAAACGCAGACTTCAGATATGTGATAAACAATATAATTTATTAACACTAACAATACAAACATAAACGCAGTGCAATACTAAACATAATACAGTGCAACCAAACCCAACCAACCACCCACAGATAACAGTACATACAAGCAAGCGTCGTCAGGCAGGCCGGGTCAATATCAATTGGGCAGGTAGGTACAGGGGGAGCAAGTGGAGAATGGTCGGGGTCACAGGCCAGGTTCAGCAGGTAGCAAGCAGCGTAGTACAGAGGGTCAGGCAGAGGGATGGTCAGGGTCACAAGCCAGGGATCAGAACAGGTAGCAAGCAGCGTAGTACAGAGGGTCAGGCAGAGGGATGGTCAGGAGCGAGCCGGGATCAGAGCAGGAGAAGTCAGCAGCAGTTCAGATCAGGCAGGGTCAGCAAAGGAACAGAAACAGGATGCAGGACAGATACAGGGCCCAGGACAAACACAACACCAAGGCAGAGTCTGTGGGTCTGGCCAACCCTTAAATACCCCAGCATAATCAGTTCCAGGTGTTAGCTGGCTGCAAAGTTGAGTCTCTGATTGCTGGGAGCACCCGCTGGCCAGCCCTGGTACTGCAGCTCATAAGGCAGCTGAGTCCCACTATTGCTGGCCAGTCCATTCCTGACAGTCGGTGGCTGCTACAAGGCCTTCTAGCTGGCCTTTCCTGCCACACAGGTGGTCCTCTCAGAAGGATGGTGAAGTTCCCAGCATTCAGCTTTCCCAGATCCTTCTGCCTGGAGGTGAGTCCCTCTCCTATCTGAGCCCCCTCCCAGGTTCCTGCTCTTCAGCCTTATATCTTCCTCTTCCACTCGAACTCTCCTGCAGCTGAGCAGGCTCTGACACTTTTAAGGGCAATCCTGACTCCATGCCAAGTCTCCCCATTGGGGATTGGTCAGGATCTCTCAAGAGTTCAGACCAGCCATTCCTCAGGGCAGGGGGAAGTCTCAGAGAGCTGACTTGCAGAGCCTCTCAGCTCTGATCCAAATTTAACCTACCTCTGACTGTTGCACCTGGGCTGTTACTCAGCCCCTAACTAACAATTTGAGTCTAGCTCCCCCTAGCTACCTAGGAGGGTGCTACACACTCATTTATTTGTATATAAGTATTTGAATATTTTATGACCTTGCATATATTGTTTTTCACATTTTTGGGGAAGTTTATGATTTTGGATACTTTTTATGTCATCTAGCACCACCCTGTTACCTGTTACCTGTTACCTGTTATAGATCGCAAGTTATGTACTAAGATACTTGCTATAAGAATGATTTCGTATGTTTCTGACATTGATCACTTGAACCAGATCTGATTTGTGTCCACCAAAAAGCAAGGGACAATACAAAAAGGCTCTTGCTATTATTCATGCTGCTCATTCCAGAAAGCTCCCTTTACTGCTCTTATCTACTGATGCTGAAACGGCTTTTGATAGGTTAAGCCAGGCTTTTCTTGAAGGAACACTAAGCTACTTATGCCTTTGATAAAGTATGATGTACTAGATCAGGGGTCTCCAAACTTTTTAAACAAAGGACCAGTTTACTCTCCTTCAGGATTTAGGGGGGCGTACTGTGACCAGTGTGGGTAGAAAATGTCTCGGCATCAGTGGGGTAAACATGGCTCCATCATTGGTTTTAACAGGAGGAATAGCGCCCCATTGTTGGCATCAATGGAAGGAATAGTGCCTCATCGACGGTGTCAGTGCAAGGAGTAGTGCCCCATCATTGGTCTTAGAAGGAGTAGTGCTCCATTGTTGGTTTTAGTAGGAGGAATAGTGCCCCAGACTCAAATTATATCGCATTGCACCAAAGAGTGCACACACTTTTTTTGGAGCTCCACTGGAACACCGCATCACATGTTTGTTTTGTACCATATGATCCAGTGTGGGCAAATCGCACTCCAATTACAATGCATTTAGGGTGTTAACTTTGTATTGACACCCTCAGCAGATCACAAACATAGTGCGATTGCAATGTAGTGCAGAAAACACACAGGGATCGCTGTGTTTCACGCACCACATAAGTGTGAACCTAGGCTTACAGCATTACTTCAGTTCCACTTTAATTGGCAGTCCCTGAAAAATGTATTAGTTGCTTAGCTCTATGTGTGGAGGTTGTGAAAGGCATGCTTTCTGTCTCATTTGTTTGAGAAGGTATTGTACACAGAAATCAGGGTGGCATCTATTAATGCAGGCAGCTGCTACTGTATTCATTTACAGTATAATGCACAACCTAACTTGTATAACAAGGTCAGGTGGGGAGGTACGGTTTTGATGAAGTTTTTTTAATGTACCAAACATGCACCAAAAACTGCAGCAAGTGGGACTTAGAAAACTGCAACAGACCCGCAACTGACCAGTGTGAACAGTTATTATTATTATTATACAGTATTTATATAGCGCCAAAGGGTATGCTCAGCGCTGTACAGTAGCAAGGGGGACAGAACATGAGACAAGACAGTAACAATACAATACACGAGGGGTTCGAGGGCCCTGCTCTTTTGAGCTTACAATCTAGGAGGGAGGGGAAGGTGGTACAGGAGGAGATGGCTGTGGGGAATGGAGTGGTGGGAGGAGTGGAGGAGTTCCATAGGATTTATTAGTCATGCATTTTTCTTTCGGTGTGAAAGTTTGAAAGCAGCCATATTCCCAAGCATGTACAGGCTTGTATGAAAATGGCTGCACAATCCTAAGCTGGTGTATATCCAGGGTAAAAATAGCACATTTCACAGTGTATTACAGAGCTATAAATGATTTTTAAACTGGAGCATACATGATTTTTTGCTGGAGCTTTAGAACATTTTTTGACTAAAGCTAAATGATTTTTTAGACTGTTCTGCCTCCCCGAACTAAGTAATGCAAGTGTGATCTCTATAACTGATCCAGTTGGGGCAAGATACACTATATTGCCAAAAGTATTGGGATGCCTGCCTTTACAAGCACATGAACTTTAATGGCATCCCAGTCTTAGTCCGTAATGTTCAATATTGAGTTGGCCCGCCCTTTACAGCTATAACAGCTTCAACTCTTCTGGGAAGGCTGTCCACAAGGTTTAGGAGGGTGTCTATGGGAATGTTTGGCCATTCTTCCAGAAGCGCATTTGTGAGGTCAGGCACTGATGTTGGACAAGAAGGCCTGGCTCATAGTCTCTACTCTAATTCATCCCAAAGGTGTTCTATTGGGTTTAGATCAGGACTCTGCGTAGGCCAGTCAAGTTCCTCCACCCCAAACTTGCTCATCCATGTCTTTATGGACCTTGCTTTGTGCACTGGTGTGCAGTCATGTTGGAACAGGAAGGGGCCATCCCCCAAACTGTTCCCACAAAGTTGGGAGCATGATATTGTTCCCTTCACTGGAACTAAGGGGCCAAGCCCAACCCCTGAAAAACAACCCCACACCATAATCCCCCTCCACCAAATTTTACACCTAGCACAATGCAGTCAGGCAAGTACCGTTCTCCTGGCAACTGCCAAACCCAGACACATCCATCGAAATGCCAGACAGAGAAGCGTGATTTGTGATTCCAGAGAACATGCCTCCACTGCTCTAGAGTCCAGTGGTGGCGTGCTTTACACCACTGCCTCCGATGCTTTGCATTGCACTTGGTGATGTAAGGCTTGAATGCAGCTGCTCGGCCATGGAGACCCATTCCATGAAGCTCTCTACGCACTGTTGTTGTGCTAATCTGAAAGCCACACAAAGTTTGGAGGTCTTTGGCTATTGACTCTGCAAGACAGTTGACAACTTCTGCACACTGTGAGCTTCAGCATGCGCTGAAGGGGTCTGTCATTTTACGTGGCCTAACACTTCGTGGATGAGTTGCTGTTGTTCCCAGTTGCTTTCACTTAGTTACAATATCGCTAACAGTTGACTGTGGAATATTTAGTGTCAAGGAAATTTCACGGATGGACTTATTGCACAGGTGGCAACCTATCACGGTACCATGAAATGTAAAAGGTGCAGCGCTTGAATAAGGAGTTAATATATAATCGTCAAATCATCAGTGCATCTTAAACATGTGTATGTATGTCAGGAATGGACTTGCCAATAATGGTGGGACTCACCTGCCTTCTGGGCTGCAGTACCAGGGCTGGCCAGCGGGTGCTCTCAGCAATCAGAGACTCAACCCTGCAGTCAGCCAAAACACCTGAGGCTGATTGCAGGTGTATTTAAGGGATGGCCAGACCTGCAATCTGTGCCTTGGTGTGTGTTTTTCTATGGGCCCCTGTATCTTGTTACCTGCATTCCTGTTCCTGTTCCTGCCTGACTGACTCGCTGCCGACCCTGCCTGATCCAGACCTCTGCTGACTTCTCCTGTTTGATCCCTGGCTTGTGACCCCGACCATTCTCTGCCTGACCCCCTGTACCTACCTGTCCGTTAGTTGCTATACCCGGCTCGTGACCTGACTACTCTCTGCCTGCTCCTCCTGCTCCTACCTGCCTGATTGTTATTGACCCGGCCTGCCTGATTACGCTTGCATTGTATGTATTGTTATCTGTGGGTGGTTTGGTTTGGTTCGTTTGCACTGTGTTATGTTTTAGTATTGCACTGCGTGTATATATTGTTAGTATTAATAAATTATATCATTTATAACATATCTGAAGCCTGCGTTTCCCTGCGTCAGTTCACATACCTCTGGTCATACCCGGAGCCCTGACAATATATTGACATAGATAAAATCTACTAATAAATTAAATATAGCAGCAATAAATAAATATATAGCAGCAGTACTCAAAAAAACCACAGTGAGGCGCTCTAAACAGTGCTGACAATTAGAGATGAGCGAATCGAAGTATCCGAAGTGGAATTCGAGTCGAATTTCGGAAAAATTTCGATTCGTGCCGAATCCGAAAAACAGCCTAATTCGGACGCGCGAATCGAAATTTTTCCGAAAATGGCGGCTGACATGTGCGGCGACGGAGCGGGGATGTCGGGGAAGGCGCGCAGACAAGGCGCGCTGCCCCATAATGCATTCCTCAACGACATGTGATCGCATCAGCCAATCAGCAGCCAGCCAGCCAGCACTGTGTAATGGTCGAGGTATATATAGCGGCCATTTTGGAAATCTTCATTTGCCTGCAGTCATTGAACAGAGGCAGACCGCTCTGTACTAGGGACAGGGACAGAGTTAGGGCCACAGAAACGAGAATTGGGGACAGAGAGAAGTTACTTAGGGACAGAGAACCATTACTCAGGGACACAGACTTGTTAATGAGGGCCACAGAATCGTTATTTAGGGACAAAGAAACGCTAGTTAGGGCCACAGAATTCATACTCAGGGACAGACAGAATTGTTACTCAGTGCCAGAGAATTGTTACTTAGGGCCACAGAAACGTTATTAGGGCCACAGAATTTTTACTCAGGGACAGACAGAATTGTTACTGAGTGCCAGAGAATTGTTACTCAGGGACAGACAGAATTGTTACTGAGTGCCAGAGAATTCTTACTCAGGGCCACAGAATTCATTCTCAGGGACAGACAGAATTGTTACTCAGGGACAGACAGAATTGTTACTGAGTGCCAGAGAATTGTTACTCAGGGACAGACAGAATTGTTACTGAGTGCCAGAGAATTGTTACTCAGGGACAGACAGAATTGTTACTGAGTGCCAGAGAATTGTTACTCTCACAGACACAAAATTGTTACTTGCACAGACACAGAATTGTTACTTGCACAGACACACAATTGTTACTCAGGGCCACAGAATTCATACTCAGGGACAGACAGAATTGTTACTGAGTGCCAGAGAATTCTTACTCAGGGCCACAGAATTCATACTCAGGGACAGACAGAATTGTTACTCAGGGACAGACAGAATTGTTACTGAGTGCCAGAGAATTGTTACTCAGGGACAGACAGAATTGTTACTGAGTGCCAGAGAATTCTTACTCAGGGACAGACAGAATTGTTACTGAGTGCCAGAGAATTGTTACTCTCACAGACACAAAATTGTTACTTGCACAGACACAGAATTGTTACTCGCACAGAGACAGAATTGTTACTCAGGGCCACAGAATTCATACTCAGGGACAGACAGAATTGTTACTGAGTGCCAGAGAATTGTTACTCAGGGACAGACAGAATTGTTACTGAGTGCCAGAGAATTGTTACTCTCACAGACACAAAATTGTTACTTGCACAGACACAGAATTGTTACTTGCACAGACACACAATTGTTACTCAGGGCCACAGAATTCATACTCAGGGACAGACAGAATTGTTACTGAGTGCCAGAGAATTCTTACTCAGGGCCACAGAATTCATACTCAGGGACAGACAGAATTGTTACTCAGGGACAGACAGAATTGTTACTGAGTGCCAGAGAATTGTTACTCAGGGACAGACAGAATTGTTACTGAGTGCCAGAGAATTGTTACTCTCACAGACACAAAATTGTTACTTGCACAGACACAGAATTGTTACTTGCACAGACACACAATTGTTACTCAGGGCCACAGAATTCATACTCAGGGACAGACAGAATTGTTACTGAGTGCCAGAGAATTGTTACTCAGGGACAGACAGAATTGTTACTGAGTGCCAGAGAATTGTTACTCTCACAGACACAAAATTGTTACTTGCACAGACACAGAATTGTTACTTGCACAGACACACAATTGTTACTGAGTGCCAGAGAATTGTTACTCAGGGACAGACAGAATTGTTACTGAGTGCCAGAGAATTGTTACTCAGGGACAGACAGAATTGTTACTGAGTGCCAGAGAATTGTTACTCAGGGACAGACAGAATTGTTACTGAGTGCCAGAGAATTGTTACTCTCACAGACACAAAATTGTTACTTGCACAGACACAGAATTGTTACTCGCACAGAGACAGAATTGTTACTCAGGGCCACAGAATTCATACTCAGGGACAGACAGAATTGTTACTGAGTGCCAGAGAATTGTTACTCAGGGACAGACAGAATTGTTACTGAGTGCCAGAGAATTGTTACTCTCACAGACACAAAATTGTTACTTGCACAGACACAGAATTGTTACTTGCACAGACACACAATTGTTACTCAGGGCCACAGAATTCATACTCAGGGACAGACAGAATTGTTACTGAGTGCCAGAGAATTGTTACTCAGGGACAGACAGAATTGTTACTGAGTGCCAGAGAATTGTTACTCAGGGACAGACAGAATTGTTACTGAGTGCCAGAGAATTGTTACTCTCACAGACACAAAATTGTTACTTGCACAGACACAGAATTGTTACTCGCACAGAGACAGAATTGTTACTCAGGGCCACAGAATTCATACTCAGGGACAGACAGAATTGTTACTGAGTGCCAGAGAATTGTTACTCAGGGACAGACAGAATTGTTACTGAGTGCCAGAGAATTGTTACTCTCACAGACACAAAATTGTTACTTGCACAGACACAGAATTGTTACTTGCACAGACACACAATTGTTACTCAGGGCCACAGAATTCATACTCAGGGACAGACAGAATTGTTACTGAGTGCCAGAGAATTGTTACTCAGGGACAGACAGAATTGTTACTGAGTGCCAGAGAATTGTTACTCTCACAGACACAAAATTGTTACTTGCACAGACACAGAATTGTTACTCGCACAGAGACAGAATTGTTACTCAGGGCCACAGAATTCATACTCAGGGACAGACAGAATTGTTACTGAGTGCCAGAGAATTGTTACTCAGGGAAGACAGAATTGTTACTGAGTGCCATAGAATTGTTACTCAGGGACAGACAGAATTGTTACTGAGTGCCAGAGAATTGTTACTCTCACAGACACAAAATTGTTACTTGCACAGACACAGAATTGTTACTCGCACAGAGACAGAATTGTTACTCAGGGCCACAGAATTCATACTCAGGGACAGACAGAATTGTTACTGAGTGCCAGAGAATTGTTACTCAGGGACAGACAGAATTGTTACTGAGTGCCAGAGAATTGTTACTCTCACAGACACAAAATTGTTACTTGCACAGACACAGAATTGTTACTTGCACAGACACACAATTGTTACTGAGTGCCAGAGAATTGTTACTCAGGGACAGACAGAATTGTTACTGAGTGCCAGAGAATTGTTACTCAGGGACAGACAGAATTGTTACTGAGTGCCAGAGAATTGTTACTCAGGGACAGACAGAATTGTTACTGAGTGCCAGAGAATTGTTACTCTCACAGACACAAAATTGTTACTTGCACAGACACAGAATTGTTACTCGCACAGAGACAGAATTGTTACTCAGGGCCACAGAATTCATACTCAGGGACAGACAGAATTGTTACTGAGTGCCAGAGAATTGTTACTCAGGGACAGACAGAATTGTTACTGAGTGCCAGAGAATTGTTACTCTCACAGACACAAAATTGTTACTTGCACAGACACAGAATTGTTACTTGCACAGACACACAATTGTTACTCAGGGCCACAGAATTCATACTCAGGGACAGACAGAATTGTTACTGAGTGCCAGAGAATTCTTACTCAGGGACAGACAGAATTGTTACTGAGTGCCAGAGAATTGTTACTCTCACAGACACAAAATTGTTACTTGCACAGACACAGAATTGTTACTTGCACAGACACACAATTGTTACTCAGGGCCACAGAATTCATACTCAGGGACAGACAGAATTGTTACTGAGTGCCAGAGAATTGTTACTCAGGGACACCTAATCGTTGAATTAAATAGTATGTCAGACAACATGCAGAGGAGTGGCAGAGGAGGCAATGTTTTAGGAGCGAGCAGACGTGGCAGCAGAGGAAGGGGTCGAGGCAGCAGTATTCGCAGCCAGAGGCCAGTGCTCCCGGTGTCATCCAGCGGTCGTGTCTCCACCGACAACCCTGCCGTCATTGATTGGTTGGCTCGGTCGTCTTCCTCTTCCCAGGTCACCTCTGACACCTACAGCCAACGGTCGGTGGGTACGTCAGACACAACCGTTAGTTGGCATGGCCCGGGACCAAGCCCACTGAAATCACGTGTCCTCTACCTGCCCCTGTCCTTTGCTGTTCCCTCACCAAGCGAAGTATCGCATGCTGTGGGCTCAGCCCCACTGTACAGTGAGGAAGAGCTAACAGAGGGCGGTCAGGAACGGGGGGAGACATCGGCCTTTTCAGCAGCCAAGCGAACAAGTACTGGCGAGGAGAGTGGCTCGGTAGCCGGTCTAGAGACAGGTCTGTCTCCTGACCCAGACGCAGCCGAGGGGGCTAGTAGTGAGGCGGAGACCCTACTTGATGATGAGGAGGTTGATCGCACTTGGCAGCCTCGTCGTCATCAGGCAATTTCTTCCGCATCATCAGGAGAAGAGGGTGGCAGCTTGGCAGCGAGCAAAACAGTCGGTGGGTTGCCCAGGAGACAGCAGCAGGGTCGCATCAGTGTCAGTGGAGCCAAACGTCCACGGAGTAGAGCACCAGCTCCACTGCAGCCTACCACCACGGCCAGTAGTGGTGCCGGTGCGCACGGAGGAAGTAGCAGTCAGCCAGTGAAGAGTAGCGGGGGCAAAGTTTCCTACTCGGTGGTGTGGCAATTTTTCCTCAAGCCGCCCGAGGAAGTAAACGTAGCCGTATGTCGACTATGTGGCCAGAAATGCAAGCGTGGCCAGGGGGCCCATGTTGGGACTACAGCGTTGCGTCAGCATATGCAGCGTCACCATTCGGTGGCCTGGGAAAACCGTGATAAACATACGGCGGTTCTGCCTGCCCCAGCCCCCGCTCCATCACCCGCTCCGTTACTTGCTCCGTCACCCGACGTCGTCAATCGCCCTCTATCAGCCAGTCAAGGCTCCAACACCTCTGCTGAGGGGAGTTGTCGCTCATTGGCATCTTCCGCTCGTTCAGATGCTCCTTCTCCTGCTACTCCTCTTCTCGGATTCCGTCAACAGTCTTTCTTGGAATCCGTATCCAAGAGACAACAGTTTGCGAGCACGCACCCGACGGTGCAAAAGCTGAACGTCCTCCTGTCCAAGTTGCTGGTGCTGCAGTCCCTCCCTTTCCAACTGGTGGACTCAGCACCTTTCCGAGAAATGATGGCTTGTGCCGCGCCGCGGTGGAGAGTGCCAAGCCGTCATTTCTTTGCCCAAAAGGCAGTGCCAGCCCTGCATTCACATGTAGAAGAGATGGTGGGCCAGTCTTTGAGCATGTCGGTCTCTGCCAAAGTGCACGGCAGCGCCGACGTGTGGAGCTGTAACTACGGTCAGGGACAGTACATGTCATTTACGGCCCACTGGGTGAACGTGGTGCCGGCACAGCCGCACCAGCAACTTGGACAGGTCACGACGCTTTTGCCTCCACGTTTGCACGTCCTTGGTCCAGCAAGCATGTCCGCCTCTACCACCTCTTTTTCCGCCGTGTCCTCAGCCGCCACCCCCGTGCCAAGTCCCATTACCCGACCGGCATATCACATGTGCAGGGCGCAACGGTGTCACGCTGTGCTGCACCTGGTATGCCTTGGCGAACGTAGTCACACAGGGGAGGAACTGCTGAGTGTAATGAACAGAGAAATCGACAGATGGCTGTCTCCGCGCAAACTAAAAATCGGAACCATGTTGACTGACAACGGAAAGAACATGGTGTCTGCTCTGCGTCAAGGAAGGTTGTGCCATGCGCCATGCATGGCTCACGTGTTCAATCTGGTTGTCAAGCGGTTCCTAAAATCCACCATCCCACTGCAAGACATCCTTAAAATGTCACGTAAACTGTGCATGCATTTCAGCCATTCCTACACCGCAAAGAACACCCTCATTGAGCTGCAGCGGCAGAACGGAATTCCACAGCATCGCCTGATCTGCGACGTTGCAACAAGGTGGAATTCAACCCTACACATGTTAGACCGCCTTTACGAGCAGCGAAAGGCCATCACCGATTTCCTGATGTTACAAGCGGATAAAGGTACTCCCCTGTGTAACTTAGATGTCAGCCATTGGCAGCTCATGCGTGACACCTGCCGCTTGCTCAGGCCCTTTGAGGAGGCCACGCTATTCGTGAGTCGGCAGGACTATGGGATGAACGACGTCATTCCTCTGTTGCACGTCCTGGAACAAATGCTGTTAACAATGGCTGGTCAGGGTGCGGTAGACGTGGCGCACAGATCTCAACGCCACATGACCCCTGTGGGGGCAGGACAGGAAGAAGAGGAGGAGGTAGAGGAGGACATTTGTGCTCAGGAATTATTGAGTGAAATGGGTGGTTTTTCCACTCAGCGGACAGGAGTGGAGGAGCAGGAGCATCTGGTAGAGGAGGAGGAGGAGGAGACAGAGGACCCAGACGCACCGTGGCAGTATGCTGTGGAGATGGAGGCAGGGAGTCCCTCGCATTCCTTGGCACAAATGGCCCATAGCATGCTCGGTTGCTTGCGTAGCGACAGCCGAATAATAACCATCAGACAGAGGGATGACTTTTGGCTGTCCACCTTGTTGGACCCTCGCTACCGGTCCAAAATGGTGGCCTTTTTCACACCTGCTGAGAGGGAGGCCAAAATTACGTACTATAAAAACCACCTATGTAGTCAGTTGGTCTCTGCCTTTGTGCGCCAACGTCCATCCTCAGACACTGTGGGCCCTGTGCGCTCGCGTTCCGCTGGCATGGCAGCAGGGGAGGGGTGGGGTGGTAGGAGCAGTGGCAGCTCCACCAGCAGTGGCTGCCTCAGTCTGCAGTCGATGATGAGTAGCTTTCTTCACCAGCGCAGTGAGGAAACTACTAACCAGCCGCAGCAGCAGCAGCAGCATCAGGTGGACCTGGAGCAGGAGCTCAAACAACAGGCTTGGGCCTACTTGGACAGCACCCTGCCAACCGAGGTAGACAATCCCCTTGACTACTGGGCAACGAAACTTGACCTTTGGCCCCAACTAGCTGAATTTGCCCTTGAAAGGCTGTCATGCCCGGCCAGTAGCGTGGCATCGGAGCGCGTGTTTAGTGCGGCAGGAGGTATTGTAACTCCGCGGAGGACACGACTGTCCACCCAAAGTGTGGAGAGACTCACGTTTGTGAAAATGAATCAGGCGTGGATTAGTCTGGATTTCAAACCACCAGTTCCTGACACAACTGACTAAATCCGCCATGAATCATGCCTCAAACATGTGCCACTTTCAGGTCTCCTCACACTGCTGGTGTGTTTAATTTTTTGACATAGGGTGCTGGCAGATTACGGGCCTCACATAGCTGCTGCCAGGCCCCTAATCTGCCATAGGCCCCTATATACCGCCTCCTCATGCTGCTGCTAGGTCCAGAGTCTCTCATGGGTCCCTGTACGGCCTCCCATTGCTGCTGTCTCCATCGCCACACTCTGCTGCCATGTGCCACTTTCAGGTCTCTTCACACTGCTGGTGTGTTTAATTTTTTGACATAGGGTGCAGGCAGATTACGGGCCTCACATAGCTGCTGCCAGGCCCCTAATCTGCCATGGGCCCCTATATACCGCCTCCTCCTGCTGCTGCCAGGTCCAGAGTCTCTCATGGGTCCCTGTACGGCCTCCCATTGCTGCTGTCTCCATCGCCACACTCTGCTGCCATGTGCCACTTTCAGGTCTCTTCACACTGCTGGTGTGTTAAATTTTTTGACATAGGGTGCTGCAAGATAACGGGCCTCACATAGCTGCTGCCAGGCCCCTAATCTGCCATGGGCCCCTATATACCGCCTCCTCATGCTGCTGCCAAGTCCAGAGTCTGTCATGGTCCCTGTACGGCCTCCCATTGCTGCTGTCTCCATCGCCACACTCTGCTGCCATGTGCCACTTTCAGGTCTCTTCACACTGCTGGTGTGTTAAATTTTTTGACATAGGGTGCAGGCAGATTACGGGCCTCACATAGCTGCTGCCAGGCCCCTAATCTGCCATGGGCCCCTATATACCACCTCCTCCTGCTGCTGCCAGGTCCAGAGTCTCTCATGGGTCCCTGTACGGCCTCCCATTGCTGCTGTCTCCATCGCCACACTCTGCTGCCATGTGCCACTTTCAGGTCTCTTCACACTGCTGGTGTGTTAAATTTTTTGACATAGGGTGCTGCAAGATAACGGGCCTCACATAGCTGCTGCCAGGCCCCTAATCTGCCATGGGCCCCTATATACCGCCTCCTCATGCTGCTGCCAAGTCCAGAGTCTGTCATGGTCCCTGTACGGCCTCCCATTGCTGCTGTCTCCATCGCCACACTCTGCTGCCATGTGCCACTTTCAGGTCTCTTCACACTGCTGGTGTGTTAAATTTTTTGACATAGGGTGCTGCAAGATAACGGGCCTCACATAGCTGCTGCCAGGCCCCTAATCTGCCATGGGCCCCTATATACCGCCTCCTCATGCTGCTGCCAAGTCCAGAGTCTGTCATGGTCCCTGTACGGCCTCCCATTGCTGCTGTCTCCATCGCCACACTCTGCTGCCATGTGCCACTTTCAGGTCTCTTCACACTGCTGGTGTGTTAAATTTTTTGACATAGGGTGCTGCAAGATAACGGGCCTCACATAGCTGCTGCCAGGCCCCTAATCTGCCATGGGCCCCTATATACCGCCTCCTCATGCTGCTGCCAAGTCTAGAGTCTCTCATGGGTCCCTGTACGGCCTCCCATTGCTGCTGTCTCCATCGCCACACTCTGCTGCCATGTGCCACTTTCAGGTCTCTTCACACTGCTGGTGTGTTAAATTTTTTGACATAGGGTGCAGGCAGATTACGGGCCTCACATAGCTGCTGCCAGGCCCCTAATCTGCCATGGGCCCCTATATACCGCCTCCTCATGCTGCTGCCAAGTCCAGAGTCTGTCATGGTCCCTGTACGGCCTCCCATTGCTGCTGTCTCCATCGCCACACTCTGCTGCCATGTGCCACTTTCAGGTCTCTTCACACTGCTGGTGTGTTAAATTTTTTGACATAGGGTGCAGGCAGATTACGGGCCTCACATAGCTGCTGCCAGGCCCCTAATCTGCCATGGGCCCCTATATACCGCCTCCTCCTGCTGCTGCCAGGTCCAGAGTCTCTCATGGGTCCCTGTACGGCCTCCCATTGCTGCTGTCTCCATCGCCACACTCTGCTGCCATGTGCCACTTTCAGGTCTCTTCACACTGCTGGTGTGTTAAATTTTTTGACATAGGGTGCTGCAAGATAACGGGCCTCACATAGCTGCTGCCAGGCCCCTAATCTGCCATGGGCCCCTATATACCGCCTCCTCATGCTGCTGCCAAGTCCAGAGTCTGTCATGGTCCCTGTACGGCCTCCCATTGCTGCTGTCTCCATCGCCACACTCTGCTGCCATGTGCCACTTTCAGGTCTCTTCACACTGCTGGTGTGTTAAATTTTTTGACATAGGGTGCTGCAAGATAACGGGCCTCACATAGCTGCTGCCAGGCCCCTAATCTGCCATGGGCCCCTATATACCGCCTCCTCATGCTGCTGCCAAGTCCAGAGTCTGTCATGGTCCCTGTACGGCCTCCCATTGCTGCTGTCTCCATCGCCACACTCTGCTGCCATGTGCCACTTTCAGGTCTCTTCACACTGCTGGTGTGTTAAATTTTTTGACATAGGGTGCTGCAAGATAACGGGCCTCACATAGCTGCTGCCAGGCCCCTAATCTGCCATGGGCCCCTATATACCGCCTCCTCATGCTGCTGCCAAGTCCAGAGTCTGTCATGGTCCCTGTACGGCCTCCCATTGCTGCTGTCTCCATCGCCACACTCTGCTGCCATGTGCCACTTTCAGGTCTCTTCACACTGCTGGTGTGTTAAATTTTTTGACATAGGGTGCAGGCAGATTACGGGCCTCACATAGCTGCTGCCAGGCCCCTAATCTGCCATGGGCCCCTATATACCGCCTCCTCATGCTGCTGCCAAGTCCAGAGTCTGTCATGGTCCCTGTACAGCCTCCCATTGCTGCTGTCTCCATCGCCACACTCTGCTGCCATGTGCCACTTTCAGGTCTCTTCACACTGCTGGTGTGTTAAATTTTTTGACATAGGGTGCAGGCAGATTACGGGCCTCACATAGCTGCTGCCAGGCCCCTAATCTGCCATGGGCCCCTATATACCGCCTCCTCATGCTGCTGCCAAGTCCAGAGTCTGTCATGGTCCCTGTACGGCCTCCCATTGCTGCTGTCTCCATCGCCACACTCTGCTGCCATGTGCCACTTTCAGGTCTCTTCACACTGCTGGTGTGTTAAATTTTTTGACATAGGGTGCAGGCAGATTACGGGCCTCACATAGCTGCTGCCAGGCCCCTAATCTGCCATGGGCCCCTATATACCGCCTCCTCATGCTGCTGCCAAGTCTAGAGTCTCTCATGGGTCCCTGTACGGCCTCCCATTGCTGCTGTCTCCATCGCCACACTCTGCTGCCATGTGCCACTTTCAGGTCTCTTCACACTGCTGGTGTGTTAAATTTTTTGACATAGGGTGCTGCAAGATAACGGGCCTCACATAGCTGCTGCCAGGCCCCTAATCTGCCATGGGCCCCTATATACCGCCTCCTCATGCTGCTGCCAAGTCCAGAGTCTGTCATGGTCCCTGTACGGCCTCCCATTGCTGCTGTCTCCATCGCCACACTCTGCTGCCATGTGCCACTTTCAGGTCTCTTCACACTGCTGGTGTGTTAAATTTTTTGACATAGGGTGCAGGCAGATTACGGGCCTCACATAGCTGCTGCCAGGCCCCTAATCTGCCATGGGCCCCTATATACCGCCTCCTCATGCTGCTGCCAAGTCCAGAGTCTGTCATGGTCCCTGTACGGCCTCCCATTGCTGCTGTCTCCATCGCCACACTCTGCTGCCATGTGCCACTTTCAGGTCTCTTCACACTGCTGGTGTGTTAAATTTTTTGACATAGGGTGCAGGCAGATTACGGGCCTCACATAGCTGCTGCCAGGCCCCTAATCTGCCATGGGCCCCTATATACCGCCTCCTCATGCTGCTGCCAAGTCCAGAGTCTGTCATGGTCCCTGTACGGCCTCCCATTGCTGCTGTCTCCATCGCCACACTCTGCTGCCATGTGCCACTTTCAGGTCTCTTCACACTGCTGGTGTGTTAAATTTTTTGACATAGGGTGCAGGCAGATTACGGGCCTCACATAGCTGCTGCCAGGCCCCTAATCTGCCATGGGCCCCTATATACCGCCTCCTCATGCTGCTGCCAAGTCTAGAGTCTCTCATGGGTCCCTGTACGGCCTCCCATTGCTGCTGTCTCCATCGCCACACTCTGCTGCCATGTGCCACTTTCAGGTCTCTTCACACTGCTGGTGTGTTAAATTTTTTGACATAGGGTGCTGCAAGATAACGGGCCTCACATAGCTGCTGCCAGGCCCCTAATCTGCCATGGGCCCCTATATACCGCCTCCTCATGCTGCTGCCAAGTCCAGAGTCTGTCATGGTCCCTGTACGGCCTCCCATTGCTGCTGTCTCCATCGCCACACTCTGCTGCCATGTGCCACTTTCAGGTCTCTTCACACTGCTGGTGTGTTAAATTTTTTGACATAGGGTGCTGCAAGATAACGGGCCTCACATAGCTGCTGCCAGGCCCCTAATCTGCCATGGGCCCCTATATACCGCCTCCTCATGCTGCTGCCAAGTCCAGAGTCTGTCATGGTCCCTGTACGGCCTCCCATTGCTGCTGTCTCCATCGCCACACTCTGCTGCCATGTGCCACTTTCAGGTCTCTTCACACTGCTGGTGTGTTAAATTTTTTGACATAGGGTGCAGGCAGATTACGGGCCTCACATAGCTGCTGCCAGGCCCCTAATCTGCCATGGGCCCCTATATACCGCCTCCTCATGCTGCTGCCAAGTCCAGAGTCTGTCATGGTCCCTGTACGGCCTCCCATTGCTGCTGTCTCCATCGCCACACTCTGCTGCCATGTGCCACTTTCAGGTCTCTTCACACTGCTGGTGTGTTAAATTTTTTGACATAGGGTGCAGGCAGATTACGGGCCTCACATAGCTGCTGCCAGGCCCCTAATCTGCCATGGGCCCCTATATACCGCCTCCTCATGCTGCTGCCAAGTCCAGAGTCTGTCATGGTCCCTGTACGGCCTCCCATTGCTGCTGTCTCCATCGCCACACTCTGCTGCCATGTGCCACTTTCAGGTCTCTTCACACTGCTGGTGTGTTAAATTTTTTGACATAGGGTGCAGGCAGATTACGGGCCTCACATAGCTGCTGCCAGGCCCCTAATCTGCCATGGGCCCCTATATACCGCCTCCTCATGCTGCTGCCAAGTCTAGAGTCTCTCATGGGTCCCTGTACGGCCTCCCATTGCTGCTGTCTCCATCGCCACACTCTGCTGCCATGTGCCACTTTCAGGTCTCTTCACACTGCTGGTGTGTTAAATTTTTTGACATAGGGTGCTGCAAGATAACGGGCCTCACATAGCTGCTGCCAGGCCCCTAATCTGCCATGGGCCCCTATATACCGCCTCCTCATGCTGCTGCCAAGTCCAGAGTCTGTCATGGTCCCTGTACGGCCTCCCATTGCTGCTGTCTCCATCGCCACACTCTGCTGCCATGTGCCACTTTCAGGTCTCTTCACACTGCTGGTGTGTTAAATTTTTTGACATAGGGTGCAGGCAGATTACGGGCCTCACATAGCTGCTGCCAGGCCCCTAATCTGCCATGGGCCCCTATATACCGCCTCCTCATGCTGCTGCCAAGTCCAGAGTCTGTCATGGTCCCTGTACGGCCTCCCATTGCTGCTGTCTCCATCGCCACACTCTGCTGCCATGTGCCACTTTCAGGTCTCTTCACACTGCTGGTGTGTTAAATTTTTTGACATAGGGTGCAGGCAGATTACGGGCCTCACATAGCTGCTGCCAGGCCCCTAATCTGCCATGGGCCCCTATATACCGCCTCCTCCTGCTGCTGCCAGGTCCAGAGTCTCTCATGGGTCCCTGTACGGCCTCCCATTGCTGCTGTCTCCATCGCCACACTCTGCTGCCATGTGCCACTTTCAGGTCTCTTCACACTGCTGGTGTGTTAAATTTTTTGACATAGGGTGCTGCAAGATAACGGGCCTCACATAGCTGCTGCCAGGCCCCTAATCTGCCATGGGCCCCTATATACCGCCTCCTCATGCTGCTGCCAAGTCCAGAGTCTGTCATGGTCCCTGTACGGCCTCCCATTGCTGCTGTCTCCATCGCCACACTCTGCTGCCATGTGCCACTTTCAGGTCTCTTCACACTGCTGGTGTGTTAAATTTTTTGACATAGGGTGCAGGCAGATTACGGGCCTCACATAGCTGCTGCCAGGCCCCTAATCTGCCATGGGCCCCTATATACCACCTCCTCCTGCTGCTGCCAGGTCCAGAGTCTCTCATGGGTCCCTGTACGGCCTCCCATTGCTGCTGTCTCCATCGCCACACTCTGCTGCCATGTGCCACTTTCAGGTCTCTTCACACTGCTGGTGTGTTAAATTTTTTGACATAGGGTGCTGCAAGATAACGGGCCTCACATAGCTGCTGCCAGGCCCCTAATCTGCCATGGGCCCCTATATACCGCCTCCTCATGCTGCTGCCAAGTCCAGAGTCTGTCATGGTCCCTGTACGGCCTCCCATTGCTGCTGTCTCCATCGCCACACTCTGCTGCCATGTGCCACTTTCAGGTCTCTTCACACTGCTGGTGTGTTAAATTTTTTGACATAGGGTGCTGCAAGATAACGGGCCTCACATAGCTGCTGCCAGGCCCCTAATCTGCCATGGGCCCCTATATACCGCCTCCTCATGCTGCTGCCAAGTCCAGAGTCTGTCATGGTCCCTGTACGGCCTCCCATTGCTGCTGTCTCCATCGCCACACTCTGCTGCCATGTGCCACTTTCAGGTCTCTTCACACTGCTGGTGTGTTAAATTTTTTGACATAGGGTGCTGCAAGATAACGGGCCTCACATAGCTGCTGCCAGGCCCCTAATCTGCCATGGGCCCCTATATACCGCCTCCTCATGCTGCTGCCAAGTCTAGAGTCTCTCATGGGTCCCTGTACGGCCTCCCATTGCTGCTGTCTCCATCGCCACACTCTGCTGCCATGTGCCACTTTCAGGTCTCTTCACACTGCTGGTGTGTTAAATTTTTTGACATAGGGTGCAGGCAGATTACGGGCCTCACATAGCTGCTGCCAGGCCCCTAATCTGCCATGGGCCCCTATATACCGCCTCCTCATGCTGCTGCCAAGTCCAGAGTCTGTCATGGTCCCTGTACGGCCTCCCATTGCTGCTGTCTCCATCGCCACACTCTGCTGCCATGTGCCACTTTCAGGTCTCTTCACACTGCTGGTGTGTTAAATTTTTTGACATAGGGTGCAGGCAGATTACGGGCCTCACATAGCTGCTGCCAGGCCCCTAATCTGCCATGGGCCCCTATATACCGCCTCCTCATGCTGCTGCCAAGTCTAGAGTCTCTCATGGGTCCCTGTACGGCCTCCCATTGCTGCTGTCTCCATCGCCACACTCTGCTGCCATGTGCCACTTTCAGGTCTCTTCACACTGCTGGTGTGTTAAATTTTTTGACATAGGGTGCTGCAAGATAACGGGCCTCACATAGCTGCTGCCAGGCCCCTAATCAGCCATGGGCCCCTATACCGCCTCCTCCTGCTGCTGCCAGGTCCAGAGTCTCTCATGCCATGTGCCACTTTCAGGTCTCTTCACACTGCTGGTGTGTTAAATTTTTTGACATAGGGTGCAGGCAGATTACGGGCCTCACATAGCTGCTGCCAGGCCCCTAATCTGCCATGGGCCCCTATATACCGCCTCCTCATGCTGCTGCCAAGTCTAGAGTCTCTCATGGGTCCCTGTACGGCCTCCCATTGCTGCTGTCTCCATCGCCACACTCTGCTGCCATGTGCCACTTTCAGGTCTCTTCACACTGCTGGTGTGTTAAATTTTTTGACATAGGGTGCTGGCAGATTACGGGCCTCCTATAGCTGCTGCCAGGCCCCTAATCTGCCATGGGCCCCTATATACCGCCTCCTCATGCTGCTGCCAAGTTCAGAGTCTGTCATGGGTCCCTGTACGGCCTCCCATTGCTGCTGTCTCCATCGCCACACTCTGCCATGTGCCACTTTCAGGTCTCCTCACACTGCTGGTGTGTTGAATTTTTTGACATAGGGTGCTGGCAGATTACGGGCCTCCTATAGCTGCTGCCAGGCCCCTAATCTGCCATAAGCCCCTATATACCGCCTCCTCATGCTGCTGCCAAGTCCAGAGTCTGTCATGGGTCCCTGTACGGCCTCCCATTGCTGCTGTCTCCATCGCCACACTCTGCCATGTGCCACTTTCAGGTCTCCTCACACACTGCTGGTGTGTTGAATTTTTTGACATAGGGTGCTGGCAGATTACGGGCCTCCTATAGCTGCTGCCAGGCCCCTAATCTGCCGTAGGCCCCTATATACCGCCTCCTCATGCTGCTGCCAGGTCCAGAGTCTCTCATGGGTCCCTGTACGGCCTCCCATTGCTGCTGTCTCCATCGCCACACTCTGCCATGTGCCACTTTCAGGTCTCCTCACACTGCTGGTGTGTTCCATTTTTTGTCATAGGGTGCTGGCAGATTATGGGCCTCCCATAACTGCTGCCAGGCCCCTAATCTGCCATGGGCCCCTATACCGACTCCTCATGCTGTGACGTTGCAACAAGGTGGAATTCAACCCTACATATGTTAGACCGCCTTTACGAACAGCAAAAGGCCATCACAGATTTCCTGATGTTAAAAGCAGATAAAGGTACTCCCTGTGTAACTTAGATGTCAGCCATTGGCAGCTCATGCGTGACACCTGCGCTTGCTCAGGCCCTTTGAGGAGGCCACGCTATTCGTGAGTCGGCAGGACTATGGGATGAACGACGTCATTCCTCTGTTGCACGTCCTGGAACAAATGCTGTTAACAATGGCTGGTCAGGGTGCGGTAGACGTGGCGCACAGATCTCAACGCCACATGGCCCCTGTGGGGGCAGGACTGGAAGAAGAGGAGGAGGTAGAGGAGGACATTGGTGCTCAGGAATTATTGAGTGAAATGGGTGGTTTTTCCACTCAGCGGACAGGAGTGGAGGAGCAGGAGCATCTGGTAGAGGAGGAGGAAGAGGAGACAGAGGACCTAGACGCACCGTGGCAGTATGCTGTGGAGATGGAGGCAGGGAGTCCCTCGCATTCCTTGGCACAAATGGCCCATAGCATGCTCGGTTGCTTGCGTAGCGACAGCCGAATAATAACCATCAGACAGAGGGATGACTTTTGGCTGTCCACCTTGTTGGACCCTCGCTACCGTTCAAAAATGGTGGCCTTTTTCACACCTGCTGAGAGGGAGGCCAAAATAACGTACTATAAAAAACACCTATGTAGTCAGCTGGTCTCTGCCTGTCTGCGCCAACGTCCATCCTCAGACACTGTGGGCCCTGTGCGCTCGTGTTCCGCTGCCATGGCAGCAGGGGAGGGGTGGGGTGGTAGGAGCAGTGGCAGCTCCACCAGCAGCGGCTGCCTCAGTCTGCAGTCGATGATGAGTAGCTTTCTTCACCAGCGCAGTGAGGAAACTACTAACCAGCCGCAGCAGCAGCAGCAGCATCAGGTGGACCTGGAGCAGGACCTCAAACAACAGGCTTAGGCCTACTTGGACAGCACCCTGCCAACCGAGGTAGACAATCCCCTTGACTACTGGGCAACGAAACTTGACCTTTGGCCCCAACTAGCTGAATTTGCCCTTGAAAGGCTGTCATGCCCGGCCAGTAGCGTGGCATCGGAGCGCGTGTTTAGTGCGGCAGGAGGTATTGCAACTCCGCGGAGGACACGACTGTCCACCCAAAGTGTGGAGAGACTCACGTTTGTGAAAATGAATCAGGCGTGGATTAGTCTGGATTTCAAACCACCAGTTCCTGACACAACTGACTAAATCCGCCATGAATCATGCCCCAAACATGTGCCACTTTCAGGTCTCCTCACACTGCTGGTGTGTTCCATTTTTTGTCATAGGGTGCTGGCAGATTACGGGCCTCCCATAGCTGCTGCCAGGCCCCTAATCTGCCATGGGCCCCTATACCGCCTCCTCATGCTGCTGCCAAGTCCAGAGTCTCTCATGGGTCCCTGTACGGCCTCCCATTGCTGCTGCCTCCATCGCCACACTCTGCCATGTGCCACTTTCAGGTCTCCTCACACTGCTGGTGTGTTCCATTTTTTGTCATAGGGTGCTGGCAGATTACGGGCCTCCCATAGCTGCTGCCAGGCCCCTAATCTGCCATGGGCCCCTATACCGCCTCCTCATGCTGCTGCCAGGTCCAGAGTCTCTCATGGGTCCCTGTACGGCCTCCCATTGCTGCTGTCTCCATCGCCACACTCTGCCATGTGCCACTTTCAGGTCTCCTCACACTGCTGGTGGGTTCCATTTTTTGTCATAGGGTGCTGGCAGATTACGGGCCTCCCATAGCTGCTGCCAGGCCCGTAATCTGCCATGGGCCCCCGTACCGACTCCTCATGCTGCTGCCAGGCCCGTAATCTGTCATGGGCCACTGTTGTCGCTTGTTGGCATATTCCGCTCGTTCAGATGCTCCTTCTCCTGCTACTCCTCTTCACGGATTCCGTCAGCAGTCTTTCTTGGAATCCGTTTCCAAGAGACAACAGTTTGCGAGCACGCACCCGACGGTGCAGAAGCTGAACGTCCTCCTGTCCAAGTTGCTGCTGCCAGGCTCGTAATCTGTCATGCGCCCCTGTACCGCCTCCTCATGCTGCTGCCAGGTCCAGAGTGTGTCATGGGCCCCCGTACCGACTCCTCATGCTGCTGCCAGGCCCGTAATCTGTCATGGGCCCCTGTACCGCCTCCCCATGCTGCTGCCAGGTCCAGAGTGTGTCATGGGTCCCTGTACGGCCTCCCATTGCTGCTGCCAGGCCCGTAATCTGCCATGGGCCCCTGTACCGACTCCTCATGCTGCTGCCAGGCCCGTAATCTGTCATGGGCCCCTGTACCGCCTCCTCATGCTGCTGCCAGGTCCAGAGTGTGTCATGGGTCCCTGTACGGCCTCCCATTGCTGCTGTCTCTATCGCCACACTCTGCCATGTGCCACTTTCAGGTCTCCTCACACTGCTGGTGGTTTCCATTTTTGTCATAGGGTGCTGTATGGCCTCCCATTGCTGCTGCCTCCACCGCCACACTGTGGCTCCACACTCTGGTTTTGGCCCCGTGACTGCCCAAATGAGTGAAGTGTGCGGTGATTCTAAGATCGACGGCACTCATCTGCATGTCATACTGACTGACAGTATTATTTCTCTTCCCCAGCAGACTCCAAGGGCATTTAAATTAAAGGTACAGTGTTCTGCACTAATATTAAGTCTCTCTGAAGCCTAGAAACACCCTTTTTTAAGTTAAATTCACAGCGAATTTATTCGACTCGAATCGAATATTGTCCACGAATTCGCCGAATCAGTCGAATCGAATTTTTCATTTCTTCGCTCATCTCTACTGACAATGAAATGAATGTGAAAATGAATCTACCATTCCTTTAGCAATATTAAGTATGCTCTCAAGTATAGTGAAAAAATTGATGTGACACTGAGCCATCAGCGTTAGGTGATAATAAATAGGTAACTTATTGTGAAATATATGACATATGACAACAATATAGCAAACAATAATATAGAAAAGACCAATAAAATGAATCCCTGAAATGAATAGGTGACTTCCAGTGATGGTGAATCCGTGAAAGATATTCCTTTATATGCACTCACCAGAAGCACATGTAAAATGCGCATGAACAGCTATAGACTCCACTTTCCTTCCCAGGCAGGTCAGGCTGTACACCAATCAGACATAGGATCATGAAAGCCACGATGTGTCAGATAGGGATGGTAACACCAAAGACAGCATTCAAACCCTACAAAGGTAAACTCAATGGGAATCCTGAGAAGTCAGCAGTTCATAGTTGACGCGGGGCGTGCAGGGAGATGCAATCTTAGTGTCCGGTCATACCAGTGCGAAATGAAGTCAAGTGAATGTCAGTGTCTTAACATCTGCGATTTCTGAAGTAATTATTGTAAAACATAATGCAAGAACTACTTTAGTAGTTTATTAGTGAGGATACCAAGGGCAGTCCTTTAGTGCCAGCAGCTTACACTCTTTTCACCTATTCTGACTGCTCACTGACAATCTATACCGATTCTATTACGTTACCATGCTTAAATTCACTGAGTTCCTAAGAGCGACCCATTCTTTCACAAATGTTTGTAGAAGCAGCCTGCATGCCTAGGTGCTTGATTTTATACACCTGTGGTCATGGAGGTGATTGGAACACCTGAATCCAATGATTTGGAGGGATTTTCCAATACTTTTGGCAACATAGTGTAGCTATAACTTACAGTCACAGTAGAATTAGTAGACAGTGATTCAATCCAAATGATATCTTGCAGATCGTAGAAAGCTTTTAAATACAAAAATGTGTGCAGACCATAACAGATGAACATCAGATATCTAAAAAAAAAATCATACTATGTCTAGCTCCAGCAGAATACAGTACATGTGATGAATGGAGGCTAAAGCATGAGGAAGAAGGGTAGGACCTTAGAGCATCCCTACCTACAGAGTGAGGAAAGGACATTATTTAAAGGCAAACAAACAACAATGCATGTTTAACATGATAGGGATCCTTCCAGATCCTGGAGTGGCTCTGCGAGGTCAGCCAACAGCAGGATTTGTTCCATTGTCAGCTGATTATGGTTCACAGGAGAGCACAAGTAAGTGCACTCCTGTGACCCAAAAGTGAAGTATGGCCAAGAAAGCTTTGACCAAACTTTTCTTTTAATTAAAGTATATGTTTGTGGAGTACATAGTGGTAACACAGTGCAGCATGTTTATAGTATTACATTTTAGATGTTTTTTGGTGTCTATCAACTAAGTAAAGGCAAGCTATATTATAGCTTAGTAGTAGTTAAAAACAGAATGCTTTCAGGATTCAAATTCAAAGACAGAAAAAGATATTCATGAAAATGTAAAAATTGGGAGTTCTAACCTGCAACTGTAAATCTGCATCTGAGTCTTCATAAATACGTCGAGCAACTCCAGAATTTTCTAGTGCCAGCTTTTCCAGAAAAGGATAATCCACATCAGAACCAAAACCAAGACTATATATGGTGTATTTCCCCTTGTTAGCATTCTTTACGCTTTCTTCAACAAATGAAGCCCGTTCACCTTAAAAAAAAACAACATATTTTAAACATTCATTCATATGAAGTTCTAATACACTAGAATATAAATTCACATAGAACTGTGAGATAACATCAGAAATATTCTAGATTATACTCCTATGGAGAGTAAGAAGATTCTGAATTTATTTTATTTGTTTAAAGTGTTACTAAACCCACAACAATAAAATCAGTCTGTATAAGCAGGAAAGCATGCTTGTTATACTCACTCTGGAACCTAAGGGGTTAATCCTCCACATTGTGTAAAAAAGGATGTTTGATCCTGTCTTCTCTGATCCTCCCCTTCTTCCACACTCCCCAATCCATCTGCTGGTGAGAGACTGGGGGAGCAAGCTGCACATGCTCAGTTTGGTATGTGTTGCTAGAGAGTTTTTTTTCTTGGGAAAGTGCATATGGTCAGCACAGGGCCAATCAGCATTGTCCAGATAGAGGGTCAGGGGCCCTGCAGCCTCAGAGGACAATCAGGGGAGAATGAAAACTCCTCCTACAAGCTTTAACCAGTGCTCTGCTAGACACTGATAGAAGTCACAAGACTGTGCTAACTGCTGATGAGAAAAGGTATTTAGCAGTTTATATTTACTAAAGTAACTGCATTTCCATGTTCTGTGTACTGTGGGAGACCAGATACAGTGAATTCAGGATCATGGATTTAGTAACACTACGTATGTCAAAAGAGTGAATGTTTAATCACAAGCTGATGGCTACAGTAGCACCCTTCAGCTTGTGTGGTTTTAGTTCAGCCAGCACCTGGCTTGAAAGTGAAAGTGATGTGACAGCTCCATAGCCACCTTTCACTTTCACAGAGCCGGCGCCCCCTTACACTGCCAACCCCCCTGCTCTTACCAGGAGCCCGAGACCACAACCACTGGCTTCATGGAGGAGAGCAATGTGAGCAAGGCAAATCCATCACTCAATTTCACACATAAACAATGAAACCGGCAGAGACAATGATTTTGTCACTTCCGGTTTCAGATCCACCATTTCCTGGCTGGTACAGCCAGGAGACACATCTAACCAGATTTTTACAGCATGAAAAAAATAAAAAAAAATTGCTCTGGAGCCAAACTGGTTAATGTCTGCCTGACTAGAATGAAGGAAACTCAAGTCCTAAGAAATATTTGTACATCAGACAACTAAGAAAGATGGTGTACCAAATCATGCTAAAGAAAGAAATGGAACCTACAACCATAGATCAAGCCAGAATGAAGCAGGTTCTGAGAGGCACTTTACACTCTGATCCAGTGTGGATCCAGTTAGAGACTTAAAAAAAAATGGCAAGTTGATAAAATATGCTGAGCTCATTAGAACAGTGAGACAGGAAGAAGCTCTGTTGGAGAAGAAAAATCAAAATTCCAACACCTAGCCAAAGCAAGCTGTTGAGCCAGAGAAGGTTCTCAAGTGCCATACTCAGGTGGGAGAGTACTTCTTCTGTACTATTTCTGATGATGATGAGTCAGATGCTGAGCAACCAAAAAAGGCTACATCCCAAGCCCCATCCAGTTGGGTAATGACAGATATACTGGCCCAGGTAGTGCAGGCACAGCTTGAGATTCACAAGACAGTTATGCAGGTGGTGGAGACTCAGACAAAGATGCAGAAATCTCTGACTGATGTAAAACTGGTGTGATTGCTTCGACCTCAGAAAAGAAGGCAGTAGAAGAGGCCAAGTCAAGTACCATGTGGCCCTTTTCCAGGAAGAGATCCTACAGCTGTGGGTAAGCTGGACACTTTATAATGCCCAAAGAGAGAGAATTTGCTTCACATAACAGAAGTTCTACAGGCACTGCAGGAGCTGCGGCCTGCAAAGCTGGCGGTAAACTTCAGAAGGCCCAAGTGAAAGGGCAAACGGAGTGCCCATCTACAACAGCCAGCTGCACAACTAAAGACACGTGGAAACAAAAGCAGAGGCTCAAAGCTTGCAGGGCCCCCCCCTGCGGTTTCTGAGCAACCGTTCAACTCAGTCTCTTTGACCTCAGATAGGCAGTCCCAGAAAAAGAATGCACACCAATCTCCTAAAGCTGTATCGAGACACCAACAAAACCAAAAGCCAACCAGGAAGGGGGCAAGAATATAGACAGTGGGACATGCTGCCCCAGCTGCTCCAAGCAAAATCCCTAACAAGTTGTTAGGGTCTTCTCCTATCATGCAGCAGAAGGTATCTATACAACGGTCCTCATGGATATAAGAGCACAAGTGACCCTGCTATACCGGGACATTTACAAAAAGCACCTCAAACACTTACCCCTACAGAAGTTGTATGAGTTAGAAATATGGAGTCTTGGAACTCAGAATTTGCCATATGTTGAGTACCTGCCAATCAAGGTGACCTTCGGCCCCTCTGTGGCAGGGCAATCAGAGACCTTTGATACATTAGCCATTGTGTGCCCTTACCCACCTGGAGACAATAGAATTTCACTGATAGTAGGAACAAACAGTGACCTCATCAGGAGACTACTCACTCCTCTTGTCTCAGAGCATGACACCCCCGATTGACAGTGTACACCTCATGCTACGGCAAATGTATTGGCACCTGGTTCAAGAACAGAAAGCCCCAGCAGAAGGAGTGGGGCAAATGTGGCAATTAGACAAAAGGTGAGAATATAAAACATCCCAGGGAAGTGGCATGTTTACAAGCTTCAGTCAAATTCAGATGGGATGAACCAGGACCCCATGTTGTCCATGAAGGTGATTCTCAGAGAGAGGACATCGGAGTGTAGGTAATCCCAGAAGTGGAGTCAACTGGGGCCTTTCAACAAAGTCATGGGAAGATTCCAATCATTGTTCACAACATCACTGACTAACCAGTGAAATTATGGGCCCTAAAGCTGCTTGAACAAGTGAATGCTGCTACCCTAGTCTCTAATCTGGTGGAAAGAGCAAAAGATAAAAGATTCCCATAGATAACTTTTATTCACAGAACACCATGTTCTCACCTGGGTGGAAGAGAAGAGCCAAAGCCTGGCTTCTGAGATGGCAGGAGAGGTTTTTGAAGAGTGATTTTGATGTGGGCTATACAAAGAGTGCCCAACACTGAATTCGCCTTCAGAAGGAAAAACCATCCTGAGAAATACAGTTGCAAGAAAAAGTATGTGAACCCCTTGGGATTACATGGAGTTTTGCATGAATTGGGCATAAAATGTGCTCTGAATGTCATCTAAGTCACAACCATAGAAGAACACAGTCTGCTGAACATAATACTACACAAACATTAGATGTTGCCATGGTTTAATTGCACATAACATGTAAACATTCACAGTGCAGGGAGGAAAAAGTATGTGAGGCCCTAGCTTAATGACTTCTCCCAGAGCTAATTGCAGCCAGGAGTGAGCCAACCTTGACTCCAATCAGTGTGATGATATTGGATGTGTTGCTGACAGCTGTCCTGCCCTTAAAAAACACACACCTGTTTTGGGTTTACTGGTTTCAAGAAGCACTGTCTGATGTGAACCATGCCTCGCAGAAAAGAGCTCTCAGAAGACCTACCATCAAGAATTGTTGACTTGCATGAAGCTGGAAAGGGTTACAAAAGTATCTCCAAAAGCCTTGATGTTCATGTGTCCACGGTAAGACAGACTGTCTACAAATGGAGAAGGTTTAGCACTGTTGCTACTCTCCCTAGGCGTGGTCGTCCTGTAAAAATGACTGCAAGAGCACAGCGCAGAATGCTGCATGAGGTAAAGAAGAATCCCAGAGTGTCAGCTAAAGACCTACAGAAATCTCTGGCAAATGCTAACATTTTTGTTGACACATCTACAATAAGGAAAACATTAAACAAGAATGGAGTACATGGGAGGACACCACGGAGGAAGCCATTGCTGTCCAAAAAGAATATTGCAGCACGTTTGAAGTTTGCAAAAGAGCACCTGGATGTTCCACAGCACTACTGGCAAAATATACTGTGGACAGATGAAACCAAGATTGAGTTGTTTGGGAAGAACACACAACACTATGTGTGGAGAAAAAAAGGCGCAGCACACTGACATCAAAACCTCATCCCCACTGTGAAACATGGCGGAGGGAGCATCATGGTTTGGGGCTGCTTTGCTGCCCCAGGGCCTGGACGGATTGTTGTCATTGGGAAAATGAATTCCAGAGTTTATCAAGACATTTTGCAGGAAAACGTACGACCATCTGTCCGCCAACTGAAGCTCCGCAGAGGATGGGGGATGCAACAGGACAATGACCCAAAGCATACAAGTAATTCAACAAAACAATGGCTGCAACAGCACAGAATACGCCTTCTGGAGTGGCCCAGTCAGAGTCCTGACCTCAACCCGATTGAAATGCTGTGGCATGACCTTAAGAGAGCGATTCACACCAGACATCCCAAGAATATTGCTACACTGAAACAGTTTTGTGAAGAGGAGTGGTCCAAAATGACTCCAGATTGTTGTGCAGGTCTGATCTGCAACTACAGGAAATGTTTGGTTGAGGTTATTGCTGCCAAAGGAGGGTCAACCAGTTATTAAGTCCAAAGGATCACATACTTTTTCCTCCCTGCACTGTGAATGTTTACATGTTATGTGCAATTAAACCATGGCAACATCTAATGTTTGTGTAGTATTATGTTCAGCAGACTGTGTTCTTCTATTGTTGTGACTTAGATGACGTTCAGAGCACATTTTATGCCCAATTTATGCAAAACTCCACGTAATCCCAAGGGGTTCACATACTTTTTCTTGCAACTGTAGCTTGGAGGATTTAATTGCGTGATTTGCAGTTTATGAGGATAGGCATCATTTAAGAGTTGTGGAGCCGTTATGTCTCTCTCATAGTGATGGTGAGGATGCAGAATGGTTTTGTGAGGATGTGTATCAACTACCACACACTCAACAGGAGAACCATCCCCAATCAGTACACCACACCTTGGATAGAAGATGTCATACAATGTCTGTCAGGGGCGAAGAGGTTCAGTGTGATGGACCTGAAGAGTGGGTGCTACCAGATCCCCATGCATCCAGAAGACTGAGAGACAACAGCCTTCATCAGTCCAATACAATTCTTTGAATTCAAGAAAGTGCCCCAAAGTCTGTTGGGGGCTCCACCGATTGTGCAGAAAATGATGGCAAAGACAGTAGGGGACATGAACCTGATCAAATGCTGGTGTACCTAGAAGATATCATTGTCTTTGGCAAAACCTTTGGCGAGCATGACGAGTGCCTATAGAAGATCCTGAAGAGACTTCATGATGTGGGGTCAGTCAGTTTTACCAGCCACTGTCGCTTACCTCAGAGTGGTTGTCTCAGCTGAGGGAATATCCACCGACCCCAAGAAGCTAGAAACTGTCACCTCCTGGCCAAGACCTACCAATGTGAGAAAGTTGAGATTGTTCCTCATGTTGAAGATTTGTTTAGATATTTGCCAAGATAGCCCGGCCCCTCAAAGATTTGTTGAAGACTGAAGGGGAAGACACCACAGACTTACTGGATATGGCCAAACAAGCAAAAGGGCTCAGGAAGTTTCGAGACTTAATTCAGGATTATTGAACTGATTAGTATGAACAAGTTTTTCATCAGTTGCAGAGGAGTCTAACGAATGCCTCAGTTCTGGCCCAACCAAGCTGTCAGGAATGGACTCAGCACTGGTGGTGGGGCTCGCCTGCCGTGTGGGCTGCAGTACCAGAGCTGACCAGTGGGTGCTCTCAGCAATGGACTCAGCACTGGTGGTGGGACTCACCTGCCGTGTGGGCTGCAGTACCAGAGCTGAACAGCGGGTGTTCTTAGCAGCCAGAAGCTCACAATCAGCCAAACCTGGGGCTGATTACAGAAAGATGTATATAAGGCATGACCAGGCCTGTGCTCTGGGCCTTGGTGTATGTTTTCCCATGAGCCTCTGTACCTGTATTCCTGCTTCGTTGCTGACCCGGCTTGATCCTGATCTCTGTTGACCGTCTCCTGTTCTGACTACTGGTTCATCCCTGACTATTCTTCTGCCTACTCCTATGCTGTTTGACCTCCTGTTGCTGTACCTTGGCTTGTGACCCGTTTACTCTTTGCCTGCTGCTCTGTACTGATCTGCCTCCACCGTTACCGACCCGGCTTGTCTGACCACGCTAACTACTCTGCCATCCATCCATCCTGCACGGATCCAGCCGTATCTGCACATACCTCTGGCGGATCCCTCTACCACTAGCAGGTGTACTCAGGGGCCGCGACCTGGTCTCAGTCCTGCGCCAAGTCCATCCCCACCATCAGGGGCTCTGGTGAAAAGGCAGACTGGGGCTTAGACTCCGCGCCCTGGGGAATCCTGCCCTGAGGACCGCTAGAGGTACCACCAGGCAGTCGTTACAGAACCCTACGGCCGGCCTGACCATTCCACCTCTCCAGCCCTGACTACGCCTGTGTTCCTGCACCTCCTAAGATTAGTGGAAGGTTAGTTTGTTCACTGTGCGTTTATATATATATATATATATACATATATCTGGGTGGCTAATAATAAACTGTATTATATTGTACCTGAGACCTGCGTTTCCCTGTGTCAGTCCACACCTTTCTGGTCATTCCTTGATTTCTGACACAAGCCTTATTAACTGCATGTCACTGCTAGTTGAGATGAGCTAGATGGAGTGTTATACCAAGAGCATGATGGACACCTATGACCTGTTTCTATGTGAGCCAAAGACTCATCCTGTCAAGAAAAACTATCTCACCCACAATTTTGTTAATAAGTTTCTTACCTTGGACTGTAGTGGACAAGTTGAAAGACTCATATGGTGCAGACTTCATGGTCAAAACCAATAACAACCTGCTCACATATATCCTCACCACAGCCAAGCTGGATGCTACAATGCACAGATGGATGGCTGCTCTGATTTAAGCTTCAGCTTGAAGTATCATCCAGGGGTTGGAAATAGTGATGCTGACACTCTGTAAAGACAGCCTTATGATCCTGATACCCCCTTCAGAAGAGTGGACTCAACTGACATCAGAACAGGTGTGAGCTTTGTGTCAGGGAGCTGAGCATCAGGACAAGGGAGAGACAGGGGCCAAACCCATTGTATTTTCCCAAAAAAAGATCTGCCGGCATCCACAGTACCCTAGGCTTTGGTGGAGAAGTTCTTTGTTCATTATGGACTACCTCAAAAAATCCATTCTGACCAAGGAAGAGACTGTGAAAGCAGACTTGTTAAAAAAATCTGCTTTGTCTGTTAAACCATAAAAAAATGAGAGGCATGTACACAAATGCCAGGAGCCTAGCTAAAAAAAAATGGAGTAACTGGAGCTGCTGATACATACATGAGGAGAAGTTCGACTTTGTGGGAATATCAGAAACTTGGCTTGACAGATCACATGACTGGTTAGCAACTATCCAGGGGTATACCTTGTATCGAATGGACAGGGAGGGTAGAAGGGGAGGAGGGATATGCCTTTAGAGCAAGAATTATTTACTAGTGAACAAGAGTGAGGACATTGCAAATGGGGCAAGAGGGATGTGGAGTCCCTATGGGTGGAACTTCAAAGAGAAGAAACAAGTGGAAAATTAATAGTGGGGTTATGAAATAAAAGAACAAAATGTAGCGCGTATTCTCTCACAATTAGCATAAATATTAAAACATTAAATAAATAAAAGTCTTTAAAGGAAAAAGTCCTTAAATTGTGACTAAATCTTCCATAGATCATATGACTGGAAAAAGGGTGATGAATTGCCCCAAAGAGGGAGAGAAGAGATCCTCCACCAACACCATACACAGCCTCTTACCAGAGGATAAGACCACAGGTCATGTGGTCTTACACAGCATACACAGACGGTCAATGGAAAGATAGGACCATATATCTTCTCCTCCTAGAGACACCTCCACAGCTCCCACCACAGAAGTTGTGCTCCAAATTAATGGTCACAAGATAGAGATGAAAAAATGTAAGACCATAAGGCTTCTCCTCCAAAAGGCAACTCCACAGTTTGTAACATAAATGTTATACTTCAATTAACAGCCTCAGAATGTTGGAATGCATGAAAAAGAGAAACAAAGGCTCCTCATGGCATAGTATTATGATAATTCGATGTTTAATAGAAGTAATACACTTACAAACAGTAGAAAGAGAATGTGAATTTGCTATTGTTTCCAAAAAAATGGTACGTGGCATGAAGACGTCAGAGGACATAGCTCCACCCTACGCATTTCGACATAGATGGCGTCATCACAGTCATGGCCTACAGCATCCATCACGCCATATATAGCAGCAGAAAGGAAATGATCATCTCTCAATTGCATTCCACGGAACAGAACTACAAGCTGGGAACCTATGCAGCTTGCGCTCCGCCAACAGAACCTCAGAGACAACAAAGCGAGCCAGAAAGAAAACAAAACTCGCCATAAAACCCATAATAATGGGGCCAAAATTGTAATTAACCACTTGCCCTCCAGAGGATTTACCCCCTTTAATGGCCAGGCCTCTTTTTGCTACTCAGCACTGCACTAATTCAACTGATAATTGCGCAATGCTGTACGCAAATTACATTGACGTCCTTTTTTCACACGAATAGAACTTTCTTTCGGTAGTATTTGATCACCTGTGTGCTTTTTATTTTTTGCGCTATAAACAAAAAAAGACCGAAAATTTTTAAGAAAAACAATATTTTTTTTTACTTTCGGCTATAAAAAATATATAGTAAACTCAAAGTTAGTTATAAATTTATGCCAAAATGTATTCTGCTACATGTTTTTGCTAAAAAAAAAATCCTAATAAGTGTATATTGATTGCTTTGTTTGAGAATTATAGCGTCTACAAACTATGATATAGATACTGCAATTTACGCCTTTTTTTTGCTATACAGCTCTGCACTAGTTTAAGGGACAATTGCACGATCATGCAATATGGCACATAAATTAAATTTATATCCCCTTTTTTACACAAGTAAAGCTTTCATTTGGTGGTATTTGAACACCTGTGTGCTTTTTATTTTTGGCGCTATAAACAAAAAAAGAATAAAATGTTTTGAAAAAAACAATATTTTCTCATTTCGGTTATAAAAAATATTCCAAAAAACTAAAACTTTGTCATATATTTAGGCAAAAATGTATTCTGTTACATGTTTTTGGTTAAAAAAATCAGAATAAGTGTATATTGATTGCTTTGTGTGAAAGTTCTAGCATCTACAAACTATGGTATAGATAATGGAATTTACACAGCTTTTACTTTCTGACTGCTTATCACATTTCTTGAGGTGCTAAAGTACCAAGATAGTACAAACACCCCCAAAATTACCTCTTTTTCGGAAAGTAGACACCCTAAGCTATCTGCTGATAGGCATATTGAGTCCATGGAAGATTTATTTTTTTCCACAAGTTTCTGGAAAATGACAAAAACATTTTTTTTTACACAAAGTTGTCATTTAAATGACATATTTCTCGCACAAGCCATGGGTATATGTGGAATTACACCCCAAAATACATTCTGCTACTTCTACCGAGTATGGGGATACCACATGTGTGAGACTTTTTGAGAGCCTAGCCATATACAGGAGCCTGAAATCCAATGACCGCTTTGAAAGCCTGAAGGTGCTCTCATTTCACTTCCTCACTACCTATCACAGTTTCAGAGGCCCTGAAATGTCAGGATAGCACCAAACCCCCCAAAATGACCCCTTTTTGGAAAGTAAATATGTTTTTGATTTTTTTCTTAATTTTCCAAAAACTTGTGGCAACAAATGAGATCTACAAAATACTCATCATGCTTCTTAGCAAATTCCTTGGGGTGTCTACTGTCCAAAAAGTGGTCATTTTGGGGGGGTTTGGTGCTATCCTGGTATTTCAGGGCCTCTGAAACTGTGATAGGTAGTCAGGAAGTGTAATGAGCAAACAAAGCCCTTTAAAAGCCTGAAGGTGCTTATTGGCTTTTGGGGTCCTGTACTTGGCTAGACTGCCAAAACGTCTCTCACATGTGGTACCCCCATACTCGGGAGAAGTAGCATAATGTATTTTGGGGAGTAATTCCACATATACCCTTGGCATGTGTGAGCAGTAAATCAGTTTAGTGACAATTTTGTGTGGAAAAAAAATTCTTCTATTGATTTATCATGCCTCTCAGCAAATAGTTTGGGGTGTCTACTTTCCAAAAAGGGGTCATTTTGGGGAGTGGGGGCATTTTATGCCCAGCATTAGAAGTTTATGCCACACATCATTCACTCTTCTAACCACCTGAAGACCAAGCATTTTCTGACACTTTTTGTTCACATGAAAAAAATCTGTATTTTTTGCTAGGAAATTAATTTAAACCCCCAAACATTATATATATTTTTTAAAGCAGACACCCTAGTGAATAAAATGGTGGGTGCTACAATTTTTTATGTCACATAGCACTCACGCAGCGATTTTTTAAAAGCAAATTTAAAAAAAAAAAACACACTTTTTTACTTTTAATGCACAAAAACAAAATATATTGGCCAATTATTTGGTAAAGTATAAAAGATGATGGTATGCCGAGTAAATAGATACCAAACATGACATGAAAACTTAAAACTGTGCATGCCCCATGCAATGGCGACAAACTGCATACATTTTTAATATCCATAGGCAACATTTTAAAAGCCTTTACAAGTTACTATTTTAGATTTACAGAGGAGGTCTAGTGTTAGAATTACTGCCCTTGATCTGACGTTCACGGCGATAACTCACATGCATGGTGCAACCGCTGTTTACATACCAGCACAGGGTCAACGCTCGTGCACACAGGTGTGCGCGCTTGTGGAGGGGGGGGGGGGGCAAGGTTTTTTTTTTAAAGTTATTTTGATTTTTTTAATTATCTTTACACAGTCCCTTTCATTTTTTTTTATCACTTTTAATGCTATCCCAGGAAATGCAAATATCCCCTATGACCTTAATGGGCATTGTCATATATTCTTTTTGAGAAATCTGGGGTCTATCAGACTCTAGATCTCTCCTCTGCCCTTACATTATTTAATCAAACCAAGATTGGTGTGATCAGATGCTTTCCCAATTTACAAATGGCGTTGTTTATATCCTGCGAAACTGAAGTGATGAAATGCTCGTAGCTTCCGATTTCTTAGACTATAGAAATGATTGGCACCATTCTGGTCTCCAATCAGCTCTATGGTCAGCTGGCAGAAACAACAGCTGCATTCTCAGGTTCCACAGGACTGCCTGAGAAGGCCGTGGAAGGCAGCGGGGGAGGGAGGCATCTTCTCCCGCTGCTTGTAAAAGCAATCCTGCAGCTAAGTAGCCACTATGATTGCTTTTACATGAAAGCCGATTGCCGGCTGAAAAAAATTATACCAGGATGATGCCTGCAACTGTAGGCATCATCCTGGTATAAGCATTCAAAATCCAGTGATGTACCAGTATATCGCTGAAGCTTGTTGGGTATATATGCTATGTTCTTCTTTTTTTTTTTTTTGTATGCATCCTGTGGGCTGAATGAAAAAAAGAGAAGAAATCTCTGCCAAAAAAAGTGTGTGGTATGCCCACCATTAGAATATACCGCCCGGCATCCACCCACTTCCAATGGTGGGCACACATTAGAACACACGGTGCCGCATGCGCCAGTTCCAAGATTGTACAAATGTCTAAATAATGGCATGCTTGAATAAAAATTGTCCACGTATAAGTGGTACCCCATATGGAAAAAGTATGACACCAAGTCCCAAACTATCTTGTCACTACTCCCCATGTAGTCTGGGCATCCGGGGGGCTCCACGTGACTATCTCTTCCCTCGTAAATCCGAAACTTATATGTATAGCCTGTTGCCCTCTCACAGGTCTTATACATCGTGACCCCATATCTGGCACGCTTGCTGGGGAGAAATTGTTTAAATGCAAGGCGGCCAGAAAAATTAATGAGGGACTCATCAACACAGATTTTTTGCTGGGGAGTATACACATTATTAGACAAATTTTTGGTTAAGCTGATTTGCGAGGGGCTGAATTTTGTGGAGCTGGTCAAATTCAGGGTCACCTCGAGGACGACAAACTGTATTGTCATTGAAATGCATAAAACACATTATATTCTCACATCTATGCCTGGCCATGGCAGCAGAGAACACGGCATATGATGAATCGGGTCTGTGGACCAATACAACCGTAAATAATTTTTTTTTTGTAATGCCCATGTTGAGAGTTGGGCCCCAAAAAAATGTAAATTCGGAAACCGTAATGAGTTTCCATGTGAATGGTCTGGCAAGGTTTGAATTTGGGTTGGCAGTGATACATTGTTGTGCATATAAATTTCTTTGATCCACCATCAATGCATACAGATTTTCCATGAAAAACAGCTAAAAAAAAAATCAAGGAAAGTAGTTAAATTGGCTGTTTCCACCTGGATTCTGGGTTGGGCAGTGAATGGGGTAAGTACAGGTGCTGCAAAATTTGTGGGCTGTCAATCGGGATTTGCAAGCACATTTGGAAAGATACTAGGGGCTCTATGGGCCTCTGTGCAAATTCTTGGTGGCTGCAGGACAATACTTGTGCTCGCCACTGCAGCAGCTTGTACTACACTTATGGGACTCACCACTTCACCAAATATAACAATATAATCCCCCTGTGCTCCTCTGGTATGAAAAAACACAACCCCAAATATATGCAAGCTGCTACCACCTATTCCCAATACCACAGGATGTATGACATAACAAAAAACAATATTGGTGAAGCGCTTCACATGAAAAATTAAATAAGTAGGTCTAATGTATAAAAATACATATAAAGTGACCACACTGTATTGAAAGGTATTGATAACTAATGCTAAATAATCCCCCCAAAAAATATATAAGTGCCAAGTGCTGAAAGTGCAAAACAGGTCATGCGTTTGCTGACTAGATCGTGCCAGTACGCCAGATCGTGCCAGTACGCCACTGCGCTCTACGCGTTACTCCACGATATCACGTGGCTTCATCAGGATCTGCAGTGCTGGTATTATTATTATTATACAGGATTTATATAGAACCAACAGTTTGCTCAGCGCTTTACAATATAACGGGAGACAATACAGCAACAATACAGTTCAATACAAGAGGGTTAGGAGCTTACAATCTAAGAGGTATGTGAAAGACCAGGATGTACTAGACCACTGGTGCTTGCCAGTTCACCAAAAGGTAGTGTGGCACTCTGCTGCATTTGAGAGTCATCAAAATTTACTGACAAGTGCTAACAGAGATGAGGCCTGATTCTGCGAACACTGCGGTTTTGTGTGCAATGTATCAAGTGACAGTGACCTACTGACACTGCACTTGCTGGAGGAGAAGGGGAGGTGTAAGCGTAGGGGCTAAACGCAGGTGCTGGCAGGTGTCGGGGCTGATCCCGCTAACGCTGCATTTTTGGGGACGCTATACTAATGTGAACGTTGGTATAGTGCTGATGTGATCAAAGATCCGTTCAGACACTAAACTGGCAGTGGAGGTTTATTGTGTATGAGCGTGCTGCTGGCAATCAAGGGCTTAAATGTGATTACTGGTGTACTGACTGGCAATCTGACACTATCTGGGAGGGGTGTGAAAACCACGGGAGCGCGAATCACATATATATATATGTGATTTTGTGCACCCGTGCCTCCCTGTAGCAGTATTTCTGGAAGCGGTTACAGAAGCAGTTTGTGTTACATCACTGCGTTACTTTAACTGAAAAAAAGGCCGACAATTTTGAGACAATATGTCCAGTAAAAAAATTTAAAAATCAAATTTTGTCATACATTTTGGCCAAAATGTATTCTGCGACATGTCTTTGCTAAAAAAAATCTCAATACGTGTAAATTAATTAGTTTACATGAAAAGTTATAGCGTTTACAAAGAGCGGTATATATACTGGAATTTTTATATACTAATAATGGCAGCAATCAGTGAATTATGGTGGCGATCAGCGACTTACTGCGGGACTTCGGGACTGTGGCGGACATTCTGACACTGGGGGGAACTGACTTGGGGTCACTGACATCCCCAGTGACACCAATACAGTGATCAGTGCACAAAAAAACACTGACACTGTACTAATGGCACTGGGGAGGAAGGGGTTAACATTTTTAGGCAATCAAAGGGTAACTGTGTGAGGGGAGTGTTTCACTAGGGGGCGGGGGGTGTGTTCTTCATAGGAACACACTGATCTGGAAAGCTGAAAGCTGCTCTCCGGAACAGTGTGCTGGAAACTGACAGGGCGGAGAGCTGCAATGTAAACACTGCAGCCATCCTCTCTGTCAGTGTTTGCCAGTAAGCACTGGGCTCCGGCGGGTAATTACCATCCGGGACTCAGTGATTGACACCTAAATTAAGATTAATCTGTACCAGAATGACGGGAAGAAAAAAGTGTGGCGAAGACTTGGAACAGCTCATGATCCAAAGCACACAACATCATCTGTAAAACATGGTGGAGGCAGTGTGATGGCATGGGCATGCATGGCTTTCAGTGGCACTGGGTCATTGGTGTTTATTGATGATATGACAGAAGACAGAAGCAGCCGGATTAATTCTGCAGTGTTTAGAGATATACTGTCAGCCCAGATCCAGCTAAATGCAGCAAAGTTGATTGGACGGCACTTTACAGTACAGATTGACAATGATCCAAAACACACTGCAAAAGCAGTGATGCCATCTATGATGAAACGTGTAGGGTGGAGCTATGTCTGACATCATCAGTGCCACGTACCGTGGCCATTTTATCGGCTGGAAAAAATAGCAAATTCTCATGCTGTTTCTACTGTTTGTAAGTGCATTACTTCTATTAAACATCAAATTATCATAATACTATGCCATAAGGAGCCTTTATTTCTCTTTTTCATGCATTCCAACATCCTGAGATGGTTTATTGAAGTATAACATTTATGGCTCTTCTCTCCCTCTTTGGAGCAATTCATCACCCTTTTTCCAGTCATATGATCTACGGAAGATTTAGTCACAATTTAAGGACTTTTTCCTTGAAAGACTTTTTTTAATTTAATGTTTTAATATTTATGCTAATTGTGAGAGAATATGCGCTACATTTTATTCTTTTATTTCATTTTACCACTGTTGCCGGCAATTTTATGTTAGCTACTCTATTTTCTCTCCACAAAGACATTTAGCACAGATTTATTTAATCATATTTTTAATAGTGGGGTTATGCTACAGGCCCCCTAATCTGAAGGATGAGGAGGAGTTGAATCTCCTAGTTAAAAATGTCAGCGAGGCCGGGCAACGTCATCATAATGGGGGACTTCAACTACCCAGATATTGACTGGGCAGAAAGAACAGCCCATTCATTTAAGTCTCATCATTTCATAAATGTCTTAAAAGACAACATGTGCCAGTTGGTAGATTCCCCGACTAGAAAGAATGCACTGTTAGATCTTATAATTACAAATAACACAGATTTGGTAGCAGAAGTGGAAATATGGGACAACTTGGGAACCAATGATCACAGGATAATTGGATTCAGCATAAATGATAGGAAAAGGAGACACGGGGGTAGTACAAGAACACTAAATCTCAAAAGAGACAACTTTTCCAAACTGTGCTCAATATTACAAGATATTAAATGGGACCAAATCCTAGAAACATTGAACACTGAGGAAAATTGGGAGTACTTTAGGAACATATTAAATAAAGGTATCATTCAGTGTATCCCAATGGGCAACAAATATAGAAGAGCTAAGATTAAACATGGGTTTCAAAAATATAAGGTAGATGGGTCATTCTCAACATTCCAATACTATAATGAATAAAAAGTGTAAGAATGCAATAAGGGTAGCTAAGACAGACCACGGGAGACACATAGTGGAGTAGAGTAAAAAAAATGCCAAAAAATTCTTAAAAAATATAATAATAGTAAAAAAAGCCAGGTCAGAAAAGATTGGCTTCATAAAGGATGATGAAGGGAAGTTGGTTACAAATAACAAGGAGAAGGCAACTGTACCAATTACATTCTTCTTTTCAGTTTTTACTAAGAAAAAGGAGTGGTATGGTATTGATCCTTCTCTTCTTGGGTTCCCTGCCAGCACTCCAGGCTCCTCTCCGCTACCGAATGCCCCCATATCAAGCCACATGCTCTTGGGGCACTTGTGCATGCCCACTCCCTAGCCCCCACTCTGTGTGTCCATAAAACACAGGGCGTGGTTCAGCCCCACCTAGTAGATAATCAGAATATACTGTATAACAGGCATTAGTTCTCTAGTAGACTTCGAAGTCTCTTGTCATTACTCACTTTAGTCACTTCGTCGACAAGTGTAATTGCAACAGTTAGTTCTCTGTTCACAGGAGACACAGAGGGCAGCATGTCAATTCATTCACTACCTTCATCCACAGCTTCTGCATCAGCAATATCCACATGTGGGTTATGCTGAACTCCTGGAACAAAAGGTTGAGTCTCTATCGGAGACAGTTACCACTCCATGGGTACTTGGTGGATGGGAGATCACCCACCCCAGATTTAAAAAACCTACACCAAAAAATACATTGCCATAACATGATTTTTGCAGACATTAGCCAGCCCCCTCCTTGAACTACAGGTTCTATATCATACACTGGTGAGTCTGGGAAATGTTGGGATTCAACCCTAAAGGGGCAGAAATCCCAGTTAGCTTCCAGCTTATTGCCCCCCTTATATTTAGGATTTTTACGAGAACATGGTCCCCAGGTTTTAAAGGCAACAGCTCAATTGTAGTCTCATCTGGCAGATGCTGGTGTTGGGCCAAGACCATTTGTTTAGCTTTCAGTAGACAATCTTGATGTTTCCCACACTCATTCATTTTGTGTGCACTGGAGTACTGGATCAGGCACTTGTAGCAAAGTCCAAGAGCACCCAACTGCATCAACCAAACATCAGAAAATAAGGGATCTATTGAGTAGCTCTCTGTACTATGTTACAGGCCCACACATAATCTCCAACATGTTGTGGCCAATGATCACAGTACCCTTGCTCCAGGGTCCAGATAAAGCTTAAGAATGTCCAATTGAAATGCTCACAGGCCCTGTTGCATTGTGGATGGGAAGGGGTGGTGTATGAGTTCCGGATTCCTCTTAGTCAACATAGCTCATAAAATATATGTGACTCTAAGTTGTGATCCTTGGTGAGAAAGAATCCTCTTTGGACAACCATAGGTCAGGACCCCATGGGTCTGGAAGAGCTTGGCCATGGTGACTGCTGTTTGGTCTCAAGTAGGGACCACAATAGCAAACTTGGAGAAATGGTCCACAAACAACATAGCATACATCCAAAGGAAGTATCAGCCACTGTTAAGTAGTCCATAGTTGCCAGTTCAAATGGCTCTGACAGAGATCTCAAGGGAGTAGTATGTTTGGGTGGTCCCTTGTGTAGTGTACAATTGTGACACTCTCTGCAAACTCACTGTATCCAATCAGACAATTCTGGACAGTAGAAATGCTGGCAGGCATAGACTTAAGTCTGATCTGCCCCAAAATGTCCATTTGTGTCATGTATGACTTGGCAGATTTTCAGGGCAGTGGACTGTGGAATAACAAGTTGGAAGATGTCTTGTTGTCCTGTTGTCCTGTCAGAATGTGGGCTCTCTAGTACAGCAATCCACTTTGAATTGTGAAGCAATCCCACTGCCAAAAGCAATTGTATAAAAGTGGCTAAAAGCTTTCCTCACTCTCAATATATGGGCCAATGGTCCCTGGAGAGAAGCCCCCATGTTTGCGGGATGTCCGGATCCTGTTGCTGCAAGGTGGCCCACTCATCTAATGAATGTAGTTCAGCCACTGGTTGGGACTCCTGTCTCTGCTGTATTGCCAATCTCTTGCTCAACTGATTTTGTACTTCAACGAGGACAACTCCAGATTCCTCTAGGCACTGGTCCATGTCTCCTTGTGCCTGTTCCACAAGATAATGAGATAAAGCATCCTCATTACCGTGGTTTATAATAAGTGGTGTTGTTGAACCAGCCACTTTGCAAACCACTGCTTCTCCCGAACTCCCAGTTTAGCGGTCTCTAAATAGACTAGTGGGTTGTTTTCAGTGAAACTGTTCATATGTCCCACAATGAAATTCTCAGCAAACGTTTTTGTGACAGCCCAGCACAGAGCGAAGTGTTCCAACTTAAAGGAGCTGTAGTTGTGTGGGTTACGCACAATATACCTCAGGCTGTGGCTAGCATAAGCAATCATTCATTCAATTTCATCCTGTGCTTGAGCTAGTACCACTCTGAGTCCTTGACAACTACTGTCAATTTATTCCTGGGAACACTTAAAGTAGTTGGCATGTGCCAGGAGGGGAGCATTCATTAGGCATTCTTTAAGTGTTTCAAAAGCCGCTGTTTGAGAATCGTGCCAGTTAGCTTGTCCTTTTGTTGAGTGGAATGTCCACAAAGTAGTTGTGTAAGAAGTGCAGCAAATTGTGCGAATTGAGGAATGAACCACCGGTAATACATCATCAGCCCTAAGAAAGATCGAAGCTCAGTGACTGTTTATTGGATAGGCCAGTCTCTCACAACCCAAATCAAGTGACAGTTCTTCATCCTCCAGAACATGACCCAGATACTGGATGCAAGCCCACATGAGATGACATTTGGTAGGCTTTAGTTTCCATCCACACTGTGCCATTCAGGTGAAGGTTTGGTCTAAGTGTTTGATATGATCCTCAAAGCTCTTGGAGAAAATAATGATGTCATCCAAATATAGAAGGATGGTTTTGAAGTTGAGATCACCCAAACATCTCTCCATCAACCTTTGAAAAGTACTGGGTGTATTGGTCAGGCCAAAAGGCATTTTATCAGATTTGTACAGCCCAAAAGGGGTAATAAAGGAGTTTTTCTCTCGATCCATTGTTCTCACCGGTACTTGTCAGTAACCACTAAGTAAGGCTAAGGTAGCAAATAGGCAGGCCTGCCCCAAGAACATTAAAGATTCTTCTATTCATAGCAATTGTGTTCTCTTTGGTGCAAGCATTTAAGTTGCAGTAGTCAACACAGAAACGCAGGCTCCCATCTTTTTTACAAAAACAAAAAGGAAAGACAGGAGCAGCCCATGTCTCTCTCTGATGACCCCACTTTGGAGCATATTGGGAAGTGATTTCTTGACACAGAGCTGGACAGGATGTCCTGGTATCGTTCTCAAACTAGAACTGTGTCTCCAGTATAAATTGGATGATTATGCATTGTTACTTCCAGAGTCTTCTGGCCACTCTGCAAATACCAGACCAAGCTCTCTCAATAATTGGTGGATTAACCACTGTTGAGCCAGAGAAAAAAGTCATGTAAAGGTAAGGCCAACTGCTCCAACAGATGCTGGTACTGTGAATATTCTAGCACAAACATTTCAGCCACCAAAGGGACACATGCTGCCTCAGCCCCTTGACAGACCCATTAAATGCACCTCCTAGGGACTGTGCAGACTTCGGCAATTATTATCATTATAATACAGGATTTATATAGCGCCAACAGTTTGCTCAGAGCTTTACAATATAAAGAAAGACAATACAGCAACAATACAGTTCAATACAAGAGGGTTAGGAGGGCCCTGCTCCTTGGAGCTTACAATCTAAGAGGGAGGAGCTGGTGGTACAAAAGGTAATAACTGTGGGAGATGAACTGATAGGAGAAATAGATTTGGTTATTAGCTGAAGGCAGGATAGGCTTCTCTGAAGAGATAGGTTTTCAGAGATCGCCTAAAAGTATTCAGAGTAGGCAATAGTCAGATACATTGGGGCAGAGAGTTTCAGAGGATGGGGGAGGCTTTGGAAAAGTCCAGGAGACAAGCATGGGAGGAGGATACAAGGGAGCTAGAGAGCAGGAGGTCGTGGAGGGGTGGAGAGGACGGTTTGGGTGATATTTGGAGACAAGATTGGTGATGAAATTTGGGGCAGAGTTATGAATGGCTTTATATGTTATTGTTAATGTTTTGAATGTTATTTGTCTGGCAATGGGAAGCCAGTGGAGGGATTGGCAGAGAGGGATGGCAGATATGGAACGGTTAGTAAGGTGGATGAGTCTGTCAGCAGCATTCCAGATAGACTGAAGAGGGGATAGCCTGTGATTAGGTAGTCCAATGAGTAGGGAGTTACAATAGTCAAGGCGAGAGATAACAAGGGAGTGAATCAGTTGCAATTATTTTCTGAGCTGGCAACGAGATGGGGGTAGTGCCCAAATTGACCATTTGGACTATCACCTTGCTTCAATATACTTTGTAGAGCTGCAACTAATGATTATTTTCATAATCGATTAGTGAGTTGATTACTGTTTTGATTAATCAGATTAAAACCTCTAAAAAGTTTGGTATATAATTTAGTTAATATGTAAAGTTTTAAAAAAGACAGACAGTTTATTCTTGAATATCTATATGCAGTGGTAAATATAAATAACCAGCTATATGGTTAGTGAACAAAATATCTAATCCACTCTGAGAATAACAGACAGAAGAGATATATACATCATTAGATGTTGAATCTGGTACATATCATCAAACAGAGATCCAAATTTTATTTAAAAAAAAAAATATGAAAAAGACCCTAAACACGGTTTTGCAGATTTTCAGCAGGACTGTAATATAATATTATGCATGACAGACTCCCTTGTCATGGCAGCTTGATATAAGCTATCTGCACCTGCTGTCACTTATGCTGACCATACTCAAATTACGTTGAGGTTTAAATTGATGTTCATTCGCAACTTTAGTGATGAGAAAACTCGATGGAGCAGAATAGAAAACATTTCTCGATCGAACAAATTTTCGGACAGTATATGTGGGTTTTCGTTCAGAAATTACATTCATTTTAAAACTGAATGTTAAAAGCAAGTGAAATTTTAGAACGACATTGAATGTATAAAGAGTTTTTTATGAATATTCTCGTCTGAAAACCGATACATGTATGGGCAGCATAAAACATTTAGTATCAGCAGTATGCTTTTTTTAATCACTTGTCATGGTGAGGTCAAAAAAACAAAAATTAGCCCTATATAGTAAAAAAACAGCAGATAATCACTACTATAAGGGGTTAATTTATACTGTGAAACAGTGAGAGTAATAATATATATATATATATATATATACACACACATATAAACACACACACTATATTGCCAAAAGTATTGGGTCACCCCTCCGAATCATGGGATTTAGGTGTTCCAATCACCTCCATGGCCACAGGTGTATAAAATCAAGCCCATAGGCATGCATACTGCTTCTACAAGCATTTGTGAAAGAATGGGTCACACTCAGGCGCTCAGTGAATTCAAGTGTGGTACTGTGATAGGTTGCCACCTATGCAATAACTCCATACATGAAATTTCCTTGCTACTAAATATTCTATGGTCCAGGGGTGGACTGACAACTCATGGGGCCCCCGGGCAATAGGGGATCATGGGGCCCCTGTGTCCTTGCCCAAACTCAAAAAAGCCTATGAAAAACGTACCAGGGGCGTCTCATGGGGCCCCCTACTGTCCCCGAGCCCTCGGGCAGTGCCCTAGTTTCCAAATGGTCAGTCCACCCCTGCTATGGTCAACTGTTAGTGGTATTATAACAAAATGGAAGCAACTGGGAATAACAGCAAAGCAAGTGTTAGGCCATAAAAAATGACAGAGTGAAGCGCACACTGCGCAGAAGTTGCCAACTGTCTGCAGAGTCAATAGCTAAAGACCTCCAAACTTCACGTGGCCTTCAGATTAGCACAACAACAGTGCATAGAAAGCTGCATCCAAGTCTTACAGCACCAAGTTCAATGCAAAACATCTGATGCAGTGGTGTAAAGCCATTGGACTCTAGAGAAGAGGGGACACATTCTTTGGAGTGACGAATCACGCTTCTCTGGCTGGCAATCTGATGGACATGCCTGCGTATGGCGACTGCCAGGAGAACGGTACTTGCCTGCCTGCATAATGCCAAGTGTAAAGTTTGGTGGAGGGGGATTGTGGTGTGGGGTTGTTTTTCAGGGGTTGCAGAAACAGTTTGGTGATGGGCCTTCGTGTTCCAACATGATTGTGCACCAGTGCACAAAGCAAGGTCTATAAAGACATGGATTAGCAAGTTTGGGGTGGAGGAACTTGACTAGCCTGCACAGAGTCTTGACCGTAACCCAATAGAACACCATTTGGATGAATTAGAGCAGGCCTTCTTGTCGACATCAGTACCTGACCTCACAAGTGCACTTCTAGAACAATGGTCAAACATTCCCATAGACACATTCCTAAACCTTGTGGACAGCCTTTTCGGAAGAGTTGAAGCAATTATAGCTGCAAAAGGTGGACCAACTCAATACTGAACCCTATGGACTAAGACTGAGATGCCAATAAAGTTCATGTGTGTGTGTAAAAGCAGGCGTCCAAATACGTTTGGCCATATATTTATACACACTATGCGCCCATAAGACACTTAGAGCCACGGGTCGGAAGCAAGCATACACTAGTGCCTTCATAACAGGCGGCTTGCTATAGGGGCACTGGTCACGGGGGGAGGAGCTAGGAGCACCAATATGGACCCGAGAAGAATATGATAAGGGCTGCTCTTGCAAAATCATTGCACAGAATAGGAAAATATAACATGTTTGGGTTTTGCAATCTCAACATCAAACAAATATGTAAACTTAAGAACTTTTATCTGCTACAGAGCATGTATGTCACATTTTGTTCCTATGTAATTCAATTTGTTAGTAGTACTCCAGGTGACTGAATATCTTAACGTCATCAAATAAATCTCAAGGTGTACTACAAATAAACATTGCAATGGTTTTGCATTACAAGAGATAAGGGTGCTAAACCAGGAACAGACAACCATGGCTCCCAGAATTTATTAAACTAATTTAGGGCACCTCTATTTTGAAAATTCAGTCGTTCTCTTGGAAGTGTGAATTTAACATACTGTAAGCACTTCATTCTTCAAATGTAAGAGAGTGTGGAGATATCCACTTAACTATAAGTTTATGACAATGAACAGGAGTCTGGACATTGGTATCTAATCTCAGGTGGATACACCAACTCATCCATATGGGTCCATCAAAAGCAATCTTACCTGAAAAAACTCTATTAATGGTATCAACCATTTCCTTCCAATATCAAAATAGTTTTGAGCACTTTCAAAGCATATGCAGAAGATCAGCTGGTGAACCTCTGCATTTTGGTAAGTCTGGGTTGTCTCTTCAATGCCACTGAAAACATTTCATGCGATACACCCTATGCACAATGAATAATTGAGATAATCTCTGTCTAATTGATAAAGATATCATTGGGACCTGTTCCAGGATTCTCTTCCAGATTTCATCTGTTAGATCTCCCAGATCCCATGCCCTCCCCAACCTTTTGCACCAGGTATAGGAAGGTTTTTTAGGTGATTGCCTAGAAGTTGTAAGTAGAGATGCGAGAAGAGGCCCTTTTTAACTGTTGCATTCACCAAAATTTGTATATGTGAGGTTATTGTCAAAGACAGTGTTTTTGATTTGGCTTGAGATGTAATCACATGGTGTAATTGAAGATACTGAAAAAACCTGCCAGTTGGAACCTGATGAGCCTCTTGTATTTCACGGAAGGTCTTTAAAATATCTTGGTGAGAATAATTGTTGGAAAAACCACACCCTTCCCTGGTACCAGAAGTCAAAGCCCTCCAGCTTACTCAGTTCTTCATAAAATATAGTACCCCGAGGTGGGTTATATGTAAAGCAATGTTTCTAAAACTTTAAAAATAAGCACAATTATGAGGCACCCAATTCGAAAGTATAAGAAAATAAACTAATAGTTTTACTTAATGCAGTGGCATCGACACACATACGATCCCCAAACTAAAGGGTTTTTTTACAAGGCAAATACACCTTTTCTCACTGGTAAATCCTAGAATTCCAGCATTTCCTTTCTCCCTCAATTTCTCTCCCTCATTCAGCTAATCTGACCCCAGTGCTGATGGAGAGGAGCAAACGAGGACGTCCTTAGTTGCCCGATGTCCTCAACCTATAATATCATCAGTTGTTAGAATGTCAGCAGCTGGCCTGCACAATGCCCAAGGTTGTGATGCTGCACAATTAAAACCTGTGGCTTTGTGTACCAAAAAAACATGGATCCACCCGCTTGTTGACAATTTTTGGACAACTTTTCATGGCACCCCTGAAGAACCCAGAAGGCAACCCGGTTAAAAAAGACTGATATAGAGTATCACTCATATCTCATAATATTTTTAATTTCCAACCAAACTTTTTGCATTAAAGCGGGGGGACAGATAAGGAGTACTGCTTGAGAAATTGCCTGCCTCCAACTGTGCTATTCAACGGGTAGACATGTGGGTCAGAAGAAGAGCTTGAAAAGGATCTTATCTCTTCACAATTCCTCAGCCAGCAAAAAAAAAATTGTTGGGCAGCTATTATACAAATCTTAGGGTTATGTACCACTTATCCCCCTTGTCCTTTGGCAGTTGTAGGATAGGTAGTTTAAAGTGATACTAAAGGTTCATTTAGTTTTTATAGTAAAATAACAAACATATCTATACTTACGTGGTCTGTGTAGTGGTTTTGCACAGAGCAGCCTGGATCCTCCTCTTCTCAGGTCTCCGGCAGGCTCTCCTGGCTTCTCCTTTCTGTCGGGTTCCCCCATAGCAAGCAGCTTGCTATGGGGGCACCTGACAGAAAGGAGGAGCCAGGAGAGCCTGCGGGGGACCCAAGAAGAGGAGGATCCAGGCTGCTCTGTGCAAAACCACTACACAGAGCAGGTAAGTATAGATATGTTTGTTATTTAATGAAAAAAAACACATGCCATGGCTGCTATGTTTTGCTTCATGGCCACAACAGTAATTAAACCCCCTGCAGTGTTCAGTAAGCAGTACCACCTGCTGAACTCAGCCTGTGGATGTTTCTTTACTTCTTGATGTTTTGTGATCTGTGTGTGCTGTACTCATGAGATGAATTTGTAACTTTTATGACTTTGTGAGTATAATACTTACTTTTTTAGATCGAATATATTTTTAAAGGATAATGCACTAGGCCAGTGAGCCCTCTGTTTGTTTATCATTACTGCAGTGCTCAAAGACCCCCTCAGTCTTGTGAGGGCAGCAAGGCAAGTGCACCCCATGAAGGTCAAGTTTTGACTGCAGCCCATTAACGCCTTTTGGGCCCACTCCCCAAGCACAGGAAGATTGTAGTTTTACATTTCTTTGCTATTGTATTCTGACAGCGGGGACTCCTCCACACTCCACAGAATACACTGATCAGATCAGGGTTGATCAAAGAAGAAATTTCCTAGCAAGCCCATTCATGAGAAGTCAGTCATTGGACGCACTTCTCATGAACCGGAACGGCCATAGATGTATCAAAATGCATCTGATCCCTCCTGAACCAGTCAAATTTTTTAACTATCTATGGGCAGCTTAACTGAAGTTAATTGACAGGTAACTCGGAGGTGACATGTATAATTGCCTTTACTTTTTCACTGCTACATTCATCCATGGGAGTGAATACAAAAATCCCTAAATACAAGTATTTGCTTCTCAGCAGTTTGAATTGCTTAGGTAGAGTTTGAAGTGCTTAGGTAGAGTTTGAAGTGCAGCTATAGTTTAGGATGGAGAGTGGTAGGATTAGAATTCTTTCAGGTTTTACTGCTCTGAGAGGCTTTGTTAGAGTTATTCCTTCACTTTCTGACTTGTAAAAATATTGTCCACAGGGCAGAAAGGAGGGGAAGTACTCTAACAGCAACACAGACAGAAGTATAAATGCTTTTTCTTTTGATTTAGGAAGGGGATTGCTAGAACCTTTGTCAGATTTTTATTGTTGTCTGTTTCCCTGTTGCAGATTTCTCCTCTCTTCCTGTCTGGTAAAACATTATCCCCAAAACAGGAAAGCTATTGGAAATCTCTCTAATGGAGCTGTGAATAGCAACAAAAACTGACACGGATTCTAACCATTTCAAACACAATACAAAAATGTACCTGCACACTTTCCAGCTATCCAAAAATAAAAAATGAACACAATTTAACGGTGCATATTACAATGACTTCCAGTTTCCACAAGGATTGGCCAGGTATGGCATATGCATACTTACTTTGATCCAAGCTGGACCAATGTAATTATGCAAAAATATTCTTACCTAAACTTCAGTTTTAAACAGTGTAGTTTTTCTTTTTTGGTAACTGCGCTGGAAACATTTTGTATAGAGTTTGTTCTGTGAAAATCCCTTCCATATGCACCTAGCTAGTTATACACTGATTGGATCAGATGACATTTTTGTTAAGCATTCTTTTGAGAATAGATACATTTAAAGGCTAACATATTCACATAAAACCAGAAAAAATACCAATATAAAATATTTAGTTTATCATCATTACCTTGCCCATCAGTCAGCAGAATAATTAGGGAGACACTTCTCTCTGGAACATGTTTCATTTCATATCCTTTATTCAATAGCTCAATAGCCCGCTGTAAAGGATCATTAATTGTTGTACCTGTAAAGATTAAATTTGTTAAAATGTGTGATAAAATTAGATAATTTGGGTAAAAGTTGCAGATAAAAAAAATGCTGGAAATTTCACAACCAATAAAGTTCAGCTCTACCAAAATCCACTTTGTGGAATATAGCGGCTGATTCTCTGATATGGTGAGCATATGGAAGGCCTAGTTGAGTGCTTCTATCATTTTGCTCTTGGTGCATAGTGGCTGTGGCACAGTGTGGAGAGTCTACGCTGTTTTTGGACTTACCACTTACATCCTTTACAAGACCATGAAGTGAGTTGCTGTTCAGTGATCAGACAATGTTGGGTAGGCTTATACTGTATAAAGTTTATGCATTGAAGAGTAGTAACAATACATATATCGTTGAATAATAAAAAGCAAGAACAGGTCAGTCAGAAACACTGATGTTTCAAAAAGAAAGTAAACATGATTTAAAAATCTCCATTAGCAATCAGAAAATATCTCAGTAAGGAGCTGAGTTTAGGACACTGATTTAGTCTTCAGACCTAGCAATCCATAATCCCCCAACGTTAGGCCTCCTTTGGAACTTTAGGCTGTAACCTGTAAAAATTTTTAGTGTCATCTTTGGAGATTTTTAACTATCGTAGCTTGTATTTAACCCCAAAAAATTGGGTTATATATTGTTCTTTTTTGCAATAATTAACCACTTGCCCTCCAGAGGATTTACCCCCTTCCTGAATAGGACATTTTTTGTGGTACAGCGCTGTGTTATTTTAACTGACAATTGTGTGCTTATGCAATGCTGCACCAAAATTAAATTTACGACCTTTTTTCCCCACAAATAGAGCTTTCTTTCGGTGGTATTTGATCACCTGTCCATTTTTTATTTTTTGTGCAATAAAGAAAAAAGACCAACAATTTTGAGAAAAAAAACTGTATTTTTTACTTTTTGCTATTAACCATGTCCTGTAAAAAAATTAAAAAAAGCACACATCCCCTACCAAGAAATGCAAAATCACGTATATATACAGTACATGATTCTGCACACCCCTGCTGCCCTGTAGCAGTATATCTGGTGGTAAAGCAGTTAAAGAGTATTTTTTCCAAAGTAATTGCGTTGAAAAAAACACTGCAAAAATAATTGTGACATAAAAAATTGAAATAACCACCATTTTATTCTCTAGGGCCTCTGATAAAATAAAATATATAATGTTTGGGGGTTCTAAGTAATTTTCTAGCAAAAAAATACTGATTGTTACATGTAGGAGAGAAGTGTCAGAATACTGTAGGTTTGGTCTTCAAGTGGTTGAATGTTCTGCCACTCTACGTACTCTAAGACACTAAGGCCTTATGCACACTGCTGCTCCTAAATGTTAGTTCAGGAGCTTTTGGTGTTTTTTTGCCAAAGTCCCTGAACTCAACTGTGTCCATGCACACATAAGCTTTTAGCAGAGTTTAGCAGAAGCAAAGTTTAGAGGAAGTTGAACATCCCTCTCCCGAACTCAAAAGAATCGCGTTCAGGAGAGGCAAAAATGCATATAAATGTGCCTAAGTGTTAACCACATTTAGTGCTTGTGCGTTTATTCATTTCAATGGCAAGTACTCTGGACAATGAAATTAATAAACATCCAAGCAGTAAATGTGGGTAAACACAGGTAAACGTGGTACCCCGTTTACACCCGTTTTTGCCACGTTTAGCGTTTTTTTGCTGCCAGTAAAATAGATGTTCCAGTGTACATGAGGCATAATAGCTAGCCATGAATCCATATTGCCAAGAAGATACTGTATGTCAGGAAAGGATCATAGGATCATACCATGGAAGCTGGTGGTAAAAACTAGTCAAAAACATGGAGCATCCAGAAAGAATAATTTTAATCATGAACAGAGACAGGACTTTCCTGCCAAAATTAACACTGGATAAGGCTGTTGAATCAAATAATAATACATAAAGATATGCAGATGGTACTGCTTTACAATTGGTTAGCAAGCTAGAAGCAAAGCAGTACTGTCATAGGTCTCCATGAGCCTGACTGTTTGACCTTTTCGCTGCCATGCCCTGCGCTATACTTTTAAAGTGTAAGTTCACTTTCAGCACTAAAAGTCTCATTCCTTCTTAAATCATGTTCTGGATATTCCATTTTTGTGAATCATTTTAAAAAAAATGCACCAAACCTTCTTTTCCTGCTTCCACTTCCTTCTGGCAATGCCATCTAGGATTGTAGTTCACTGAGCTAATAAGAAACTACAAGTCCCATGAATCATTGCCTTTGTGCCTGTCTAGGGGGGCTGGCATGTGAACTAGCATTTTGCTCTACTTATCTTTCTCCTCCCCCCCAGTGAGCTCCACATTGCTGTGACTGGGGGATTATAAAAATAATAAGAATGGGGATTTGGAAGAAATATAAGAAAAACTGCAAAGTCCCAGAATATACACCTGTCTATATATACTGTATATCAAAACAATTTCTTTCTCTCTACACCTCTTGCTCTTTTTCTATATCTATCTCTCCCTCTCCATATTTCTCTCTGTACCTTTCTTTCTTCCTTCTCTCTCCATTACTCAGCACCCCCACCCCCCCATTCATACACACCTCTCTCCATTTATCTCTATTTATAGCGACGTATATAGCGCTACCCTCTTGAGGGCTGATGAGTTTTTGGGCCCCCCTAAGTTCTGCACAGCCAGGCAACAAGTATTTTTTTTTACACTTTCATCCAAAGTCATTAAACAGCCCTTGAGATTGGTTTTTGTTGTTTTATTAGGGGTTAACAACGTGAATGGGGCCTAGGTGGTATATGGGATGCCCAATGGAACTCTATAACTTTGGAGAACAAACTTCTTAGCAAAAATGGATAAAAAAACAACACACAGTCTGAGTAAGAAGCACTTGGTCCCCTTTGATGAACCTCCTCAGACCCCAGATCAAAATCTCCTCATACACCTGGCTGTCTTGAAAGTGTCCTTGAGCAAGGGATTCTGAGACATACATATTAAGTAGCCCAGGAAGAACTAGTTGGGTGTCACACCTGACTGCCCTTCTCGGCTCAGGCGGTGTAGAAGTACTCACACTGTCCTGTTCCTGTAGCTTAATGGGTTGCAGCTGCTTTCACGCCTTATGCTTGGCTGGCTACTTGTCTGGTGACAGGCTGTCTCCTGAGTAGACTGTGGGACAGTTGAGGTCCCTCTGTCCAGCTTCAGCCTGCAGGCAGGATTGGGACAAACTATTTGACACTGATGTGAAACGTTACGGAGTGTAAGGAGTTAACAAAGAGCAGGCATGACGTCTACACAGGTGATCAGCTGGACCCCATTCAGTCACTGGGAATGAGTTGAGTTGGCAGAGGTACACTGGACTGGTGTGCACAGAGAGACTGTATGTCATACTACTGCACATGGTGTATGGCTTGTCTCTAAGTTAGGATACCGCCATAATGCTATATGAACATGGCCCCCACCTGGTCCCAGGCACTGATGAGCATGCACACACAAGCCAAAGGTACCGCACCACGTGCATGGACAAAGATAGGCCACACACAAAAGGCTGCATGCTTCACAGCGATTCAGGGGAAGCCTTGTATTTTTATCAGTGATTACAAGGCTTCCTTTGATTGGCTGATATGAAGATTTTGATATCATCCGCCTACCTCTCCAAATCAGCTTGGCCCAAACAAATTGTTTAAATGACAGAAAGCCTGAGCTTGGGCTTTAAGGCTTCTTCTATGTTAAAAGGTTAAGAAAGGCTAGTCTAGGAACTGGTTCATGTGCAAAGGTATTGTACTCCTTTAAATCAGGGATTACAAGTTAAAGCCTAAGTTCATCCAAAATAAAAAACACAAAAATCAGCACAAGGGACATACACTAAAGTCAGTAGGATATATCCCTTGTGCTGATGCCTCTTCTGTTAGAGCAAATCCTCTGTCTGTGCCCCCTCAAAATCTTCCAGTGCGGTGGGGGTTAATAGAACTGTGGAAGCTGTCACATGCTCTTGTGAGTGCATTGTTAATTGTTTTAATAATTTCCACTGTTTTAAATGTACTATACTGACTGACATGTTGATTACGGGAGGAGGAGCTTGATCATGGCGCCGACAGGGAGCGGGATGTGAACGCTCCTTGACAGCAAGCGCTCCCTAGGACCTGCTATACAGTGATGCCCGGGAGGCTGTGACTCACCCAGTGCTTTGGTGCAGTTCCTTGGGGGGAGCCTGGTCTGAGAGTGCGGTTCTGTGTGCCACCGTGTCGAGACGGCAAGTGGCAGAGGCAAGGAGGCATGTGGGGAGCCATCGGGCTGGAAGATGGATGGACTCTGCCGGAGCGGTGGATGCTGGGCGGTCACGTGGGCGCCACAGATGAGCACTGGGAGACAGAGAGACCGGTCGGCTCAGCACAAAAGAGAGGGTGGCCTATCCACCACAGGACAACCCAAGGATCTGTGAAACTCCACAGAGGGTGACCCCTCCCCAACAGTCAATAGTCTTTAAGAGACATTAACAGCTACTAATGAACTTCAATATGCACTGTCGTAGACAGGGGTCTCTGACTGTTTGACTACATTAGCAACCCCCACGGGAGGAGGAAGGTCATTACCAGCCGCCACAGTTATAGAGGAAGAAAACAGCATACAGGAGGCGAACGAGGGGCTACAGAGGACGGTGAGTCAAAACTTACCAATGGACTTGTACTGTTCAAAGATCATAAGGGGAGGGATCACCCAGGATGTTCAGGAGAAACAGAGACACAAGAGTGGAAAGGAACCTGGAGACCCCTAGCAAAGAAACTGGGGTAGCGGAGAAGGAAAAATGCAAAGGACATAATAACTGAAGGGCTTAGCCCTAGTTTGCCTCATAGAAGTAACCCTTGGTTCTGGGAAAACACTGAAAAGCATATTAACACCATGAAAGGCAAAGAGGCAAAAGGAGGAGGGCCTAAGCCATCCCAAACAAGTTCAATTAAAAAATGTATGCCTACACAAGAAAAAAAATATTGAGGGACAGACCCCAGAGAGAGAACAAGGAATGAATGGAAGATGGGAGAGGGAAAACATCAATGGCGACCGCTCTAGATTGTCTTTGGGAGTATCTAACATCAGCCAGTGTAGAAGCTGAAGATATAGAAAATGGGTCCTTTAATGAGAACTCTGGAGAGCAAGAGAGGTCCTCACAGATGCCAACAAAATCTGACACAACAGACATGTTTATGAGATTGGAACGATCCATAAAACAGGAGATGGCAATAATACATAAAGTTTTCACGAGTAGAGGAGACCGAAAGGAAATTCGATAAACACGCCCAAGTAATAACAAAATTAGAAAACCAGATGGAAGAAATGAGAAGGGAGCAAAGGAATCTGCTATATAAATTGGAAGACCAGGAGAACAGAGATAAAAGGTGTAATCTGAGGATACAGGGCTTGCCAGAGCCTTCACAAGAAGAATACTTGATGGAAACAATAGTGAAATTGTTTAATGCAATAACGGACAGATCAGCAACAGAGCACTTGAAGATCGATAGAGTGCATAGAACAGGAAGAGGCCAAGGAAGTGGAAATGGAAGAGACAATCCTAGGGATGTGATTATACGATTCCATCACTATACAGTAGAGATAAAATGGAGCTATGGAAGAAGACAAAAGGAAGACCAGCAATAAAATATGAAGAAGCAAACCTACAGATTTCTGCAGACATCTCATCGGAAACGGCTAGAAAGAGAACGTTGAAACCATTACTGGAACAGATGAGAAAAGAGAATATACGATACAGCTGGGATTTCCAGCATGCTTAATAGGATGGAAGGACGGTCACTATGCAAGATTGAGATTCCCAGAAGACGTGAGAGACTTCTGTGAGAGACTTGAATTACAGAAAATAGATATCCCAGGCTGTGGAGAGGGGGTAATTGAGAATAGGGGAATAGAAAATGAGAATTGGCAGTTAGTCCCTAAGGGGAAAAATCACCAGAGATAAAATAGGGGAGGACAGGAGAAGGATTCTTGGAAGTCTATAGAGGATTTCCCTTTTTTTTTTCTCTTCTCCCTGTTTCTTACCCTCATTCTCTAAAGAAAACATTTCAGAAGAAAGGCTGAAAATACGGAGTTGTATATACATTCTGACATGCTGCCCTAGGGAGGAGGAACGCGGTCAGGATGGGTGTGTGTGGTCAGAGTTCCACCCCAGCACGGAATTGACGGTAAGACTAGGACCACAAACAATTCAAAGGCAAGTTATGTGCTTAGGGGAGGTGGGGGGGGGCAGGAGAGGGGAAGGGGAATTATTTAAGGGGTTAGCTCCATGTTCCTGTGGAGGGATGATGGTACTCTTGTTGAGAAGAAATTAGATGGAAGGAAAAAAATATATATGGGTTTTTGAAAGTTGTGGTAAGCTCTCTTTGGACACACAGGGATTAGTACGGTTACACTGTTTTACATATAAAATATGATTATGTACTGTTATTTTCTTAATTAATTTAGAACTTTAGATCACATGTGTCAAACTCAAAGCCCGTGGGCCATTTCATGTGGACCTCTCACTTATGCAGCTGTGACAACTCCATTGTCATGGCCCCCACTTTGTCTTAGCAGTAGAATGGAGGACAGAACTCTGTGGCCGTGAAGAAGCTAGTCTCTGCCCCCCCCCCCCCCCCAAATGTCAGCATTTGGCAGCAGAAAGGAGGACAGAACTCCTCCTACTGATCCTGCACCTCTCTGTGCAGTTGTGCAGTAGTCACCGCATCCCTTAGTCTCTGCCTCCCCTGGTCTCAGCATTCAGCAGACTCCAGCAGCTGACTCCAGCCCTCCTCTGCTCCTCCTCCAGATCCTGCACGTTCTGCTTCCTAGCTCTGACCCAGCTTCTTCTCTGCAGCAGCACAAGGTAAGGGGTGCACTGTGATGTAAGGGAGGGTGGGGTGACACTGGACTTATGGTGGGGACTCTTGACATCTGATGTAAGGGGGGTGGGGTGCTTTGGACATCTAATCTTACAGATACAACTGGCCCTTGGGGGCAACCATAATGCTGATGCAGCTGACAATGAACTTGAGTTTGACACCCCTGCTTTAGATAAATCCGCATTCTGTCCCTGAAGAAGCAGTGATCCAGGCTGCAAAACGCATTGGACTTGGAATCCCTAAAGAATGCACATACATTGGAATCTGGACTATGTATAAGTTTCTATTACCACCAAATTGTGCATTGTTTTTAAGAATGTATATGAGTAAATTATATATACAGACAGACAGTTTTTGTTTTATCCAGTTGTATTTACTCAATGCAAAATATAACATCCAAGTGAAAGCTATAACATCATCATATCAGAAAAATAAAAAAAAATCAAAAATAGAATCACTGAGTTGGAAAAATGATCACCCCCTTTCTAAAAGTGGCTTGTAAACTCAAACAGGTGTAGCTAATTAGCTTCTCAATAGCACACAAAGAAAATTGACTTTCAACTGTGATCAGCTGTGGTCATTTTGATTAGATTAGCATGGAAACAGCTTTCCCAGAACATTTCAGTCCCTGATAGTGCAACTGATGCAAACAATCAACTATGGGTGGCAAGGCACTGTCAAAAGATCTCCAGGATAAAGTTGTGGACAGGCACAAAGCCTAGAAGAACAGTGAAGTCTAATATTAAGAAATGGAAGATATTTGGTATAACACAGACCCTCCCTGGATCAGGACATTGCTCCAAACTGGATGAAAGAGCCAGCAGGAAACTAGTCAGAGAGGCTACCAAGAGGCCTACAGCAACTCTGAAGCTCAAATTTAATTATTACTCACAGAATAACAAAGCAGGTAAGCTATTGACCTTTCAACTACGTCAATGCCAAAATAACAATAGAATTAGAAAATGATTGCATCATAGCTCAGGAAAAGTTCACTATAACTCTCAGGAAATAGCAGATACAGTCTCAGAATATTATGAATCACTACAACCTAAAAGATGACACATCTGCCTGTCAACCTACACTGGACAACAAATGAATTTTAAAACAAAATGAATCTTCCAAAAATGAACTTAGCCACTCTGGAACAAGTCAATATCCCTGGAAGAAATACTCAAAGTAATCAAATCCCTACCAAACAATAAAGCCCCCGGAACAAATAGACTTTCAGGGAAATATAAAACCTTTATGGAAGCATAAACACCATACTTAAATAAAATGTTTAACTTTGTCGCCAGACTTTAGGAAATATTATAGAGCAGTTCAACTACAGCATCTAATCCAAATCCATTCCTAATTTATATAAGCATGACTGGGTTTATTTACAGTAGAAGAGCCAGTGTGTTGTTCCCTCCCTATTGATCTAATGTGGTTGCTTGCCAAAAATCATAGTGCAGTTCTATACCCCATGCTGGCCCACTCATTACATTTATGGCATACTTCCTGCAAAATGACACTTCTTCAATTCCCACACATGCCTGTGGCTCTGATATTTAATAACCCAACAATGTCCACGTGGTCTGCATCTGCTTTTGGACAAGGATGCATGCATTCATTTATCTGTTACTATGGTGAACATTTCTAAAACAGCCTGATTAGCCATTTTAAATGAACCAATTAATATTCTCACACTTTCTTAAACACTAATCTGTGATAAATAATTAAATATAATAATATAATAATTGTCATAAATAATGATAGCAAAAGCATGGAAAAGTTCCATGGTTGATTTAGCTGTCATGAACAACAAACTTGCCTAGCGAATGCTCAATGACCAATTAGTCAGTATTTTACAGGATAAATTGAAGAAATTTGAGAAGGTCTGGAATCCTTGCATATGTTATATCCAATCCCCGTCATGAACTAGCTGATGTGGTGATGGGGGAAGGTGGACTGCTGGAGTGGGTCACTGAATTGTTTCTTTTTTTCTACTTTTTCTTTTTTGTTCTTCATTTCTACTTGTTTAAATATAATTGCCTATTGACCATGTAACCATTAATTTTTTATTACCAAATGACTCAGAATAAATGGGCAGCTTCACTGATAGTGATATGTGATGGTGAATTATTACAGAAAGTGGTTAGCATCGGGAGCAGATAATACATTTGTCTGTAGAAATTACTGAAAGAGCAAAAAATCCACTCCAGGTGAATGCCGAATCTGCATAACCCCTCCACAGACACGCAGGTGTTGGCCAAATCCGTGATCACAGATGCAATGGAAAAACAGAATGGTTGGCCGCACAAATAGCAATGTGGTGGATGAAATCCTTTATTGGAATCCTTTACATGCAATATGATAAGAACATGACAGCTCCAAGACAGGAGAGAGGAACAGTACTGCTCCTCTGTCCTGTGTTGGAGCTGTCATGTTCTTATCATATTGCATGTAAAGTATTCCAATAAAGGATTTCATCCACCACATTGCTGTTTGTGCGGCCAACCATTCTGTTTTTCCATTGCATCTGTAGAAATTACACTATGTACAAAGCAGGGTATATTTCTGTATGATTTTCAAATAATATCAGTGTATGTGTGGATTGTTGAATACAATGAGAATGGCCAGTTTTGTGAGCTGTAACAACTAGTATTATACTCTTTGTTCAACTTGGTTAATATGTAGGGGTTTTCAGAAATGTTCTGTATTCTTTTGTGAAAGTGCAATAAATCTTATTGAAATAGAAAAACACAAGGCCTCAGTAGGTTCTGATGTATGCATTTTTTGGTACCGTCCTGATTCTCTGTTCTAACATCGTACACCAGTAAGTTTGGGAAAGGTTGCTGTTGACATGGTAGGGACAAGATAGAAATATTGGTAAATCCTCCTGCGCTTATATGGATGACCCTCAAATCAAGCTGCTCTCACCAAACCTGACCTAATAGGTATATACAAATGAAACAGTAAATGTGGTGAAGCGCTAGACAATAAATATATATAAAATATATAAACAACTTAACTTAAATATTCGATCACAAACTCAAGTGCACTGATCCAATCAGGATCCAAATGGTGAAATATTACTGTGAAAAATAGTGAAAATAACAGGAGTCTTCCTGTTTACATACAAACTCTGTGAATAACACAATAATTAAAATAAAGCCAAACCCCCCTGTCCCTATTAGCGGGACTAATTCTAAATCAAAAATAGAAGTGTATAAAAAGTGATCCACCAATCAGGGGAAACAACAATCAAATATAGTGATATGTGCCAAACCTAATTAAATACACATACCCACTCTCCAAGACAACCACATATAAGGTTATAAAAATATCTCAAATGTAAATCAATCAGTCCACAAACAATGTCCAAAAAACAAAAACATATAGCCATGATCTTCAAACAAAAAATCATGTAGGTGATGAGGTGAATAGGTGATCTCCACACTTGCCCTCCAGGCACAGGTAACACAATACAGCTCTCTCCCCACACAAGATCATATTAATGAAACAGAAAAAAATCCTCCATGGTGTAGTAACATTTATTAATCCATAGAACAAATATAAAATGCCAATTGCCCACTCACATTTGCTCCATAGGAAAACAGCTTCTAAACCTCATGCTATGGGTGTACTGCATGGGTTTTGTTGGGTTTACCGAAATGGCGCCCATGCCTGGAAGTGCGTCACCACGTCACCGGAAACTCATCACTGCGTACCAACGCGTTGCGTCACGTTACCACGTGACTATATCACGGTATACGCCCATAGTACTCGCCACTTGATTTTTTTTTTATATTTGTTTTTTCACCTGATTGGGGGTTCACTTTTTATACACTTCTATTTTTGATTTAGAATTAGTCCTGCTAATAGGGACAGGGGGGTTTGGCTTTATATTAATTATTGTGTTATTCACAGAGTTTGTATGTAAACAGGAAGACTTCTGTTATTTTCACTATTTTTCACAGTAATATTTCACCATTTGGATCCTGATTGGATCAGTGCACTTGAGTTTGTGATCGAATATTTAAGTTAAGTTGTTTATATATTTTATATATATTTATTGTCTAGCGCTTCACCACATTTACTGTTTCATGGTAGGGACAAGGCTCCCACCGAAGTTTCAGCTTGTTGCCCACTTTGTACTTTACAGCCTCATCTGCCAAATTTTGGTGCTGTTCCAAAACTACTTGACAAGCTTTCACCAGACGATCAGTCTTGAACCCAATCAACCCAGTCATTTGGTGTATGAGAAGACACCGGCTCATGCATGTCCAGAAACAAGTCTATTGGTATATGACCACTTCGCCCAAAAATCAAAAAGAAAGGTGTACTGTATATCCAGTAGCCTTGTACAGTTATAGGCCCAAACTACTTAATCCACGTACTGTGACCAGCAATCTCGATGGCCCTGTTCCAATGTTCGATGTATGCCAAGCAGTGTCCTGTTAAAATGTGTACACACTCCCCTAAGGATGATACGGAGTGGTTTTTAGTTATAACTTGATATGCATTTACCAAGTTTTGCAGCTGGGTTTGCTCCTGAGATACACAGGTCAAGCAGTTGCATTTTAAACTAACCAAGTCAGATCGAGCTCCTGCAGGGCACTCATACCCAGCACCACAGGAACATCAGTTAAGGTGGCCCCACAGGACACCACTACCCCAATTTGTCCTGCCACTTCATTGAACACTTGGATAGACATCCAGGTGGGATAAAAAGATTGTTGGCTGCCTTCAAAGTCAACCAGAAGGGATCCAGAGTTCAACTTGTGCCAAACTGTTGATGGTAGAAAGCATAGTCCATGATGGTCACTTTAGATCATGTGACAACCAAACACTTGTCCTGGTACCCATTTGGCACCGCACCAATTCCACAGGGCTTAAAGATATGATCTTGTTGTCTATTATTGAGGTATTGAGGTAGTTTCCACAGGTCATCACCCTGCCCTGGGAATTCCTAGTTTAATGGCTTTTGTAAGGGAACCACAGATTTTCCTCCCAGTCATAGTTCTTCATTATATGTCCTTGACACCCACACCACCAGAACTTCTGGTCCATATCAGGATCGTGCCTCAAAGGATCACTGGCCAGTGGAATCTGGCTCATATTCCTCTTGATAGCTGAGACTTTCTGTTGGATAGATGTAATAGACTCAGTCAGGACTCTCCTCACAGTCCCTAATGTCGAAATAGGAGACAGGGCAGCAGCTTCTTCTCTTAGTCATAGTCATCCATCCCCCTTGGTAATTGTCACCCTGGCTTCAGTCTCTTGTTCCCTATCCACTGCTTTCAGTAGTATGATGTTAAAAGGCACTGCAGCATCTGCTCCCACCTCATAAGGCTTTTTCTGAGGGGGCCAGCATGGATCCCTGAAATAAACTGATCTCATAGTATCTGATCAGGATTACCTAAAGTAATGTAGCCCTAGAGGCCTTTTTTTTCCAACTGCTTCTACAATCCCTGAATAGCCAATGCAAACTTAGGAATGGTCTTAAAGGTTTCGGACTTTCTGGACAAGACTCACAGTAACTTTTCAGATCTGCATGTAACCAGGGTCAAAAGAAACTCCAGCCAGGTGACCCCTAGGAGATGTGTTTGGGCTAAGTACAATACGGCCCTCCTATAAGGTCCTTGCGCCACAAGCTGTTCCACAATTTCATCCTGAACTTTTTAAATCTGATGCAATAGCTCATGATGAACTGCATTATGGAGGGAACACATTCTCAAGCCCCGTAGCTACCAGGCTCAAATTCTTTACCTTCACATTTTCCCAGGATTTTGCAAGACCAGGGCCATATAACTGACCGGTTCCAAAGTTGTCCCAAGAAACCTCTAGCTTCAGCACACCAGGCATCTCAAGGGTCTCTGGGCCACCTCCAGCTTACCTGCAAAGTCCGCTAGGGAAAGAGATACATTTTCACCAGTGGTGACCCCTACCACATTATCATCAACACTATGTTGAGAGGGGACAGGCATCCAATCTGCAGTCCCTTAGACTTTCCAGGCTCAGGGCCTTTTTCCTCGCCACTGCTTAGTTGCTGGAACAGTAGAACATATTTCCCTAGTATTACACTGCAACAGGATTGGGGACACAGCTACTTCATTGCAAGCTGGTCCCTAGCTGGTTTAAAAGTTCACTAGTGCTGTGGGGTACTTCTTACAGTTACCATAAATGTACACCACTCCTACCAGGCGCTGGGACAACTGTTCGGGGTCCACAAGTCAGGAATGGACTAGGGTAACCAGGCTCCTGAAGTCTAGGAGAGCATTCGCACTTCCCCCTTACCCTCACCACAGAACTAAGTGTGTTCAGATCTTAGACTAGAGCCGTGCAAGAAAACAAGGGCATCCATTGAACTCAACCACACTCCACATGTTCGGGAGGCCAGAAGCACTTGGTGGCAGTGTGACTCCACTTACTCACTTATTGCATTACCACACTGAAGATGTCTATGGCTTCTGACTTGCCAAATAGGGCCTCTCAGCAGGAGGCAGTCCTCTGGACCATTCTTGCCAGCCGCTCGGTGCTTCACCTTTGTGGCTTTAACTGCTGTGATGCTGGTTTTGAACTGCTTGCTAAGGGAGATGGCTTTTTGGTTGTTAAGGATCTCAAAGCTGTTGATCTGGCCAACAGGTCTTCCGTGGCTGAATAGCATTCCCTCAGCTTGACCAGTTGATTGGCTTGGTTCATTTACCTCCTTCGTTCTGGAAGTAGATCCATCAGAAATCAGTCCATGGTGACCCCCTCCACAATTTGAAGCCCTGTAAGGACATCAGGCTGCAGCCACCATTTGATCAGGTTGATTGGGTCATACATTTGGGAGCAGGGAGAACCATCCGCTTTGTATCTCCAGCTGTGTACCTGCTGTGCCCTTGCTGAAGTTGTGATTCCCAGACACTGCAGGATCTAAGCTTTTAATTTGTCATAGTATCTGGCATTGTCAGAGGCCATGTCAAAGTGTGTGTTATGGGAGTTTCCCACTAAAATTGCCACAACAAGCACTGCCAAATAATGCTTAGGGCAGGCCTGCCCATCTGTGGTCCTCTGAAAAGTAAAGAAGAATACCTCTAAATCATCTTGGAATGTCATCTTTTGTAGGAGGTGTATTTTTGTGGCTGAAACTGTGTCACCAGGGGAAACACTTGCAGCCCAGACTGGCAGCTGCTGTAGCACTTGTAGCACTACCCCCTTAGTCGCTGAGGTTATTGGGTCCCCCTATAGTCCTGCAAATTAACACACATTTTTTATCAGACTTGCATTCTGGAGATAGTAAACTGTCCTTGAGCTTGTTTTTTAGATTTTAATAGGGGTACTAAACTTGGATGGGGTTGAGGGGTGTATGGGATGCCCAAGGAAACTGCAAATAAGGACAACTTGTTAGCAACTATGTACAAGTCTCTATAGAGCAGATCTCTTCTTGGAGAGCTCTCCAGCCTCTTCTGGTGTACCACCTCAGACGAATCCTCTTCTTCACCCAGCAGCCTGAGGGAATCCCTTGGCAAGGGGATTCGAAAGCCACCACTTTAAAGATAAAAGTGCTAGTGAGAAGCTAGTCAGGTTTCCCACCAGAATGCTTTCTCCCCTTATGTGGCTCAGGGGGTGTAGAATTACTCACTCAGTCCTCATCTGTGAATTTGTGGGTTGGTGGCTGCCTTCAGGCTCTCTGCTGGGCTGGCTACTTCCCTGGCTCCACAGTTGGTTCTCTCTCTTGGGACCCGTGAGGTTAAGTGATCCTACTTTCCAGATCCCAGCCTGTAGGTAGGCCCGTTCCCATTGGGACTGCCTTTCGGGCTCCTGCATCTCAGCCTCTCACTCCATCTTCCATTCAAACTCTCCTGCTGCTGCTTGCCAGGTTCTCTCATATTTAAGGGCTGTCCTGGCCCCAAGCAAAGCTTCCTGCTTGGGGATTGGCCAGAGTTCATTGAGTGTGCAGATCAGCCCATCCTCACCCCCACCTACTGCCTTCTATAAACTTTTCAAGCTTCTAGGGCAGGGGGAGGTATCAGGGAACTGACCTGCAGAGCCCTCAGCCCTGACCTAAAGTTACCTGGCTGAATCATACCCAGGCTGACTCATCCAGGCTGCTATCCAGCCTCTAACTAAAAACCAAGCTAGCTCCCCCCCGGCTAACTAAAGGTGTGCTACACACTTTCTTTAAGGCCTGATAGTCTCTGCTGCCTGGGCCAAGGCAGTCACCTGAGCTTCAGTGCTCGCCAGCTGGGCAGCCAACTGTCTATTTGTCTCTTTTTGTTGTGCCAGGTTCTTTTGATAAATCTGTTGCTGTGCAGCATTAATTTGAAGTAATGCCTTGATCAAGTCCTCCATGTTGCCGTTTCAACTTGTACACAAGTACAAGTGTATTTAGGTGGTATAGACACAGCTTGCTGTCAGCAGGACAGAGGCTATTATGTCTTTCACCTAGGACACTGCCAGCAGTTTTACAGATTTAGCAAAATGTTACTCAGTCCCTTTAAATCATTGTTCCCCCTTTTCAAATTTATCTCAGTACAACTTTAGCACCAGGTATATAGAGTGACCAGCAAACTTGCTTTTCAGTGGGTATCAGCAGAGCAATTGCCTGCATCTGAACACAAATTGTGGGGTTCAGCTTCAAGTACAATATAGAGCTTGCAGATACATAATCCTAATGTCAATGCTTGTTTAAGGGCCTCCTGCAGAAATAACATGACCAAAACAAAAGGTTCCTTTGTACACTCCAAACAACAAAAGTTCCATCAGAGCCCACATACATTCTTTCCCCAAAAACACTAATCATCCCAGGGAAATTACAAATTATACCCCATGTGAGGAACAATGTCTGGCCAGCGCTTAACCCTCTGTATACAGACCAGTTCATCTTATGAAATGGTAAAACCTATGAAGCATATACACTCCATCCCTGGACTGAAAACGGCTGTTTGTCACTATATATATATATATATATATATATATATATATATATATATATATATATACACACAGCCTTCGAAATTTCAACTCGCCCGCTCGAATAGAGCGAGTGGAAATAAGGTGGGGGCGAGCAGCACTGGGACCAGGGGTGTGTAGGAGGGGCGGCGGTGGGGACAGTGACAAGCAGAGATCTCCCTGTATGGCTTTCAATGAAGCAGTTGAAAGCTGCGGGAGGGAGAGGAGGAGATGCGGCCTCCAGCTGCTTCATTGAAAGCCGTACAAGAGATCACTGCTTGTCACTGCCCACACCGCTGCACCGATCATCCACAATCATTTTGTTTCTTTCTGGGCCCGCCGCTGTGTGCTCCTCAGTGCCCAGCCCCTCACCCTATCCTCTGCACCAATAGGAGTAGGGAGAGAGGCTGGATCTGCTTTGCCTATCCCTGTGCCCACATGCCAGTCCATGCAGCTTCAGAGGATGTGTGGGCGGGAAGTTGAACACAAAGCAGCCTACGGCTCTAATGCTTCTGACTGAGCATGAAAGTCCGACCTCCCTTTCTTCCACCCACCCCTCCCTTCCTTCCTTCCACCCACCCTTCCCTTCTTCCCTTCCTTCATTCCACCAACCACTCCCTTCCACCCACCCACCCCTCCCTTCCTTCCAACCACCCTTTCCTTCCTTCCACCCACCCCTTCCTACCTTCCACCCACCCCTTCCTTCCTTCCACCAACCCCTCCCTTCTTCCCTTCCTTCATTCCACCAACCCCTCCCTTCCTTCCTTCCACCCACCCCTCCCTTCCTTCCTTCCACTCACCCCTCCCTTCCTTCCTTCCACCCACCCCTTCTTACCTTCCACCCACCCCTTCCTTTCTTCCACCCACCCCTCCCTTCCTTCTACCCATCCCTTTCTTTCTTCCACCCACCCCTCCCTTTCTTCCTTCCACTCACCACTTCCTTTCTTCCTTTCACCCTACATTTCTTCTTTCCACCCCTCCCTCCCTTCCACCCCTCCCTTCCTTCCACCCCTCCCTCCCTTCCTTCCTTCCTTCCTTCCTTCCTTCCTTCCTTCCTTCCTTCCTTCCTTCCACCCTCCCTCCCTTCTTCCTTCCACCCACCCACCCCTCCCTCTCTTTCTTCCTTTAACCCCTCCCTTCCTTCCACCCACTCCTCCCTTCCCTCAGATCCTTCCTTCCACCCTCCCTTCCTTCCTTCCTTCCACCCACCCTTCCCTTCCTTTCTACCTGCCACCCACCCCTCACTTCCTTCCACCCCTCCTTTCCTTTCTTCTACCCCTCCCTTCAACCCTTTTTCTTTCTTCCTTTCTTCCTTCCATCCCTCCCTTTATTCCACCCCTCCCTTCCTTCCTTCCACCTCTTCCTTCATTCCTTCCACCCACCCTTCCCTTCCTTCCTTCTACCCAGCCCTCCCTCCCTCCCTTCTTTCCTCTCTCCCTTCCACCCCTCCCTCCCTCCCTGCCTTCCTTATTTCCATCACTTCCATCCACCCTTCCCTTCCTTCCAACCCTCCCTCCCTCCCTCCTTGCCTTCCATCCACCCCTCTCTCCCTCCCTTACTCCCTTCCTTCTTTCCACCCCTTTCTTCCACCCCTGCCTCCCTTTCTCCTTTCCTTCCTTCCACCCCTCCCTTCCTTCCATTTCCTTTCTTCCTTCCTTCCCTTCATTCTGCATAAAACATTTAACAGTACTATTTCATGAGATAATTTACGAGTGCGTGTTTAGGAATGGAATTAAGGGTGGGTCAGGGTAGGGGTTGGGTGGGGCAACTGGTGGCAGGTATCTCTTAAGTCCTGCCTAGTAGCTCAGGACCTGCAATTTTGACTCCTGCATATATATATACTTTATTAGGTACACCTGTTTAATTGCTTGGCAGCACAAACTGCTAATCACCCAATCACATGGCAGCAATTCAATTCAATGCATTTAGAAATCTGGATTTGGTGAAGTTCAAACTGAGCATCAGAATGAGGAAGAAAGGGGATTTAAGTGTCTTTGAATGTGGAATAGTTGTTGGTGCCAGAGGGGCTGGTCTTAGTATTTAAAAAACCGCTGATCTACTTTCACACACAACCATCTCTATGGTTTACAAAGAATGGCCCGAAAAAGGGAAAATATCCAGTGAGCGGCAGTTGCGTGGACGTAAATGCCTTGCTGATGTCAGAGGTCAGATGAGAATGGTCATATTGGTTTGAGATGACAGAAAGGCAACAGTACCTCAAATAAATGCATGTCGAACCTTGAAGCAGATGTGCTACAGCAGCAGAAGACACACCAGGTCCCAGGTGTTAAAAATAGGAAATGGAGGTGAAAATTTACACAGGCTGACCAAAATTGGACAATAGAAGATTGAAAAAAACGGTGCCTGGTCTGATGAGTATCAATTTTCTTAGAGATGGTTGTACGTGAAAATCTCAGTAGATCAGCAGTTTTTTAAATACTCAGACCAGCCCACATGCCACGTTCAAAGTCACTTACATCCCCTTTCTTCTCCATTTTGATTGTTGGTTCACCACATCTAGATGCCTAAATGCATTGAGTTGCTGCCATGTGATTGGCTGATTAGCAGTTTATGTTACCAAGCAATTGAACAGATGTACCTAATAAAGTGGCCAATGATATGTATATGTATATATATATATATATATATATATACAGTATATATAATATTTTTTAGCAGCATTCCCAGCTTCTTGAATTGAGGTTAAAAAAACATTGTTAATAGGTTATGTTAAAGGATAGGTTCACGTTTGGGAACATGTTACATGTTTCACCCGTTTTTAGGGTGGAATATATAACATGTTCCCAATTGTGCAGCCGCTGCCCGCTGCACTTTCCCCCCTTCGCTCCTGGTGACAGCAGTACAGGGAGAGGTTCCCCATACAAGTTGTCACACAACCACATCATTCATTCAGAGTTCTGTGAATGAATGAAATATAAGTACCGATATCCTTTGCGGATGTCGACTTGTAGTTCTCAATTAACTACCACGGTGCTGTGGAGTGCCATCGTAGTTAATTGATTCTTCCTGTCAGTGTATCTGCTACTTGTACGGGATGTACGGGCAAGCAGATGTACTGACAGGTCTGCAGGAGACCTGCATGGCACCAGGCTCTTGCAACAAAAAATAATACATGTACATTTTTTAACTGTAAAGAAATGGGCATTTATTATATTTTGTCAAATATTGAACTTTTCCTTTAAGTAAGAGATCTAAACATCTTGGCTATTACAATTATACATATAAAATGTGTAAATCAAAACAATTTATCTTAAAATTATGTTATAGCTTATAGCATTACTCACCCCCTGAAGCAAAAATTTGATTGACAAACGTTTTGGCTTCTTCCACATTTTCTGGGGTTGCTTTTGTCATAGAATCTTTCCACCCAGTAAATTGGTGGTCAAACAGTATCAAATTGAAGGAATCATGTTCTGCAGTGTCATTAAGGATTTTAAGTAGAGCTTGCTTTGTCTAAATAGAATAAAAATAGTAAGAGGAGGCAAACAGCAACAATTTAGGTATTCTTCATTTAGCAAAGGCATTAAAGTCTAACTCCAAGCTGGCTCAAACAAACTATTTATTGTACTAACAGGTGCACTCACTGGGCATGCGATATTAACTGTATGTGGCCTCAGCTACATACAGTACACAGTACTGTGTTCCAGCAGAGAGACAGAAACTTCCCATCCCACTTCTACAAAAAAATAGACTTGGCCTGTGCACTGCTCAGCCATTCACAGAAAGCTTTGTATTCTAAGATTGAATACAAAGCTTCTTCTAATTGGCTGAGGTGGAAAGGTAGGCAGATGACATCCGACTCAGCCAGTCAAAGGAAACTTTGAATTAATTCACAGAATACAAAGCTTCCCATGAATGGATGAGCAGCGCTCAGCCCAACTCTATTTTGTTCTGAGAGTAGGATGGGAGTTCCCCATCTCACTGCTGGAACAAAGAGCTGTATACTCTATGTACCTTAGGCTAAATACAGTTAATACAGTATGCCCAACAAGCGCACCTGTTAGTGCAGTAAATAAATTGTTGGGCTCAACTTGGCCCAAACAAACTATTTAAAGAAATAAATCTATCAAAATGTATGCACTGCCACTATTTCCATGTACAAATTGTATGTGAATAATTACAGCTGCTGCAACTCACCACAATGTGTGTTCACCAAAAATATAAAATAAAAAAACTTAAAGAAGTACTCCAGGATAGGCAAAACAATACCCCGCACCACAAATATAAAATAAAATAACTTAAAGAAGAACTCCAGGATAGGTAAAACAATACCCCTTTAGTACACCACCCTACACTAAACAATTCATAGATTTGTGAAATTCCTTGCCATTGAAGAGGAAAGTCTAACTGAATTTTCAGGAAGTACAAGTAAGGGATTACACCATATCCTCTCCTCTCTCTGCAGTAAAAGGAAACTACAGTTCCCATCAACCTCTAGGAATTACATTAAATGTGGGTAGGTACATTAGCCCTGTATATGTCAAATGTGTCTGAGAGTCTTGGTCCTCCCACCACTGCAAGTGGCGTTGAATTACATCTTTGCTTCCTGGAGAAAGAACTATAGAAGGGATGTGCCAAGACCAGTGGCTGGGGGAATACGAGGCATAGCAGCTATTGGTCTTACAAACAGGAAACCAAAGAGAATTAACGGTTTGATTTGAAAATTAATAGGCTATTACAAAGCAACTACTGAGTGAAGCAAAAGATGGATGACATACTCAGTGAAGGTAGGAAATTAACAACAAGGACATGTAAAGAAGTTTTTCCAAGGAGTTCTGCTTTAAACATGTAATCAAATATCTGTGTCTGTGTATAGTCAGAATATAAACAGAATAAACATTTGTAAAAAATTATATATAGGAGCTCACAGCTTAAATGCACACATGTCTATAATCTCATAAAGTGTAAAAGTCCTCGTGCACAGACAGTACAGTCTATAATGCAAAAAATGCTTCCCAGTGTACTCTTCCTATGGATAGAATGAACCTAGAGTCCCAGTGCTGTACAGTTTATTTTGCAAATCATGCTTCCAAATTGCACTCCTCGTACTGGTGAGTGATCCCAAAATCCTGGTGCTTCAAGGTACTCAAACTGATGTGCTCCACTTCAAACATGAGTACAGATGTACCCTCACCTTCAGGTTATGACCTGTGGATTAAGTATGTCAAAAGAGCACTTCTCCCGCTTTCTGGGGATGATATAAAGACTTCTCAATGGTCCTGGACTCTGCTCTCTTGCCCTCACTTCTACTGGATCTCTGATTCTCTGCGGGGTGAACTCCAAGCCACATAGGGGTACTGACAGTGTAGTATTTAATATAAAGTTGAATTTATTAAAACAAGATTCCACTCACATTTAAAAACAACAAACTCGCAATGCAAAATACATCAAACGGGGTACAAACTATGCATATACTGCCGCACTTCTGGTCCTCTGCTCTGGCACTACCTGGCTCCTCCCCACGCTTATAGTCACCTTTTGGACCCATTTACACCTCTCCACTGACACAAATGTTGCATGTCTGTTTTTATGTTCATTCTGGTGAACTGGCAGTCCATTTATGTGAATGTGTGTTAATGCAATAATGCAAATTAATTAAATACTTGTGAGCCACTAGAAGTTTTCTTACTTGTACAGCAATAAATTCGGTGTATAGAAATGATATTAAGTACTGAATAAAGTGAACCCCTACTAAATTAATTAACGTGCTTAATTGAAATATTTAGATCGCTAGGTACTTATTACACCCTCTCCAGGTGTATGGATGTTAATTTCATATATCTATATTGTACCGCGCTCCAAACTATATAACTATAAGTGCTTTAAATAAATTATAAATAAATATTGTGTATCACCAATAATTCAATATTAATCTATAACCATGATGCTTGAATCCATAATTGCATAATATTTAAATCCATGATTAAAGTGAATCAAAAAATTAGTATGCATAAAAAACTGCGTGCATGGAAAACTCATAAAAGTGAAAAGATGAAGTGAAAATATAAAATGTAAAAAATAAAATAAAATAAATTGAGAGAAAAGTTATATAAGTGAATAATAGTTCAATTCATACAAGTTGAGATGGTAATGTAGTTCAATCTAATCTGCGTGGTAAGTCAGTGTTCATAACATGAACCTCTCTCTCCTTCCTCCTCTCCTTTCTCCTCAATACAGCCTTATTTCAATAGGGACTTTATCCTCTAGTTGCTTGGCTTATTCCTCCATAACCGATACATACAGAGAATGGAAAAAAAGAGGAAACATAGTGTCTTATCCTGGGTAACAAATGTTTAATGAGCCTCTGATCTCCCACTCACATGGTATCAGCAAAAGTAGCGCTTTGTGTAAATATATCCAAATTCTCCTGCAAACAGCCCAGCCGGTGTGTGTGTGTTCACTCGATATACTCGCCGTTCCTCTGTGGATGCGTGATGACATCACCGCCCCGGTGACGTCATCACGCATCCACAGAGGAACGGCGAGTATATCGAGTGAACACACACACACCGGCTGGGCTGTTTGCAGGAGAATTTGGATATATTTACACAAAGCGCTACTTTTGCTGATACCATGTGAGTGGGAGATCAGAGGCTCATTAAACATTTGTTACCCAGGATAAGACACTATGTTTCCTCTTTTTTTCCATTCTCTGTATGTATCGGTTATGGAGGAATAAGCCAAGCAACTAGAGGATAAAGTCCCTATTGAAATAAGGCTGTATTGAGGAGAAAGGAGAGGAGGAAGGAGAGAGAGGTTCATGTTATGAACACTGACTTACCACGCAGATTAGATTGAACTACATTACCATCTCAACTTGTATGAATTGAACTATTATTCACTTATATAACTTTTCTCTCAATTTATTTTATTTTATTTTTTACATTTTATATTTTCACTTCATCTTTTCACTTTTATGAGTTTTCCATGCACGCAGTTTTTTATGCATACTAATTTTTTGATTCACTTTAATCATGGATTTAAATATTATGCAATTATGGATTCAAGCATCATGGTTATAGATTAATATTGAATTATTGGTGATACACAATATTTATTTATAATTTATTTAAAGCACTTATAGTTATATAGTTTGGAGCGCGGTACAATATAGATATATGAATGCAATAATGCAACTCACCAGAATGGCAAAGTGTGAATGGGCCCTTAGGGCCCCAAGCCCAAACTGCATGCTAAATTGTGTATAAGTGAGACATGTTCAGGTATTTATTACTTCTCACAGATAAAACAGTACCTCTCATGGCAATGCTTTCATCTACATTTCCACCCCAGAAGGACAGCTCCATCATCCAAAGTCAACATCTATTTCCTGAACTAAAATCTTTTTGATAGATGTAAATCAGAGGTGTAACCAAAACCTTCAGGGCCCCGGGCAAAAAACCATGAGTGGTCCCACTGACACCCCCTTCTGGGCCTGGGACCCTTCTCACTGATCCTGGGGCCCTTTACTCCCAATCCAGTGTTGTCAACCTCTGATTACTTTTTTGTACTGACAAAGCATGAAAAATTGACTGACTGAGCCCATTTTTTTCCTGACAACCTAAACTATGACAGAAACGCCTATTATAAACTTAGACAATCAATATGTAATGGCTAAATTAACCATTAAGGAAAATAATAGTAAATGCACATATTTTGCAGGAAAAAAGGGCAATTATTATTATTTTTTTCCCACTGGAGCCTGCAAAGCATTGCACCTGCGCTCAGTAGATCAGCGGATGGTAGGTGCAATATCAGATTCCTGCAGACACTTCCATCAGCTTTTTCAGGTAGAAAGCTGGAGGCAGTGTCAAAGGACTAAGCTGATCATGAGGTGAGTGGTTTGGGGTGCTTAGCAACATATTACACCTTAAATATGGGTGTGACATAAAATATGTTCCTAAAGGCGTATGTAGACTTTAACCACTTGCCCTCCAGAGGACTTACCCCCCATTTATGACCAGGCCATTTTTTGCTGTTCGGCACTGTGCTATTTCAACTGGTAATTGCTTGGTTGTGCAACGCTGTACCCAAACTATATTTATATCCTTTTTTTTCACTCAAATAGAGCTTTCTTTTGGTGGTATTTGATCACCACTTCAGTTTTTACTTTTTGCGCTATAAACAAAAAAAGACCAAAAATTTAAAAAAAAAAAACAATATTTTTTTGGTTATAGAAAATATCCAATAAACTCAAAGTTAGTCCTAAATTTAGGCCAAAATGTATTCTGCTATATGTCTTTGGTAAAAAAAAAAATATATCAATACATGTATATTAATTGATTTGTGTGAAAGTTATAGTGTCTACAAACTATGGGATATATATTGGAATTTATGTAGCTTTTACTTTCTGACTGCTTATCACAGTTCTTGAGGTGCTAAAATGCCAGGGCGGTACAACCCCCCCAAATGACCATTTTTTGGAAAGTAGACACTCCAAGGATTTTGCAGTGAGGCATGTTGAGTCCATGGAACATTTTATTTTTTTCCACGTTTCCAAGTTTTTGAAAATGACAATTTTTTTTTTTTTTTTTTACACAAAGTTGTCACTTTAATGATATATTGCTCATGAATGCCATGGGTATATATGGAATAACACCCCAAAACACATTATTCTACTTCTCCCGAGTATGGGGATACCACATGTGAGAGGCTTTTTGAAAGCCTAGCTACATACAGGCCCCCAAAAGCCAATGACCACCTCCATGCTTTCAAAGGGCATATTTCCTCATATCACTTCCCCACTACCTATCACAGTTTCAAAGGCTCTAAAATGCCAGTATAATACAAACACCCCCCAAATGACCCCTTTTTGGAAAGTAGACACCCCAAGGGATTTGATAAGAGGCAAGGTGAGTATTTTACAGATATAATTTTTGTCACAGGGTTTTGAAAATAAAAAATACATTTTTGTTTTCATTCTTCGTTTTACAAAAACATGTGGCAACAAATGAGATCTGCAAAATACTCACCATGCCTCTTAGCAAATACATTGGAGTGTCTAATTTCCAAAAAGTGGTCATTTGGAGGGGTTGCTTCTACTATCCTGGCATTTCAGAGCCAACATTAGAAGCTTATGCCCCACATCACCCACTCTTGAGGACCAAGCCTTTTCTGACACTTTTTGTTCACATGAAAAAACAGTTTTTTTGCTAGAAAATTACTTTGAACCCCCAAACATTATATATAATTTTTTTAAGCAGAGGCCCTAGAGAATACAACGGTGGGTGTTTAAATTTTTTTACATCACTCGCTATTTTTCAAACGCAAATATTTTGGGAAAAATACACTTTTTAGAATTGTAATGCACAAAAACATGATATATTGCCCAACTGTTTGATAAGGTATACAAAATGATACTGCGCTGAGTAAATAGATACCAAACATGACATGATTTAAAATTGCACATGCCTGTGCAATGGCAACAAAGTACATACATTTTTATTATCAATAGGCGATGCTTTAAAAGCCTTTGCAGGTCATTTATATTTACACAGGAGGTCTAGTGCTAGAATTATTGCCCTCGATCTGACATTTGCGGCGATACCTCACATGCATGGTGCAACCGCTGTTTACATACCGGCACGGGGTCAACACTTGTGCACACAGGTGCACACGCACAGGGGGGCGAGGGTGCTTTTTTTTTTTAATTATTTTTATTTTTTAATTATTTTTACACTGTCCCTTTCTGCTCTTTTTTTTTAAAAACACTTTTATTGCTATCGCAGGGAATGTAAATATCCCCTTTGACTGCAATAGGCATTGACAGGTATTCTTTTTTGAGAAATCTGGGGTCTATTAGACTCTAGATATTGGGCAGCACAGTGGCTAAATGGTTAGCACTTCTGCATGGCAATACTAGGGTCATTGGTTCGAATCCCAGCCACGACCCCACCTGCCTGGAGTTTGCATGTTCTCCCTGTGCCTGCGTGGGTTTCCTCCAGGCACTCTGGTTTTCTCCCACACTCAAAAGACATGCTGGTAGGTTAATTGGATCCTGTCTAAATTGGCCCTAGTATGTGTATGTATGAATGTGAGTTAGGGACCTTAGATTGTACGCCCCTTGAGGGTTAGGGACTGATGTGAATGTACAATATATATATGTGTAAAGTGCTGCATAAATTGACGGCGCTATATAAGTACCTGAAATAAATAAATATCTCCTCTGCCCTTACATCATCTGATCTCACCAAAATCGGTGTGATCAGATGCGTTCTCAAATTTCAAATGGAGCTGTTTATATCCTGCGAAACTGAAGTGATGAAATGTTCGTAGCTTCCGACTTCTTAGACCTGGGGTCCTCAAACTACGGCCCGCAGGCCACATGCGGCCCGCCGAGGACATTTATCCGGCCCGGGTGTTTTGTAATATTTGTGATCCACGGCGGCATCCCCCTGCGTACTTTCACTTTGACGGTGGCATCTCCTGCGTACTTTCACTTTCTCTTTCATTCCACCAGCACTGCCACGCTTGACTGGCTCTGTCTCTCCCTCCCTCAGCTCCCTCACCTGCCCCTTGGCTCCACCTCGGCTCCACCCCCAGTGATATTCCTGTGTGCTGGGGATGTATATCCGGCCGGTGCGGCGTCGGCACTTCTGAGTAAATGATAGATGGGTGGTAACAGAGTGATCTCTGGAGGGGCTGCCTGCATTTCTCCCGCGTTGGGCAGTAACAAACAGCCGAGGAGAAGGAAACCCAATTTAATTGATAGTAAGTGCATTTATATTCTGATTGCTATTCAGTTGTATGATGTTGTATCTCATGTGCTGTGTACGCCCCGGTTCACACTGTTGCGATCTCAGAGATCACATGTAATTCCCACCCGCACCGCAGGTGCGAATCACATGCGATCTCTGAGCAGTGCGAGTTCAGCCATATGCTTGTATGGCTGAACTTGCATTAGATTCGGAAGAAAAAAGGCGCACGTGCCTTTTTTTCCTGCAGTGAAATCGGATCACATGGGTCTTCTCACCCATGCGATCCGATTCCTGTGCGAGTTCACAGATCGCACTGCGATCTGTGAACAAAACTGCGGGTGTCATTAACTTTTTAATGACACCCGCAGCAGTTCGCACAGGGCAGTGTGATCCGGAAGTGTGGTGCAGGAACCTGCTCTGTTATCGTGCTGGTTCCCTCACCGCACCAGTGTGAGCCTGGGCTAAAAGTGGAGTTCCCGAATGAAACATCTGAAATCTCCAACCAGATCTAGACTAACTGATGCACACTTGCATCACTTGTTAAGACTAGCAGTGACAAATATGGAACCGGACATTGACCATCTCATTAGCCAAAAGCAGGCCCATAGTTCCCATTGAAATACTAATAAGTTTGTTGATTAAACTTTACTTGTTCTTAATTTTAAATATTGTATTTGTTCCCGTTTTGTTGTTTCACTTCAAAATAAGATATGTGCAGTGTGCATAGGAATTTGTTCATAGTTTTTTTTTTAAACTATAGTCCGGCCCTCCAACGGTCTGAGGGACAGTGAACTGGCCCCGTTTAAAAAGTTTGAGGACCCCTGTCTTAGACTATAGAGATGATTGGAGCCATTCTGGTATCTGATCAGCTCTATGGTCAATCAGTGGATCTGCTGGATGCATTCTCGGATTCCCCTGTGCAACAGGAGAGCCCAAGAAAACTGCGGCTGGGGGGTGGATGTACCCTCCTGCTGCTTGTAAAAACAATTCAGCAGCTAATTGGCCACTGCTTTTACATGAAAGATGACAGCCAGCTGAAAAAAACGATACCCGGATGATGCCTATAGCTGCAGGCATCATCCCGGTATAACCACTCAAAGTCCAGCGACGTACCAGTACATTGCTGGTTCATGTTAGGCATATACAGTTGTGTTCAAAATAATAGCAGTCAGACATCACTAACCTGATCAATCACTGTTTTTGGTAGAACTGATATTTCTACATGGCAAATAGTTTACTAGCAGGTGTAGTAGAGTAATAGAAATCCAACAGACCCAACAGTCATGACATGCATGCTGCTGATTCTGTGTAATTGAATAAATAATTGAAAGGGGCATGTTCAAAATAATAGCAGTGTGGAGTTTTATTGGTGAGGTCATTCATTCTTTGAAAAACAGGTAGCAATTATTGCCCTTATTTAAGGAAGGAAGTCAGCAAATGTTGTACATGCTGGTTACAGTGCATTTCTCTCTGAAATTCTGAGGAAAATGGGTCGTACCTTGATTAAAAAGTTGACTGGAGAGCGGAAAACATATAAAGAAGTGCAGAAAATGATAGGCTGCTCAGCTAAAATGATCGCAAATTCTTTAAAATGGCAACCAAAACCTGAAAGACGTGGAAGAAAGTGAAAAACTACCATTCGAATGGATAGAAGAATAGTCAATAGGCAAGGACTCAGCCAACAATCAGCTCCAGGAAGATCAAAGAAGGTCTAAAGTTACCTGTGAGTACTGTTACAATTAGAAGACGCCTATGTGAAGCCAAGCTATCTGCAAGAAGCCCCCGTAAAGTCCCACTGTTGAAAAAAAGACGTGCTGAAGAGGTTACAATTTGCCAAAGAGCACATTGACTGGCCTAAAGAGAAATGGCGCAACATTTTGTGGGCTGATGAAAGTAAGATTGTTCTTTTTGGGTCTAGTGGCCGGAGACAGTTTGTCAGACGACCCCCAAACACTGAATTCAAGCCACAGTACACTGTGAAGACAGTGAAGCATGGTTGCGCAAGCATCGTGATATGGGGATGTTTCTCATACTACGGTGTTGGGCCTATTTATCGCATACCAGGGATCATGGATCAGTTTGAATACATCAGAATACTTGAAGAGGTCATGCTGCCTTATGCTGAAGAGGAAATGCCCTTGAAATGGGTGTTCCAACAAGACAACGACCCCAAACACACCAGTAAACGTGCAACATCTTGGTTCCAGACCAACAAGATTGACGTTATGGAGCGGATCTTAATCCAATAGAAAACTTGTGGGGTGACATCAAAAATGCAGTTTCTGAGGCAAAACCAAGAAATAGAGAAGAACTGTGAAATGTAGTCCAATCATCCTGGGCTGGAATACCTGTTCACAGGTGCCAGAAGTTGGTTGACTCCATGCAACACAGATGTACAGCAGTTCTCAGAAACAGTGCTTATACAACCAAATATTCATTAAGTGATTCAAAGGAAAGCAAAATCTTCAAACATTTTTCAGTTTATATAGTGAATGTTTGAGTTTGTAAAGAAGAATACAAACGGGGGCGCATGCGCGACCAGGGATGATGTCGGACGCGGATTGCTGAGCTCCGCTCATCCCCGGCCAGTAGTGACTCACCCGCTCCGCTCCACGGCATATTCTCTGCTACGGGTGAGTCACACAGTACAAGCACCCGGCCCAGCATAAGGGAGAGGCTTCCATGGGGAAGATAGGGCGCTGGAAGCCCCCCTCCCCGCAGCCGCAGGATCCGCGGCCCTCGCCGCTCCGACGATTTTTGACTAGGCCGCAATCCCCGGCCTCAAGTAGTGTCAGGAGTCCGAGGAACGATCCCGGACCCCCAGTGGCCGCGGAGGGTACTGCACCCTGCACTCTAACAGAGCAGCTGACAGCCTCTGCTCTGATCCATCCACAAATGGAGGCTCCCGGACCCCCGGTGGCCGCGGAGGGTACTGCACCCTGCATTATAACAGAGCAGCTGACAGCCTCTGCTCTGATCCATCCCCAAAGGGAGGATTCTGATTCCCAAGCCACAGCAGGAGGGGTTATGGACCACCCTACACCAGGGTATCTTCCTCCCCCTAGCCAAAACCCTCAGCAGGCTATATTGTCCTCTACGCTTACAATTTCTGCGTTGGACGATAAGTTGCAAATCTTTTTACGTAATATCACCGCCTCCATAACCGCTGAAGTTGGTAAATTGGCTATAGATCTCAGAGGGGAAATAGCCCAGATTGGAGACCGCACGGATAAACTGGAAAACAAGTTTGATGATTTGGTGCAATACGTTCATGTCTTGGAGGAAGATAACGCATATCTGAAACACTCCATGTCCCAAATGCAGCTCCAACAAGAAGACCTGGAAAACAGGGAACGGCGCCAAAATATCCGTATTCGCGGTATGGCCGAATCTATTGCTGATGCACAACTACACCGCCACCTACTGTCCTTCTTCATCGCAACTTCTCCCATGATCCCAGAGGCAGACTGGCGAATGGACAGGGCTCATCGCTCTCTGGGCCCTAAACCTGTTGAGGGCTCCAGGCCACGCGACGTTATAGTCCGTTTCCACTACTTTCAAAGCAAAGAAGCCTTACTATCATCGGTTCGCCACAAATCCTCTTTGGAATTTAAAGGTGACAGACTCCAACTCTTCTGCGATCTTTCTCCGATTACTCTTGCCAAACGGCGTGCTCTGAAGCCGATCACCACACACCTTCAGCAACATCGTGTCCTGTATCGTTGGGGGTTTCCCTTCAAGCTGGTCGTTTCTAGGGACAATACTCAAGTTGTTCTCCGGGATCTTCATGAAGCGGACTCTTTCCTAAAACAGTTGGGACTTCCACCTTTATCGGATGATGTGTCCTCTTTGCCGCCTACCCCATCCCGTCCTTCCGCCACCCCCAACAAGATCTGGACACCAGTCCGCGGAGGTCGGAAGAGACTCTCACGCACCCCGCAACGTCCGCGTTCTTCTCGATCAAGTGATCCACCTGCCTGATGATTCTCAGGGGTGTCCTTCTGTGGCTAATCTGGTGCTGTTCTCTCTCTCCTGTTTCATACATGGTTTTTATACCATGTATGAAATTTTTGTCATTTTGGCCGGCCAAACCCTTGTTGGGTGCATTTTTTGCTTCTGTTTCTCCTGGCCGGGTTTGACGACCTCCCGGTTGTGTCGGATGTCGTGCTACCCCCGATCTTGTCTAGCCATTGGCCTGGACGACTTGGACTTAGTTGACGTTCCCAAGTTTATATCCTTGCGGATACCTGTTTTTCACTGTATATTCTTTTCTTTTGTGTTATTTGCTTGTTTTATGTTTTTTGTTTTCTATTCTACTACATCAATGGTATTTCACTCATTTGTCATGGTAATACATGTAGTTCAGTTGTTGTTATTTCATAATGGCTTTGAGGTTTCTGTCGTATAATGTTAAGGGCCTCAACTCCATTCAAAAACGGTGGATGGCTTTGAAGGAATTTCGATCCTCAGGAGCAGACATTATTTTTGTCCAAGAAACCCATTTCAAATCATCTGGCTCCTTTCGTTTTGCCTCAAGATTTTTTTCCCAAGCCTATTCGGCCTTTGATCCTTCCGGGAAGGCCGGGGTGGCAATTTTGATTAGGTCACACTGCTCCCTTCGGGTTGTTTCCTCCAAGGTTGACCAACAGGGTCGCTTTATTATTTTGGAATGTATGCTTGGTGACACCCCCCTTGTTCTGTTGAATTTATACGCCCCAAATACGGGTCAATTGCAGTTCCTTTTCCAAACACTCGCTGACCTAGATTCCATTTCCACTTCGCAGGTGATTGTTGGGGGTGATTTTAATTTGATTTTTTCCCCTCATAAAGACAGGAAGGTTCTTTTTGAGTCCACCCCCTCGAGGCGGCAATGCTCCTCTTCAAAATCTTTTCGTAGACTGATAAGGGAGCATCGTCTCTTTGACGCCTGGCGGATTAAACACCCCCTTCATAAACAATTCACTTTCTACTCCACCCCTCACCGTAGTTACTCTCGTCTAGATCATTTTTTCATCTCTGCCCCACTGCTTTCACTTCTGGTTTCTTCTGAAATCAACCCCATCACTTGGTCTGACCATGCCTCTTTGACTTTAAACCTTTTTTTTCCTCCTGTTATACCCAAACCATGTCATTGGCGCCTTAATGAGACCTTTCTTTCCACAGACCATTTTAGAGATGAACTGTCGCAGGGACTTGATACCTACTTTACACACAATGTTGGCTCCGTTGCCTCTTCCTCAACTCTGTGGGAGGCCCATAAGGCGGTCTTTCGAGGACTCTGTATTTCTATGGGTTCTCGTTTAAAAAAGTCCTTGGCGAGTGCTAGGGCCTCTCTTATACATCAGCTATCTTTTGCGGAACGACGGTTACTGGCCAAGCCGTCCATTTCTGGGCTCCAGAGGGTAACATCTCTACGGGACCGAATTAAAGTTCTCGACTCCAGTAAGACTGCACAATCCCTCCTCTGGGTTAAGCAGAAATTTTATGAATTTTCCAACAAACCCCATCGTATGTTAGTCAATCGACTCAAAGCTCAGTCCCCTTCTACGATGCCTGACCTTTTAATACAGCCAAATGGAAGCCCTACCTATGACCCTCGGGATATGGCAACCCTTTTTGGCTCATTCTATGGGAAACTGTATAACTGTTTGACCCCAGACCTTCACCCGCCCCTCACACAGTCATCGTTTGATAATTTTTTTGACCCTTTGTCACTTCCGAGAATATCACCTTCAGACATTGCCACCCTTAATGCTGACATTACGCTAGAGGAATTACTGGACACAATTAAACATCTCCCTTCTCGTAAAGCCCCGGGACCGGATGGATTGCCCTACTCCTATTATAAATCTTTTATTGGTATTCTGGCACCTCATCTCCTCTCTTTTTATCGAGATCTTTTCAAGGGGGTCACACCCCAGACTGAATTCTCCCGTGCATATATCTCGGTTATCCCTAAACCCGATAAGGATCACTCTATTGTAGACAACTACCGCCCCATTGCCCTACTTAATTCCGATTATAAGATTTTCACTAAAATTTTGGCCAACCGACTGTCCGGAATTATTTCCATACTCATACATAGGGACCAAGTGGGCTTTGTACCTGCCAGACATGCTGCAGATAATACCAGGAGATCTATTGATCTGGTTGACTTGGTTAACCGATCCTCTACCCCTGCTGTGTTATTGAGCTTAGATGCTCAAAAAGCTTTCGGCCGTTTAAGTTGGCCTTATATGTTCATGGTCTTGGAGAGATTTGGTTTTAGAGGCCCATTTGTAGCAGCCTTGAAGGCCCTTTATTCATCCCCCTTCTCGCAGGTCAGATTAGCTTCTTTTCTTTCACTTCCCTTTCAGATGTCAAATGGCACACGTCAGGGTTGCCCACTCTCTCCCTTGCTGTTCATTCTTTGTCTGGAACCATTAGCCATCGCCATCAGGTCGAATCCGGATATTCGTGGGATACAATCCCATTCCCATGAGTACAAGTTATCGTTATTTGCAGATGACATCCTCCTCACACTTACGAGCCCCCACACCTCCTTACCGATTTTGCATGAGACTCTGAAACAATTTGGGGCTATATCAGGCTACAAAGTCAACACGTCCAAAACTGAGGCACTCCCAATACATGTTCCACCTTCTGTTTTAACCTCGCTTCAGCAAGCCTTTCCCTACCGGTGGTGCACCCACTCTTTAAAATATTTAGGTACTAATCTTACTTCCTCTTACCAATCCATATACGAAGCCAAATTCCCCCCACTATTTATAGCAATTTCTCGCTCTCTGAAACATTGGGATACCTTGCCCATCTCTTTCCTCGGACGCATCAACGTCTTAAAAATGACCGTGTTACCCAAACTTTTATACCTGTTTGCAACTCTCCCCGTCCCCGTTCCTATGTCCAAACTTCACTCCCTTCAGAAATCTTTCCTACATTTTATTTGGCACAATAAGCGGCACAGGATTGCACGTTCTGTTCTGCTCTCCCCGCGTTCTAGGGGGGGATTGGGGGCGCCGGATATAATAACATACTACTATGCAACTCACCTTCGTTTTCTCATGTCATGGTCCACCCACCATCCTCCCAACACATGGACTGAGATCGAATCATTGCAACTGTCCCCAGCTCATCCATGTTCCCTCCTTTGGTCGACCTCAGCAGTGGATGTCTCTTCCTTCCGCCACCTATTCCTTGGTCCCATGCATTTTTCACTGACTGTTTGGCAGAAATGTAAGGCTAATTTTACACTGGCCTCTGATTGCTCCCCACTGACAAATATCCTCTATAACCCTAATCTTCCAGATAATATGGCCATGTCCCGGATGTCTCTTTGGGTAGTAGCTAACCTTTTTCAATTGCGTCACTTGGTACACCCGGTGACTCGTAAGTTACACTCATTCCCGGTTCTTCAGAAAAAGGCTCCTCTACCTCCTCATCACCTATATATATACCTTCAAATACGCCATTTTTTTTCTACCTTATCACCCTCATTGATCCTGGGGAAGCCTACTCCCTTCGAACGTTTATGTATGCAGGGTCCCCACCAAAGGGGTATTATCTCTAATACTTATAAACTCCTTATGGATGCCCCCCCTTTATCCAATGACACTCACCTTTACATGCGTAGGTGGTCTCAATTTGTACAACGTGATATTGATTTATTAACGTGGAAGAAAATCTGGGAAAATGCATCTAGATCTTCTGTCTGTGTGGTTTTTAGGGAAAATATATACAAGATCATGATGTTATGGTACAAAACACCTGAAGTTCTTCATGCTTATAATCCGAATGCTTCTCCTGCCTGCTGGCGCTGTAGTAGAGATCTTGGTTCTCTCTACCATATCTTTTGGACATGCAGCTACATTGCCCCTTTTTGGGAAGAGGTCCGCTCCTTGTTGCAATCGTTGTTGCATATCTCTCTCCCATTTGACCCACTGCATTTTTTGCTGGGCTTGCCATTCCCGGGTCTACCTAAACCAGCTAGAAAACTTGCTGTACATGTTCTGACCGCGGCCAGGAGAAGCATTCCTATGTGTTGGTTATCTTCTACTCCCCCTTCATTGCCGATTTTGTACAAACTTATTGTTGATGTAAGACAGATGGAATATTTGACTGCATTACATAATTGTTCGTTTGCTGTGTTTGAGATGATTTGGCTCCCGTGGGATACCTTCATTTCCTCTATGCCGGCCCAAAATGTAAGACCCTGATTACTTTCGCACTGTTATTATATGATTCCACTGGTCCTGATCATATGTAGTTTTACCATCGATGTACCTTTCTGATATGCTTTTTTTTTTTTTTTCCTTATCTTTTTTAAAAATATACTGTTTGTACTCACATGAAAACCAATAAAAATTGTTAATACAAAAAAAAAAGAAGAATACAAACACTGCTATTTTTTTGAACAGTCTCATATTTACTTTTCTTAATTTTTTTAGAGGAACAACACAAATTTGATATATTTTTCTTCATGTTTTGATTTGGAATAGAATGTGTAGTGTTCCCAATGCATTTGTGTGTTTGGAAATAAAAGCCATTAGAAGGATTTTGAGCTTTATTCACTTTTTTCAACACACTGCTATTATTTTGAACACAACTGTATGTAACAGCAGAGAACACAGGCTTATGATGAATCGGGTCTGTGGACCAATCTGATCGCAATTCATTCTTTTTTGTAATGCCCATGTTGAGGGTTAGGCCCCAAATTTTTTAATTCAGAAACCGTGCTAGGGTTCCATGCGAATTGTCTGTCAAGAGCTGAATTTGGGTGGACGGTGATGACTTGTTGTGCATATAAATTGCTTTGGCCCACAATCAACTGGTACAAATCTTTCATGAAAAATAGCAAAAGGGCTAAACGCTGGCAGCGAATGGGAATGATCCTGCTAACAGTGCATTTTTGAGGACACTATGCTAAGCAGGCACTGGTATAGTTCTGTTCATGATCATTATATTCATCCGTACAAACACTATACTAGTAAGGCGGTGATCAGTGACTTATAGCGTCAGTGTGATACTGTGCAGGCAATCTAGCTGACTCTGGCTGGGTGGGGCACTTACTGACCCTGATATTATCTGGTGTCGCTAGTGGCAGGAATACAGTGATCAGTGAAAAATGTTATATACTGACACTGTACTAATGGCACTGGCTGGGTGATGGGGCAATCAAAGGGTTAACAGGGGAGATCAAAGGGTTAAATGTTCTAATCTAACGTGTGTGTGTAAAATGTAGTGCTTTTACTTGGTGTCGTGTTCTCTCTTCTCTCTCTGGACCGATCGGGGGGGGCAGCGGGGGGCACAGCCATGTTCACACCCCAAAACAGGAAGCGACACAAGATTACATCGCTTTGCCAAGAGCTGCTGCTCGCCCGCGGGTAAGTGGTTGGCAAGTAGTTAAAAACAAAAAACCATTAAAAAGTTTTTTTTTAAATTCTCAATATGGTATTTTTCATTATATTTATTTTTTAACTTTTTTTTTTAATACTTGTAGCAGAATAGTACAATGTTACCATAGTAACATTGTACTATTGTGTGTGTGGGGGGGGGGAGTGATCAGGGATTTTTTTCTTTTTTTTTTTACACTTTGCTTTGCAGGAGAAATAAAGATCATTTCTCCTGCAAGGCAAAGCTTGCCGTCATGAACCTAACTCATTCATGAACAGTCATGAATGAGTTAGGATTTTGACAGCTCAAGATAGTGATCTGTGATTGGCTGGAACTGGTCACATGGTTCAGGGTGCTGTGATTGGCCCCATTTATCATGTGACAGCTGTGGGACAATCACAGCTCACTAGGAGGAGAAGCAGAGCTGTTATGAATGAGATTGATTCATAACATAGTGACCACATGATGGCGTTCACGCGGTGGGGGGGCGCTACTTGGCTGCTTGCACGTGCAGCACCCCCCTGTGTTAGTACAGCCAGAGCGATGTACGGGTACATCACTTTGCCTGTAGCTGCCACCCCGCCGCAGTACATTGTGGGCGGAAAGCTGTTAAATAGTACAGACAATATGTAAACACTAACAATACTCATAACAAGTAATCTGCAGGCTTTGCAATAAAAAAGTCAAAACAGCATAACAAAATGTGAGCAAGACTAAGATTTGGCAAGACCTGGGGTACCCAGGAAAAAGAACAGAAAAATTAGTTCTGCTGCACGCTTAGCATGCTGTGGCGAACAATAGGCATGGCCAGTGGGAGGGTCTTAAAGTGGTATTGAATAGAACCTGTACCTGCAATATACACTGCACACATATACCACAGTCCTTGTACTCACAAAATTCTAATTACTGCAACACAACTGACAGTTTCACAGACACAAATAATCTAAGGACAAAGGAAAATTTTTTTAATTGACTGTTTCCATGTTTTTATGCACACAAAAAGGATATTTTTGTTACCCTGAGCCTACCTTAAAGAAGAAATTAATTAAAACCAATAAATGAACACCTAGGTCAGGTCTGTGTACAACATAATGTATAGAGTGCACAGTCAGGAGTAAGTAACAAACAAAGCAACATATGGGGTGCAGCAGTCAGGATGAGCACCACATTCACATCAGAGACCTCCTCAGCATTCACCCTATAAGTCAGAGTCCCCCCTTCCATCTGCATTCCCAGAGTGCCACCTTACAGCAGAGCCCCCAGAGTCCCACCTTACATCAAAGCCCCCTTACATCCTCCAGAGTGCCCCCCCACATCAGTGCCCCCCTTACATCAGTGTCTGCAAAGTGCCCCCTTACGTTCTTCAGAGTCCCCCTTTGCATACTCCAGAGTGCCCCCTTATATCTGTGCCTCCAGAGTGCCCCCTTGCATTCTCCAGAGTGCCCCCTTTCATCCTTTAGAGTGGCCCTTACTACCTCCAGAATGCACCCTTAGTACATCCAGAGTGCCCCCTTAGTAGTACTTAGGGGGCACGTTGGAGGATGAAAGGAGGCACTCTGGAGGATTTAAGGGGGCACTTTAGCGGTACTAACATAGTACCTCCAGAATGTCAGCTTAGATCCTTCAGAATGCCCCATTACAACCTTCTCCAGAGTGCCCCCATTCATCCTCCAGAGTGCCTCTTACATCCTCCTCCAGAATGCACCCTTTGTGCCTTCAGAGAGCCCCCTTACATCCTCCTCCAGAATGCACCCTTAGTGTCTCCAGAGTGCCCCCTTAGTACTACTGTACTAAGGGGCACTCTGGAGGTACTAAGGGGCACTCTTGCGAATGTTAAGGGGCACTATGGAGGATGTTAAGGGGCACTCAGTAGGCACTAAGGAAGCACTCTGGAGTTACTAAGGGGGCACTTTGGAGGCACTAAGATAGAACCTCCAGAGTGCCCCCTGCCTAGAGCCCTGAGGAGTGATGGCCATTGATCCTTGCCACCCTGACCAGCCTGTTCCTACCATGTCAATGTTAGGAGAAGCAGAGCACACCACCCACCACACAGCAGCCCTATTCCAGTTCTGCTTGCACTCTCCCTGCCACAGCCCCGACATTTGCTTGGTCCAGCTAGTGGTGTTAACGCTACTTGTGGATTACTGTGGGTCCTTCACTGAGTCACTTCCTGCAGCAAGTGTCCACCTTCTTCAAAGTGAAGCGCAGGGAGGAGGCAGAAGAGGAATCTCAGGACTGGAGTATGGACACTGTGGTAAGCCTGACAGCCTCTGCTGCTGAGCAGCCTGAGCAGTAGCAGCAGACAGTTGAACAGTTCCGAGCCAGCAGCAGGCCAAGCCTTCTTGCAGTCTTGACCCCACCCCCCTCCCCCCACAGTGGTGGAACACGAAGGCCTGGTCGCAACGGTGAGCTTTGCGACCCTGGTAGTTCTGCCACTGGGTCAGCAACCCCTGAAACGTGAACCAGACATAGCAGGTTGCCACATTTATGATGGCATACGAATGCTGGGATATGAGACACATCAACTGCGACATGAGACTACACAAGAGGGAGCTCAGCTGTCTCTTTCAAGGGCACTCAGCAGATCTCGTTCTTCCACACAGCACATATCTGAAACCAGATACTTTTACAGATACAACCTCTATCTGTATGGTACTGTATATAAAGCTATGAGGTTGCTCTGACCTGTGAAATCTCCAGATTGGAACAGCAAGCCAGCTACACAGTGTGCAGATGGAGGCTGGACTTGTAAAAAAAAAATGATCTCAGCTATGTGCTGTGTGGAGAGGAGGAACTCTGCTGTGTGGCCTGCCAGCACTGACCCCTGTTCTCTGCCCTGCTGACTTCCGTCCTCTAACTCAGATTTTTGCCCCACTGACCCCTGTACACTGACCCGCTGACCTCTGTCCTCTGACCCCTATACACTGCTCCGCTGACTACTTCTTCTGCCTCACTGATCCCATCCTCTGCCCAAAGATCCATTAAAACAGGCTGAACTGCTGTAATACTGACACTCAGTGGCTGAATATCTCCTTGCCATGGGAACTCTACCATACTAAAGTCTCTATCTGCCAAACCCAGCTCTGATGAAGAAGGGAGCACCCTTCGAAACGCGTTAGCCTTCATACCCCCCCCTTTTTGAGTTACCTGTAACCCTGTTTGGATTATGGTTACTTATTCCTGTTATACAACCATTTTGTGAGTATATTTCCTTTTTAATAAAATTAGTCACTATTTATTGAGGTAATGCGCAAGGTTTGTACGCTCTTTCTTTCATCTTCCCAACCTCTGCCCTCCTGACCTCAGTCCTCTGCCTCTCTGACCCCTGTACACTACTCCACAGACCCCAATCCTCTGCCCTGCTAACCCCATCCTCTGCCCTGTTGAACACTGTCCTATGCTCTGCTGAACCATGTTAGCTATTGGGAACGACTAATTGATAGGTGCGAGAATTGTAACTGATATGAGGTATGAAGGTACAGAAGTTTGGGTGATCTGGGGTATGAAGGTGCAGGAATTGGGATGATCTGGGGTCTGAAGGTGCAGGAATTGGGGCTGATGTGAGGTGTGAAGGTTTAGAAATTGAGTCTGATCTGAGATGTGAAGGTGCAGCAATTGGGATTGATCTGAAATCTGATGGTGCAGGAACTGGGACTGATTTGAGGTGTGAAGGCGCAGGAATTGGGGTGATCTGAGGTGTGATGTTGCAGGAATATGATTGACATAAGGTGTGAAGGTGTAGGAATTGGGGTGATCTGAGATGTCAGGTGCAAGAATTGGGGTGATCTGAGGTGTGAAGGTGTAGGAATTGGGGTGATCTGAGATGTGAGGTGCAAGAATTGGGGTGATCTGAGGTGTGAAGGTGTAGGAATTGGGGTGATCTGAAGTGTGATGGTGCAGGGATTGGGGCTAATCCGAGGTGCAAAGATGTAGGAATTGAATTGATGTGAGGTGTGCAGGTACAGGCTTTGGGGTGATCTGAGAAGTGAATGTGCAAAGCTCAATATTTATTACTTACTAATATTTAAGTAATTTACAGCATTTACTATTTAAAGAAGAACTCCAGCATAGGCAAAAAAAAAAATCACCCAATTAGTACACCTCCTACGCAAAACACTGAACGATTAATACAATTTTGAAAATCCTTACCATTTAGGAGAAAAGTCTAATTGAATTTACATGACCTCATCGCTGTAATTAAAAAGATAACATCATCTGCTCTGCCAAGGAGGAGGTGTAACAGCAGGGATTACATCATATCCTTTCCTCTCTCTCTGCAGTAAAAGGAAATTGCAGTTCCCATCAACCACAGGAAATTGTAGTGAATGTGGATGGGTACACTAGGCCTCTACATGTTGAATATGTTTGAGAGTCTCAGTCCACCAACCACAGCAAGTGGGACTGAATGACATTGCTTCCTGGAGAAAGAACTACAGAAAGGATGTGCCAAGACCGATGGCTGGGGGAATAGGAGGCATAGCAGCCACAGCTCTTAAAAACAGGAAACCAAAGGGAATTACTAGTTTGATTTAAAAATGAATATTCTATATCAGAGCAACTACTGAGTGAACCAAAAAATGGGTGACATATTCAGTGAATGTAGGAAATCAGCAACAAGGACATGTAAAAACGTTTTTGCCTGAAGTTCTGCTATAAAGATTCCTTTTCATGATTGAAAGTGTGAAGTTGCCATTTTTTATGTAGCTGGCACTCTTGATTTTTTTTTAAAACATATTTCAGCACACTCTGCTCAAAAGGTTGCCTACCCCTGGTGTAGAACCCTACAACAATTACTACCAGTCAGAAGCAATCTTATTTGTGAATTAGCCACAGATGATTCATGTATAAGCCATTGTGAAATATACCATTTCTTCTTTAAATGTACAACTACTTTTCTAAAACCCTAATAATAATTATTGAAACAGAACTAGCCACAGATGACGAGAATACATAGTACAATACCTATCTGATTTGGTAGAGATTTGTGTATTATAGACCAAAAAGAGAGTATATGGACCTAGGATTAATCAATGGTTCCTTTAGCAGCTTAAAGTTAAGGTGCATCCTTGTTATCCTGCAAGCATTTGTGATCCTAAGTATGGCAAGGAGGCATTAGGAACAGTGAGTTACCACTTAACCCATTCAGTATTGTGCACCACACTGCCATGATTGCCCTGTGTACCTATCACAGCAGCCCAGTGTGCCTGTCAGTACAGCCTATCAGTGCAGCTGTCAGTACAGCCCATCAGTGTTCCTGTCACAGCAGCCCATCAGTGTACTTGTCATGAAGCTCATCAGTGTACCTGACAGTGCAGCCCATTAGTGTACCTGTCACAGCAGCCATTAATGTACCTGTCAATGCAGCCCAGTAGTGTACCTGTCAGCACATCCATCAGTGTACCTGTCAGGGCAGCTCATTAGTGTACCTGTCAACACATCCAGCAGTGTACCTGTCAGCGCATCCATCAGTGTACCTGTCAGTGCATCCATCAGTGCAGCCTATCAGTGTGTACCGGGGTGGGTTACTCAGGATACAGTGAAGTCACGAAGGAGGAAAGCAACCCCAACACCAGCTTTTGCCACAACAGAATTTTACTTAGATGTGGCAAATAAACACAACCACAAATGCTGAGAACATACAATAAATTTACATATACCCAGCCCAAAGGCTGAGACCCTTGTGCTGCACAGCACGGCGCCTTCTGATGGATGAAGGTAGAAAGTGAAGTAATTTACCTACTGGCAGGCACAACTAAGCTGCCACACCTTACCTGTTATTACCCTTAAAGAGCAGGAATCAGTTCATGGGTGTATAGCCTGCGGTGCAGCACAACAGCTTACAATCTTACACAAATCTACAGTATTCCCTCTCCCATAACTGGTTCTGTAGCACATGCCTGAGTATTCCTTCTGAGCAAAACGCTGGTCTGGCTTGAGTTTGTAGGATTTTATCAGCTCTCCAATGTGAAATGTCACTTTAAGTTGTGGAGTTCTTCCAATAATCAGTAACAACACTTGTGGCCTGACACAAACAGAGACCCTAACTAACTAACTATAGGACTGGCCTCAGTCTCAAGGCGCCAACACTGAAATGAGGTGCGTGCACGATCTTACCGACGCGGGTCTGCTTTTCATCCACTGGTGACTCTGAACAGAACAACCGTCTCTCCAACAAGTTTGCGATATTGCAGTGTATGCTGCGTTGTTCCTCTGCTCTCATCAGCATTACTGGCAGAAATCTTCCTTTCACTGAACAGGATCAGGGTCTTGGACACGATCAGCTTCACCCAGCTTCAGTTCTGGCCACGGAGGGAAGCTCCCACACCTGGATGTCATCGGATTCTCAGCTCACACAGGCCCCTCATTCAGCATCGTCCAAACACATGGCTGCAGTCTCCTCTTCCTGTTTTCTCAAACTCTGTGTGAAAACCCCACCTCTTCAGGAACATACAAATATCTAGGCAGTCTGAGCCTGTGCCAGAAAAACAGTGACGTCCCGTGGCCAAACCGCAGAATGTCAGTCAAAACATCAATTTACTCCACACAATAATTTACTGCACACAGTGTTCAAGCAATGAGAGCTGTTTCCCCATCTCACAAGTGTACCTGTCATCAGTGCAGCCTAATCAATGTACCCGTCAGATAGCCACCATCACTGCCACCATGTTCAAAAAAGTGTATACTAGTGAGGAGGCATTTCGAATTATCAGTATGACGAACGGGAGCAGTGGGGAACTCTCACTATCTGATTCTGATTTGGAATACAAGCCAGTCGAAAGAAGTAGATTGCCGACCAAATCAGAGGAGGAAGCAGTCCCTCCTAAAAGAATAAGATGCTCTGAAGACCAGGCAACCACAAGCAGCATCATACACCACAATAGTGACTCAGCAAACGCCAGTGGCGCTAGACCCCAGGATGAAAAGGCTAGTACTAGCATTGGAATATCACACCAGACCCCAAGAATCAAATCCCAAACTTCCAGATGCCCTGGCAAACCCATTATGGCTGCCTTCCAGCTCAGAATCAGCTACAATTCACCCTTTCACTGCACAGTCAGGTGTGTTTGAAAATACTTCTCTATAGCAGCCATGATTATGTAGCCTATCATCCTGGCGGTGGAACGTCACTTCCAGCTTTGGCTTCATTTTAATGTAGTCCAAAGAAGTAAAACTTCTCTATGTCCAACAATTGTTGGTTCAGTGACTCCTTTAACCTACAACAGAGAGGAGTTGATATAGGGGCAAAGTTACTAATCGTTCTGTATCTGCCACCCCTCTCTGCCAATCCCTCCACTGGCTTCCAGTTGCCCAACGGATAAAATTCAAAACACTAACACTGACGTATAAAGCCTTTAATAACACTGCCTCAAATTACATCACCGACCTTCTCTCTAAATATCACCCAAACCGTACTCTCCGCTCCTCGCAAGACCTCCTACTCTCTACCTCTCTTGTCTCCTCCTCCCATGCTCGTCTCCAGGACTTCTCCAGGGCTTCCACCATCCTCTGGAACTCCCTACCCCAATCTATCAGACTATCGCCTACTCTGCTCACTTTTTAGCGATCACTGAAAACCTATCTCTTCAGGGAAGCCTATCCCGCCCTCTGCTAATACTGGAATCCTCCACTCTTCCAACCACTCCATCCCTGTCAAGGAGCGAGGAGCCAGACACACAAGGAGGTGCAATTAAAGGTAGGTTTATTAATATAAAAATAAGACAAGAGTCTATGCAAGTCCAACAGTGGAAATCGTAGCCAAAGCCGGGGTCAAGAGCCAGGAAGAATTGTCGCCAGAGCCGGGATCAGGAGCCAGGAAGAATCGTCGCCAGAGCCAGGATCAGAAAGCAGGAAGAATGGTCGCCAGAGCCAGGGTCAGAAGCCAGGAGGAGTCTTAGCCAAAGCCGAGTCGGTATCCAGGAAAGCAATGAGTAGCTAAACAGGAGCTTGCTGTTGTGCAACAGACAGGACACGAATGCAATGGACAGCCACAAACAGCAGACTTATACGTGATAAGCCGCCACCTCCTGGGGGAGGAGCCGCAGAGCGCTGAAAGCATAATGGATCCCACAATACTTTGCAGACACCTAAGATGGATGCCAGCACATGGAGCAGCACAAGGTCTGAGGAAAGGTAGGACCTTGACAATCCCCCACAGTTATTACTAGAGATGAGCGAATCGAACTTGGCGAAGTGGAATTCGTTTAGAATATTAGGAAAATTTCGATTTGCGCCGAATCCGAAAATTAGCAGACTTCGGATGCGCGAATCGAAATTTTTCCAAAAATGGCGGCGACATGTGTGGCGACGGAGCGGGGATCTCTGGGAAGGCGCGCAGACAAGGCGCGCTGACCCATAATGCATTCATTCATGACATGTGATCGCATTAGCCAATCAGCAGCCAGGCAGCCAGCACTGTGTAATGGTGGAGCTATAAATTGCGGCCATCTTACAATTCTCCATTTGCCTCTGGTCATTCAAGAGAGACAGACCTTTCTGTATTAGGGACAGAGTTAGGGCCACAGAAACTTTAGGGACACAGAATAGTTACTTAGGGACACAGAACCGTTACTTAGGGACACAGAACCGTTACTTAGGGACACAGAACCGTTACTTAGGGACACACAATCGTTACTTAGGGACACAGAACCGTTACTTAGGGACACAGAACCGTTACTTAGGGACACAGAATTGTTACTCAGAGACAGACACAGAATTGTTACTCAGGGACAGACACAGAATTGTTACTGAGGGACACAGAATTGTTACTGAGGGACACAGAATTGTTACTCAGGGACAGACACAGAACTGTTACTCAGGGACAGACACAGAATTATTACTCAGGGACAGACACAGAATTGTTACTGAGGGACACAGAATTGTTACTGAGGGACACAGAATTGTTACTGAGGGACACAGAATTGTTACTCAGGGACAGACACAGAATTGTTACTCAGGGACAGACACAGAATTATTACTCAGGGACAGACACAGAATTGTTACTCAGGGACAGACACAGAATTGTTACTGAGGGACACAGAAATGTTACTGAGGGACACAGAATTGTTACTGAGGGACACAGAATTGTTACTCAGGGACACAGAATTGTTACTCAGGGACAGACACAGAATTGTTACTGAGGGACACAGAATTGTTACTGAGGGACACAGAATTGTTACTCAGGGACAGACACAGAATTGTTACTCAGGGACAGACACAGAATTGTTACTCAGGGACAGACACAGAATTATTACTCAGGGACAGACACAGAATTGTTACTCAGGGACAGACACAGAATTGTTACTGAGGGACACAGAATTGTTACTAAAGGACACAGAATTGTTACTCAGGGACAGACACAGAATTGTTACTCAGGGACAGACACAGAATTGTTACTGAGGGACACAGAATTGTTACTGAGGGACACAGAATTGTTACTGAGGGACACAGAATTGTTACTCAGGGACAGACACAGAATTGTTACTCAGGGAGAGGCACAGAATTGTTACTCAGGGACAGACACAGAATTGTTACTGAGGGACACAGAATTGTTACTCAGGGACACAGAATTGTTACTCAGGGACACAGAATTGTTACTCAGGGACAGACACAGAATTGTTACTGAGGGACACAGAATTGTTACTGAGGGACACAGAATTGTTACTCAGGGACAGACACAGAATTGTTACTGAGGGACACAGAATTGTTACTGAGGGACACAGAATTGTTACTCAGGGACACAGAATTGTTACTCAGGGACAGACACAGAATTGTTACTGAGGGACACAGAATTGTTACTGAGGGAGACAGAATTGTTACTCAGGGACAGACACAGAATTGTTACTGAGGGACACAGAATTGTTACTGAGGGACACAGAATTGTTACTCAGGGACACAGAATTGTTACTCAGGGACACAGAATTGTTACTGAGGGACACAGAATTGTTACTGAGGGACAAAGAATTGTTACTCAGGGACAAAGAATTGTTACTCAGGGACACAGAATTGTTACTCAGGGACAGACACAGAATTGTTACTGAGGGACACAGAATTGTTACTGAGGGACACAGAATTGTTACTCAGGGACACAGAATTGTTACTCAGGGACACAGAATTGTTACTCAGGGACAGACACAGAATTGTTACTGAGGGACACAGAATTGTTACTGAGGGACACAGAATTGTTACTCAGGGACACAGAATTGTTACTCAGGGACACAGAATTGTTACTCAGGGACAGACACAGAATTGTTACTGAGGGACACAGAATTGTTACTGAAGGACACAGAATTGTTACTGAGGGACACAGAATTGTTACTCAGGGACACAGAATTGTTACTCAGGGACAGACACAGAATTGTTACTGACGGACACAGAATTGTTACTGAGGGACACAGAATTGTTACTGAGGGACACAGAATTGTTACTCAGGGACACAGAATTGTTACTCAGGGACAGACACAGAATTGTTACTGAGGGACACAGAATTGTTACTCAGGGACACAGAATTGTTACTCAGGGACAGACACAGAATTGTTACTGAGGGACACAGAATTGTTACTGAGGGACACAGAATTGTTACTGAGGGACACAGAATTGTTACTCAGGGACACAGAATTGTTACTCAGGGACAGACACAGAATTGTTACTGAGGGACACAGAATTGTTACTGGGGGACACAGAATTGTTACTGAGGGACACAGAATTGTTACTCAGGGACAGACACAGAATTGTTACTGAGGGACACAGAATTGTTACTCAGGGAAAGACACAGAATTGTTACTCAGGGACAGACACAGAATTGTTACTGAGGGACACAGAATTGTTACTGAGGGACACAGAATTGTTACTGAGGGACAGAGAATTGTTACTCAGGGACACAGAATTGTTACTCAGGGACACAGAATTATTACTGAGGGACACAGAATTGTTACTGAGGGACACAGAATTGTTACTCAGGGACACAGAATCGTTGAATTAAAGAGTATGTCAGACAACACGCAGAGGAGTGGCAGAGGAGGCAATGTTTTAGGAGCGAGCAGACGTGGCAGCAGAGGAAGGGGTCGAGGCAGCACTAGTCGCAGCCAGAGGCCAGTGCTCCCGGTGTCATCCAGCGGTCGTGTCTCCACCGACAACCCTGCCGTCATCGATTGGTTGGCTCGGTCGCCTTCCTCTTCCCAGGTCACCTCTGACACCTACAGCCAACGGTCGGTGGGTACGTCAGACACAACCTTTAGTTGGCATGGCCCGGGAGCAAGCCCACTGAAATCACGTGTCCTCTACCTGCCCCTGTCCTTTGGTGTTCCCTCACCAAGCGAAGTATCGCATGCTGTGGGCTCAGCCCCACTGTACAGTGAGGAAGAGCTAACAGAGGGCGGTCAGGAACGGGGGGAGACATCTGCCTCTTCAGCAGCCAGACGAAGAAGTACTGGCGAGGAGAGTGGCTCGGTAGCCGGTCTAGAGACAGGTCTGTCTCCTGACCCACACGCAGCCGAGGGGGCTAGTAGTGAGGCGGAGACCCTAATTGATGATGAGGAGGCTGATCGCACTTGGCAGCCTCGTCGTCATCAGGCTATTGCTTCCGCATCATCAGGAGAAGAGGGTGGCAGCTTGGCAGCGAGCAAAACAGTCGGTGGGTTGCCCAGGAGGCAGCAGGGTCGCAGCAGTGTCAGTGGAGGCAAACGGCCACGGAGTACAGCACCAGCTCCACTGCAGCCTACCACCACGGCCAGTAGTGGTGCCGGTGTGCACGGAGGAAGCAGCAGTCAGCCAGTGAGGAGTATCGGGGGCAAAGTTTCCTACTCGGCGGTGTGGCAATTTTTTGTAGAGCACCAGCTCCACTGCTGGTGGGTTCCATTTTGTCATAGTGTGCTGGCAGATTACGGGCCTCCCATTGCTGCTGCCAGGCCCGTAATCTGCCATGGGCCCCCGTACCGACTCCTCATGCTGCTGCCAGGTCCAGAGTGTCTCATGGGTCCCTGTACGGCCTCCCATTGCTGCTGTCTCCATCGCCACACTCTGCCATGTGCCACTTTCAGGTCTCCTCACACTGCTGGTGCTGTCCATTTTGTCATAGGGTGCTGGCAGATTACGGGCCTCCCATTGCTGCTGCCAGGCCTGTAATCTGCCATGGGCCCCTGTACCGCCTCCTCATGCTGCTGCCAGGTCCAGAGTGTCTCATGGGTCCCTGTACGGCCTCCCATTGCTGCTGTCTCCATCGCCACACTCTGCCATGTGCCACTTTCAGGTCTCCTCACACTGCTGGTGCTGTCCATTTTGTCATAGGGTGCTGGCAGATTACGGGCCTCCCATTGCTGCTGCCAGGCCTGTAATCTGCAATGGGCCCCTGTACCGCCTCCTCATGCTGCTGCCAGGTCCAGAGTGTCTCATGGGTCCCTGTACGGCCTCCCATTGCTGCTGTCTCCATCGCCACACTCTGCCATGTGCCACTTTCAGGTCTCCTCACACTGCTGGTGGGTTCCATTTTGTCATAGGGTGCTGGCAGATTACGGGCCTCCCATTGCTGCTGCCAGGCCTGTAATCTGCCATGGGCCCCTGTACCGCCTCCTCATGCTGCTGCCAGGTCCAGAGTGTCTCATGGGTCCCTGTACGGTCTCCCATTGCTGTTGTCTCCATCGCCACACTCTGCCATGTGCCACTTTCAGGTCTCCTCACACTGCTGGTGCTGTCCATTTTGTCATAGGGTGCTGGCAGATTACGGGCCTCCCATTGCTGCTGCCAGGCCTGTAATCTGCCATGGGCCCCTGTACCGCCTCCTCATGCTGCTGCCAGGTCCAGAGTGTCTCATGGGTCCCTGTACGGTCTTCCATTGCTGCTGTCTCCATCGCCACACTCTGCCATGTGCCACTTTCAGGTCTCCTCACACTGCTGGTGCTGTCCATTTTGTCATAGGGTGCTGGCAGATTACGGGCCTCCCATTGCTGCTGCCAGGCCCGTAATCTGCCATGGGCCCCTGTACCGCCTCCTCATGCTGCTGCCAGGTCCAGAATGTCCCATGGGTCCCTGTACGGCCTCCCATTGCTGCTGTCTCCATCGCCACACTCTGCCATGTGCCACTTTCAGGTCTCCTCACACTGCTGGTGGGTTCCATTTTGTCATAGGGTGCTGGCAGATTACGGGCCTCCCATTGCTGCTGCCAGGCCTGTAATCTGCCATGGGCCCCTGTACCGCCTCCTCATGCTGCTGCCAGGTCCAGAGTGTCTTATGGGTCCCTGTACGGCCTCCCATTGCTGCTGTCTCCATCGCCACACTCTGCCATGTGCCACTTTCAGGTCTCCTCACACTGCTGGTGCTGTCCATTTTGTCATAGGGTGCTGGCAGATTACGGGCCTCCCATTGCTGCTGCCAGGCCCGTAATCTGCCATGGGCCCCTGTAGCGCCTCCTCATGCTGCTGCCAGGTCCAGAGTGTCTCATGGGTCCCTGTACGGCCTCCCATTGCTGCTGTCTCCATCGCCACACTCTGCCATGTGCCACTTTCAGGTCTCCTCACACTGCTGGTGGGTTCCATTTTGTCATAGGGTGCTGGCAGATTACGGGCCTCCCATTGCTGCTGCCAGGCCTGTAATCTGCCATGGGCCCCTGTACCGCCTCCTCATGCTGCTGCCAGGTTCAGAGTGTCTCATGGGTCCCTGTACGGCCTCCCATTGCTGCTGTCTCCATCGCCACACTCTGCCATGTGCCACTTTCAGGTCTCCTCACACTGCTGGTGGGTTCCATTTTGTCATAGGGTGCTGGCAGATTACGGGCCTCCCATTGCTGCTGCCAGGCCTGTAATCTGCCATGGGCCCCTGTACTGCCTCCTCATGCTGCTGCCAGGTCCAGAGTGTCTCATGGGTCCCTGTACGGCCTCCCATTGCTGCTGTCTCCATCGCCACACTCTGCCATGTGCCACTTTCAGGTCTCCTCACACTGCTGGTGCTGTCCATTTTGTCATAGGGTGCTGGCAGATTACGGGCCTCCCATTGCTGCTGCCAGGCCCGTAATCTGCCATGGGCCCCCGTACCGCCTCCTCATGCTGCTGCCAGGTCCACAGTGTCTCATGGGTCCCTGTACGGCCTTCCATTGCTGCTGTCTCCATCGCCACACTCTGCCATGTGCCACTTTCAGGTCTCCTCACACTGCTGGTGGGTTCCATTTTGTCATAGGGTGCTGGCAGATTACGGGCCTCCCATTGCTGCTGCCAGGCCTGTAATCTGCCATGGGCCCCTGTACCGCCTCCTCATGCTGCTGCCAGGTCCAGAGTGTCTCATGGGTCCCTGTACGGTCTCCCATTGCTGCTGTCTCCATCGCCACACTCTGCCATGTGCCACTTTCAGGTCTCCTCACACTGCTGGTGCTGTCCATTTTGTCATAGGGTGCTGGCAGATTACGGGCCTCCCATTGCTGCTGCCAGGCCCGTAATCTGCCATGGGCCCCTGTACCGCCTCCTCATGCTGCTGCCAGGTCCAGAGTGTCTCCTGGGTCCCTGTACGGCCTCCCATTGCTGCTGTCTCCATCGCCACACTCTGCCATGTGCCACTTTCAGGTCTCCTCACACTGCTGGTGGGTTCCATTTTGTCATAGGGTGCTGGCAGATTACGGGCCTCCCATTGCTGCTGCCAGGCCTGTAATCTGCCATGGGCCCCTGTACCGCCTCCTCATGCTGCTGCCAGGTCCAGAGTGTCTCATGGGTCCCTGTACGGTCTCCCATTGCTGCTGTCTCCATCGCCACACTCTGCCATGTGCCACTTTCAGGTCTCCTCACACTGCTGGTGCTGTCCATTTTGTCATAGGGTGCTGGCAGATTACGGGCCTCCCATTGCTGCTGCCAGGCCCGTAATCTGCCATGGGCCCCTGTACCGCCTCCTCATGCTGCTGCCAGGTCCAGAGTGTCTCATGGGTCCCTGTACGGCCTCCCATTGCTGCTGTCTCCATCGCCACACTCTGCCATGTGCCACTTTCAGGTCTCCTCACACTGCTGGTGGGTTCCATTTTGTCATAGGGTGCTGGCAGATTACGGGCCTCCCATTGCTACTGCCAGGCCCGTAATCTGCCATGGGCCCCCGTACCGCCTCCTCATGCTGCTGCCAGGTCCACAGTGTCTCATGGGTCCCTGTACGGCCTCCCATTGCTGCTGTCTCCATCGCCAATCTCTGCCATGTGCCACTTTCAGGTCTCCTCACACTGCTGGTGGGTTCCATTTTGTCATAGGGTGCTGGCAGATTACGGGCCTCCCATTGCTGCTGCCAGGCCTGTAATCTGCCATGGGCCCCTGTACCGCCTCCTCATGCTGCTGCCAGGTCCAGAGTGTCTCATGGGTCCCTGTACGGCCTCCCATTGCTGCTGTCTCCATCGCCACACTCTGCCATGTGCCACTTTCAGGTCTCCTCACACTGCTGGTGCTGTCCATTTTGTCATAGGGTGCTGGCAGATTACGGGCCTCCCATTGCTGCTGCCAGGCCTGTAATCTGCCATGGGCCCCTGTACCGCCTCCTCATGCTGCTGCCAGGTCCAGAGTGTGTCATGGGTCCCTGTACGGCCTCCCATTGCTGCTGTCTCCATCGCCACACTCTGCCATGTGCCACTTTCAGGTCTCCTCACACTGCTACTGCTGTCCATTTTGTCATAGGGTGCTAGCAGATTACGGGCCTCCCATTGCTGCTGCCAGGACCGTAATCTGCCATGGGCCCCTGTACCGCCTCCTCATGCTGCTGCCAGGTCCAGAGTGTATCATGGGTCCCTGTACGGCCTCCCATTGCTGCTGTCTCCATCGCCACACTCTGCCATGTGCCACTTTCAGGTCTCCTCACACTGCTGGTGCTGTCCATTTTGTCATAGGGTGCTGGCAGATTACGGGCCTCCCATTGCTGCTGCCAGGCCCGTAATCTGCCATGGGCCCCTGTACCGCCTCCTCATGCTGCTGCCAGGTCCAGAGTGTCTCATGGGTCCCTGTACGGCCTCCCATTGCTGCTGTCTCCATCGCCACACTCTGCCATGTGCCACTTTCAGGTCTCCTCACACTGCTGGTGGGTTCCATTTTGTCATAGGGTGCTGGCAGATTACGGGCCTCCCATTGCTGCTGCCAGGCCTGTAATCTGCCATGGGCCCCTGTACCGCCTCCTCATGCTGCTGCCAGGTCCAGAGTGTCTCATGGGTCCCTGTACGGCCTCCCATTGCTGCTGTCTCCATCGCCACACTCTGCCATGTGCCACTTTCAGGTCTCCTCACACTGCTGGTGGGTTCCATTTTGTCATAGGGTGCTGGCAGATTACGGGCCTCCCATTGCTGCTGCCAGGCCCGTAATCTGCCATGGGCCCCCGTACCGCCTCCTCATGCTGCTGCCAGGTCCACAGTGTCTCATGGGTCCCTGTACGGCCTCCCAGTGCTGCTGTCTCCATCGCCACACTCTGCCATGTGCCACTTTCAGGTCTCCTCACACTGCTGGTGGGTTCCATTTTGTCATAGGGTGCTGGCAGATTACGGGCCTCCCATTGCTGCTGCCAGGCCTGTAATCTGCCATGGGCCCCCGTACCGACTCCTCATGCTGCTGCCAGGTCCAGAGTGTCTCATGGGTCCCTGTACGGCCTCCCATTGCTGCTGTCTCCATCGCCACACTCTGCCATGTGCCACTTTCAGGTCTCCTCACACTGCTGGTGGGTTCCATTTTTTCATAGGGTGCTGGCAGATTACGGGCCTCCCATTGCTGCTGCCAGGCCCGTAATCTGCCATGGGCCCCCGTACCGACTCCTCATGCTGCTGCCAGGTCCAGAGTGTCTCATGGGTCCCTGTACGGCCTCCCATTGCTGCTGTCTCCATCGCCACACTCTGCCATGTGCCACTTTCAGGTCTCCTCACACTGCTGGTGCTGTCCATTTTGTCATAGGGTGCTGGCAGATTACGGGCCTCCCATTGCTGCTGCCAGGCCCGTAATCTGCCATGGGCCCCTGTACCACCTCCTCATGCTGCTGCCAGGTCCAGAGTGTCTCATGGGTCCCTGTACGGCCTTCCATTGCTGCTGTCTCCATCGCCACACTCTGCCATGTGCCACTTTCAGGTCTCCTCACACTGCTGGTGCTGTCCATTTTGTCATAGGGTGCTGGCAGATTACGGGCCTCCCATTGCTGCTGCCAGGCCCGTAATCTGCCATGGGCCCCTGTACCGCCTCCTCATGCTGCTGCCAGGTCCAGAGTGTCTCATGGGTCCCTGTACGGCCTCCCATTGCTGCTGTCTCCATCGCCACACTCTGCCATGTGCCACTTTCAGGTCTCCTCACACTGCTGGTGGGTTCCATTTTGTCATAGGGTGCTGGCAGATTACGGGTCTCCCATTGCTGCTGCCAGGCCTGTAATCTGCCATGGGCCCCTGTACCGCCTCCTCATGCTGCTGCCAGGTCCAGAGTGTCTCATGGGTCCCTGTACGGCCTCCCATTGCTGCTGTCTCCATCGCCACACTCTGCCATGTGCCACTTTCAGGTCTCCTCACACTGCTGGTGGGTTCCATTTTGTCATAGGGTGCTGGCAGATTACGGGCCTCCCATTGCTGTTGCCAGGCCCGTAATCTGCCATGGGCCCCTGTACCGCCTCCTCATGCTGCTGCCAGGTCCACAGTGTCTCATGGGTCCCTGTACGGCCTCCCATTGCTGCTGTCTCCATCGCCACACTCTGCCATGTGCCACTTTCAGGTCTCCTCACACTGCTGGTGGGTTCCATTTTGTCATAGGGTGCTGGCAGATTACGGGCCTCCCATTGCTGCTGCCAGGCCCGTAATCTGCCATGGGCCCCCGTACCGACTCCTCATGCTGCTGCCAGGTCCAGAGTGTCTCATGGGTGGCTGTACGGGCTCCCATTGCTGCTGTCTCCATCGCCACACTCTGCCATGTGCCACTTTCAGGTCTCCTCACACTGCTGGTGGGTTCCATTTTTTCATAGGGTGCTGGCAGATTACGGGCCTCCCATTGCTGCTGCCAGGCCCGTAATCTGCCATGGACCCCCGTACCGACTCCTCATGCTGCTGCCAGGTCCAGAGTGTCTCATGGGTCCCTGTACGGCCTCCCATTGCTGCTGTCTCCATCGCCACACTCTGCCATGTGCCACTTTCAGGTCTCCTCACACTGCTGGTGGGTTCCATTTTTTCATAGGGTGCTGGCAGATTACGGGCCTCCCATTGCTGCTGCCAGGCCCGTAATCTGCCATGGGCCCCCGTACCGACTCCTCATGCTGTGACGTTGCAACAAGGTGGAATTCAACCCTACATATGTTAGACCGCCTTTACGAACAGCGAAAGGCCATCACCGATTTCCTGATGTTACAAGCGGATAAAGGTACTCCCCTGTGTAACTTAGATGTCAGCCATTGGCAGCTCATGCGTGACACCTGCCGCTTGCTCAGGCCCTTTGAGGAGGCCACGCTATTCGTGAGTCGGCAGGACTATGGGATGAACGACGTCATTCCTCTGTTGCACGTCCTGGAACAAATGCTGTTAACAATGGCTGGTCAGGGTGCGGTAGACGTGGCGCACAGATCTCAACGCCACATGACCCCTGTGGGGGCAGGACAGGAAGAAGAGGAGGAGGTAGAGGAGGACATTGGTGCTCAGGAATTATTGAGTGAAATGGGTGGTTTTTCCACTCAGCGGACAGGAGTGGAGGAGCAGGAGCATCTGGTAGAGGAGGAGGAGGAGGAGACAGAGGACCCAGATGCACCGTGGCAGTATGCTGTGGAGATGGAGGCAGGGAGTCCCTCGCATTCCTTGGCACAAATGGCCCATAGCATGCTCGGTTGCTTGCGTAGCGACAGCCGAATAATAACCATCAGACAGAGGGATGACTTTTGGCTGTCCACCTTGTTGGACCCTCGCTACCTTTCAAAAATGGTGGCCTTTTTCACACCTGCTGAGAGGGAGGCCAAAATAAAGTACTATAAAAACCACCTATGTAGTCAGTTGGTCTCTGCCTTTCTGCGCCAACGTCCATCCTCAGACACTGTGGGCCCTGTGCGCTCGCGTTCCGCTGCCATGGCAGCAGGGGAGGGGTGGGGTGGTAGGAGCAGTGGCAGCTCCACCAGCAGCGGCTGCCTCAGTCTGCAGTCGATGATGAGTAGCTTTCTTCACCAGCGCAGTGAGGAAACTACTAACCAGCCGCAGCAGCAGCAGCATAAGGTGGACCTGGAGCAGGACCTCAAACAACAGGCTTGGGCCTACTTGGACAGCACCCTGCCAACCTAGGTAGACAATCCCCTTGACTACTGGGCAACGAAACTTGACCTTTGGCCCCAACTAGCTGAATTTGCCCTTGAAAGGCTGTCATGCCCGGCCAGTAGCGTGGCATCGGAGCGCGTGTTTAGTGCGGCAGGAGGTATTGTAACTCCGCGGAGGACACGACTGTCCACCCAAAGTGTGGAGAGACTCACGTTTGTGAAAATGAATCAGGCGTGGATTAGTCTGGATTTCAAACCACCAGTTCCTGACACAACTGACTAAATCCGCCATGAATCATGCCCCAAACATGTGCCACTTTCAGGTCTCCTCACACTGCTGGTGGGTTCCATTTTGTCATAGGGTGCTGGCAGATTACGGGCCTCCCATTGCTGCTGCCAGGCCCGTAATCTGCCATGGGCCCCTGTACCGCCTCCTCATGCTGCTGCCAGGTCCAGAGTGTGTCATGGGTCCCTGTACGGCCTCCCATTGCTGCTGTCTCCATCGCCACACTCTGCCATGTGCCACTTTCAGGTCTCCTAACACTGCTGGTGGGTTCCATTTTGTCATAGGGTGCTGGCAGATTACGGGCCTCCCATTGCTGCTGCCAGGCCCGTAATCTGCCATGGGCCCCCGTACCGACTCCTCATGCTGCTGCCAGGTCCAGAGTGTGTCATGGGTCCCTGTACGGCCTCCCATTGCTGCTGTCTCCATCGCCACACTCTGCCATGTGCCACTTTCAGGTCTCCTCACACTGCTGGTGGGTTCCATTTTGTCATAGGGTGCTGGCAGATTACGGGCCTCCCATTGCTGCTGCCAGGCCCGTAATCTGCCATGGGCCCCCGTACCGACTCCACATGCTGCTGCCAGGTCCACAGTGTCTCATGGGTCCCTGTACGGCCTCCCATTGCTGCTGTCTCCATCGCCACACTCTGCCATGTGCCACTTTTAGGTCTCCTCACACTGCTGGTGCTGTCCATTTTGTCATAGGGTGCTGGCAGATTACGGGCCTCCCATTGCTGCTGCCAGGCCTGTAATCTGCCATGGGCCCCTGTACCGCCTCCTCATGCTGCTGCCAGGTCCAGAGTGTGCCATGGGTCCCTGTACGGCCTCCCATTGCTGCTGTCTCCATCGCCACACTCTGCCATGTGCCACTTTCAGGTCTCCTCACACTGCTGGTGCTGTCCATTTTGTCATAGGGTGCTGGCAGATTACGGGCCTCCCATTGCTGCTGCCAGGCCCCTAATCTGCCATGGGCCCCTGTACCGCCTCCTCATGCTGCTGCCAGGTCCAGAGTGTCTCATGGGTCCCTGTACGGTCTCCCATTGCTTCTGTCTCCATCGCCACACTCTGCCATGTGCCACTTTCAGGTCTCCTCACACTGCTAATGGGTTCCATTTTTGTCATAGGGTGCTGTATGGCCTCCCATTGCTGCTGCCTCCACCGCCACACTGTGGCTCCACACTCTGGTTTTGGCCCCGTGACTGCCCAAATGAGTGAAGTGTGCGGTGATTCTAAGATCGACGGCACTCATCTGCATGTCATACTGACTGACAGTATTATTTCTCTTCCCCAGCAGACTCCAAGGGCATTTAAATTAAAAGTACAGTGTTCTGCACTAATATAAAGGCTCTCTGAAGCCTAGAAACACCCTTTTATAAGTTAAATTCGCAGCGAATATATTTGCCTCGAATCGAATTTATTCCTCGAATTCGCCGAATCAGCCGAATCGAATTTTTGAATACTTCGCTCATCTCTAGTTATTACCTTTTGTACCACTAACCCCTCCCTCCTAGATTATAAGCTCCAAGAGCAGGGCCCTTAAATCCCTCTTGTATTGAACTGTATTGTTACTGTATTCTCTTCCACTATAATGTAAAACGCTGAGCAAACTGTTGGCGCTATATAAATCCTGTATAATAATAATAATAATAATAAAGTTTGCCCCCAGTCTAGCTAATCTTTTATGTAGAAGTGGGAATCAGAAGTAATTTACAATAAACAATGGGCTCATTTACTTTTTTTACAAACGATTCATTGATGATATTTTATTATTATGGGAGGGAGATGAATCATCTTTGATTAATTTCATGGGCTATTTGAATAATAATGACTAAATACACATAGAGTAAAGACAAAGTGAAATTTTGGACCTCAATCTAAAAGTAGTAGATGGAGAAATAATTACTAAATCCTTCTTTAAAACATCAGATAGAAATAGCTACATCCCCCTTGACAGTTGCTACCAGCCTCAATGGCAGAAGAATGTCCCCAAAGGAAAGTTCTTGAGGATCAGATGCAACTGTAAAGATATTAAGGATCATGAGGAACAAGTGATAGTATTAAGAAACAGATTCTTGGAGAAGGGGTATTATGAGTCCTCTCTAGATCACATTATACAGGAGGCAGCAACAATCAACAGAGAATCATTGTTGCCCTTTTATTACGAAATTTTCAGTTCAACACTATCAGATTAAACACATTTTCAAAAAGAGGTGGGACATACTCAAAACAGACCCCATACTTAGGGAAATTTTACCAGATAAACCAGAAGTTGTTTTTAGAACAGCCCCAAATTTAAGGGACTGGCTGGCTCCTAATATTGAAATTGAAAGGCTTTTACCCTTGCAATAGATGCATGATATGCACAGTAGATAATAAAAGGAAAATGAAGATTTAAAATGTTGCTGAATCTTGGCTTCATTCTTCACATGACTGGGCCATTAATATTCCTGGCTATGTTCTCTTTTGGAGAGACAGGATAAATAGGAAAGATGGTGGTGTCTGTCTCTATGTGTGAAGTGATCTCAGAGTGAGTATGAAAGAGGACCTAGTTGATGGAGAGTGTGATGAGGCTGAATTATTATGGGTGGAACTGCATATGGGGGTGCATACTACAAAAGTAATCATTGGAGTTTGTTATAGGCCTCCCAGTGTTAATGAGAAGGTGGAGACTTAGCTCCTTGCACAGATCGAAAGGACTGCAAGGGCTGGGACAGTGCAAATAGGGTATTTTAACTTCCCAGAAAAAGACTGGAGTAATGATACTGCAGGAACAGTTAAAGGGCAAAAATTTTTAAACCTACTACAGGACAATTTTATGGTACAGTTCATAGTGGCCCCAACTAGGAATGATGCTCTGCTGGACTTGGTAATCTCAATACCATGCAGAGCTTATTACGAATGTCCATATAAAAGAACATCTGGGTAGCAGTGACCATAACACAATTTCATTTATTTTTAGCTGTAAACAGCAAGCACATACAGGAAAAATAAAAACGCTCAATTTTAAGAGAGCTAATTTTCCAAGGCTGTGAAATGCTCTCCAAGACTTAGACTGGGTGGGAATATTGGCATCAATGAAAACAACACAGAAATGGGAGTTCTTCAAAAAGACTGTATGTGAACACACCGCAAAATACATTCCCATGGACAACAAGTTAAAAAGGCTAAAAATCAAACCTAAGTGGCTTACGGCCAAAGTTAAAAAAGCTATAGATAATAAGAAAAGAGCTTTTATCAAATATAAAAATTAAAGAACACTATTATTGTTTAAACATTACAAAGAATATAACAGAATATGCAAAAAGGAAATAAAGGCCGTAAAAATTGAAAATGAATGACAGATTGCAAATGATAGCAGGACAAACTCTAAAAAATTCTTCAAATATATTATTAGTAAAAAGGTCCAGTCTGAGCATGTAGGCCCTTTACAAAATAATCTAGAGTGGGTGACTAGGGGCAAAGAGAAGACAATTTATTAAATACCTTCTTTAGCTCTGTGTATACACAGGAGCATGGGGGAGCTCTTGTCCATAACGGGCTTGGTATTGACACAGATCCAGATGATCCACCTTGGCTCACAAGTGATATGACCCAAAAATATTAAGACAGAATAAAGGTGAATAAAACTCCTGGACTAGATGGCATACACCTATTGGTCCTTAAAGAACTGAGCTCTGTCATTTCAAAGCCATTGTTTCTAATTTTTAGGGACTCTTTAATGACTGGCATAGTACCACTGGATTGGCATAAGGCCAATGTGGTGCAAATATTTAAAAAGGGTCAAAATCTTTACCAAGTAATTATAGATCTGTTAGTTTAACTTCTGTAGTTAGGAAGATACTGAAAAGATTAATAAAAGACCACATAGATGAGTCTTTGTTGAAAAAAAATATTTTAAGCAACAGACAGCATGGATTTATGAAAGACAGAAGTTGTCAAAGAAATCCTATTTCTTTTTATGAAGGGGTGAGTAAACCCTTGGACAGAGGGGTAGTGGTGGACGTGGTATACTTGGATTTTGAAAAAGCGTTTGACACAGTTCCCCACACACAGCTAATGTGTAAGGTAAAGTCAACAGGCTTGGAAAAATCCATATGTAAAAGGATAGAAAACTGGCTAAAAGATGATATACAGAGAGTAATGGTTAAGGATTCATACTCTGAATGGTCTAGGGTTGTCAGTGGTGTACCCCAAGGTTCAGTGTTGGGACCCTTACTTTTTAATATATTTATAAACGATATAGGGTCTGGCATTAAAAATCCCATTTCAATCTTTGCAGATGGCACCAAGATGTGCAGTGGAATAACGTCCTTACAGGATGTCTCCAACTTACAAGCCGACCTCAATGAACTGTTTAATTGGGCAACTATGTGGCAAATGAGGTTTAATGTTAATAAATGTAAAGTTATGCACTTGGGGGCTAGGAATATGCATGCATCATACATACTAGGGGGGGTACAAATGGGGGAATCAATGGTGGAGAAGGATCTTGGAGTTCTGGTAGATCACAAGCTTAATAATGGCATGCAATGCCGAGCAGCAGTTTCTAAAGCGAGCAAAATCCTCTCTTGTATTAAAAGAGGTATAGACTGCAGAGAGAAAGATATAATTTCACCCCTGTAAAAATCATTAGTAACACCTCATCTGGAATATGCAGTATTCACAAAAAGAACATTGGGGAACTAGAGAAAGTACAGAGAAGGGAAACCAAACTGATAAGAGGCATGGAGGAGCTCAGCTATGAGGAAAGATTAGAGGAACTGAATTGATCCTCTCTTGAGAAGAGGAGATTAAGGGGGGATATGATCAGCATGTATAAATACATCAGTGGTTCATATAGTGAACTCGGTGTAGAGTTATTAACCCTGAGGTCATCACAGTGGACAAGGGGGCACTCTTTACGTCTGGAGGAAAAGAAATTTAATCTCAAAACTCGGAAAGGTTTCTTCACAGTAAGAGCTTTGAAAATGTGGAATAGACTCCCTCAAGAGTTGGTTCTGGCCAGCTCCGTGGATTGCTTTAAAAAAGGCCTGGATTCTTTCTTGGATACACAAAATATAACTGGTTACTATTTATAGGTAAAGTTGATCCAGGGAATATTTGATTGCCTCTCAGGGGATCAGGAAGGATTTTTTTCCCCTGCAGGAGCAAATTGGATCATGCTTTGCTGGGTTTTTTGCCTTCCTCTGGGTAATCTGTGGCTGTAGGATTATAACTTTTTTTTTTTTTGGTGGAACTGGATGGACTTTTGTTTTTTTTCAGCCAGACTAACTATGCAACTATGTTTCCTCAACAGTTACTGATAAACAGTATTCTATTAATACATTCATATCCAGTGAATCTAAATATATAGTTTACCTAATAGAATGTCCATGTCATAAACAGTATGTGGGGATTACTACGAGGTGGTTGAGGAACCGTTTAAGAGAATGTGTACAATTAAAAAAAAAAGTTTTAAAAAACACAGTTTATCTGCTCATTTTCAGCAATGCCATAATGGAGACCCCAGAGGTCTTATATTTGTAGCCATAGATAAATTACAACCTCATTGGAAAAGCTGTCTCCATATGCGAGAGGTATTTAATTAGAGATGAAATGGCTTTACAGTATGCCCCTTTCATAATAAATGTAGATTGGGATATAAACTGTTTAATTGATACCAGCTAAAGTTTTCTTCTTTTATATCCCCAATGTATTGATTAGTTTTATATACTATTTTTCCTTTTAGGTATTTTCTAGCAAGATTTTGTTCTCTCTCCTATATGACTTTCTTGTTTAGGTTTCTCTTGAGATATATTTTTATTTTTATATATTTTTTTAAATTCATATATTATTTCATCATTCAAATGTGTTGTAATATGTAGTTTATCAGGGCAATTGGCATTTTGATATAGTTTTATATCTTAATTAGCTTTGTAACATTTTCATAATTATTGTCCTTTTTTTGGGTTTTATGTTTGAGATGATAGAATACCAATTCTTACACAGTAATCATCTGGTTTACACTGTAGTGGAGCCATATAGGATAATCCACAGTAAAATGGCTGCTAGTGTGTTTTAGTCCTTTGGACTACATTAAAATGGCATCAGAACTGGAAGTGACGTTCCAAGGTTCCTTTGGACTATAACAAAATGGCTCCGGACCCAGGAGTCACGTTCTTCCGACAGGATGATAGGCTACATAATGATGGCCACTATAGAGAAGCATTTTTAAACCCCTGAAAATGCTATATCACGTGAAATGGCTTCAGTTGAGGTGTACTGCTAGAGGTTGTGCCATCACTCCATGCTGGACTGGCGACCTCCTGTGTAAGTTCCACTCAGCAGCATTTGTTTTGTTATGGTTTTAATCTTTTATTTGTACTACTGCACTAATACTGATTTTGTTAAAACTACTGCACTATGAGAAGTTTTTTTTTTGTTGCTGAGTCCTTGAGGATGTGAGTGCGTTTATTGACCCCTGGTGAGCTGGAAGTGAGGACAGATGCTAATCCCTGTTTGAGCAGAGGAGTCTATCCTGGAAGAGAGAGAATTACTTTGTCAAAAAATGCATATTGCTGTTGTAATTCTATACAGCAAATCCCTTTGGTGAGTTTGCATTTTACGTAAAGGTGGAGGCAACACTATAGGGTGTTTGTAAATTACACGGTGGATGCTACAATCTGAACACTGAGACTGTTCTTATGTTGTAACTGTATTTTATGAAGTGTTTATTGGACACTGGAAGTACTATATTGGACTTATTTCATCATTCTATTTTGTTTTTTTCACTATTATGCATTAAGCTATTTGTGTATATTTACATTGATTTAGTGCTGCATTTTTCTTTATTGTTATACAAAATCCACCCACTAATTAATTATTTTTCTAAGAGTTTTGCTGAACTTTATGCCCCTGACCAAAACATCTGTGTGGATGAATCCTTTGTCCAATTTACTGGCTGGCTGGGAATCAAGCGATACATTCCCAGGAAAAGGGTCAGGTATGGAGTAAAACCAGGGGCGGACTGATAACTCATGGGGCCCCCGGGCAATAGGGGATCATGGGGCCCCTGTGTCCTTGCCCAAACTCAAAAAAGCCTATGAAAAAGGTACCAAGGGCATCTCATGGGGCCCCCTACTGACCCAGTGCCCGAGTCTCCAAATGGTCAGTCCGCCCCTGAGTAAAGCTCAACAACTCTGTGAATGAGCCATGAGATACAGTATGTTCATGCCTTCCGCTTGTTCCAAGAAAAAGATTCCCAGCTCCAGCTCCCTGAGTGCCCAACCTACATCAGGACAAGTGAAAAAATTGTCTGGGACCTGGCTTTTCCACTACTTCAAAAGGGGTTTCACATCTACCTAGATCATTTTTACACAAGTCTACCCCTTTTTTGCTACCTATACCATGAAAAAACTCTGGCCTGCGGTACCACCCAAACAAACAGGAAGGACTTCCCACAAAAACTTGTGACCATAAGGCTACAAAGGGGGGAATCAGCATGTCTGAGGAAAAAGGAAGTGTTGGCCGTGAACTGGAGGGATAAGAGAGATGTGTATGTCCTGTCTACCATCCACAATGACACCTCAGTGGAAATTCACGGAAGACCCATCCAAAAGCTTAAGTGTTGTTGGGGATGCAACAGCATGTACTATATACAGTATTGAGTGTTAATATCACTGGACCAGTAGATGGCACTGTACACTAAGGTTACCAGTTGTGCATATCTGTAAAACTTGTTGGTTCTTTTTCTTTTCTCTCTCTCTTCATAAACCAAGATGTCTGCTGTTACAGTTTGCTGAAATGTTTTGTATGTTTGCAACTTGAGCCACACAAGTAAACCAAGTTCTGCATCATCACAAGCTATTAGTGTCTTCTCTAACGCATAACCAACAGGTTATGGGCCCAGCTCCAGACACTGGAAAAAGGAAAACTACAAGCAAGTAAGTGCTGCATTTACAATCCTACCAAATCCTGTGTGAGGAAACAAGAGCTGTATCCAATTCACTGAAAGATGGCAAGTGCTTCAGATATGAAGTTTACAATAGCAAAGCTCAACAATACCAACTACCAGCTATGGAAGTTTAAGCTTGAAATGCTGTTATCCAAAGATGACTTGTGGCAGGTACTAGATCAGCAATGGGCAAACTACGGCCAGCGGCCCTTTTAATCCGGCCCGCGGAGCGTGATAAAAAAAAAAAACAGCCAGGGCAGGCAAACATTGGCTGTCAGGATGTGTGTAGGCGGGGCAGCGTGACGAACGTGAGGGGAGCTAGGCTCCTCTCACAGTCCGCCCTGAAGACCGGAACGGCGCGGGAACACGGCGAGAGGAACGCGCGGAGCAAAGGTAAGTAAATTGACACAGGGGGGACTTGGCTTACTACCTGGGGGGGAATAGTACTATGGGGGATGAAGTACTATATGAGGGATGAATTAATATGGGGGATGAATTAATATGGGGAATGAATTACTATAGGGGGGATGAATTACTATATGGGGGATGAATTACTATATGGGGGATGAATTACTATGGGGGATGAATTACTATATGGGGGATTAATTACTATGCTTACTATGGGGGATCTATTCTGCGAATTGCAACAACAAAACTAACTCCTGACTTTGATGCCTTAACAAAAAAGGGAGACCAACAACACTGTTCCCACTAAAATTTAAGGCACTATTTTATGAAAGAAATACATTGCATAAAAGTTTTGTAAAATAACTCTTTTTATGCTTTTCTACCTTAAAGTAATCTAAACATTTAATGTTACAAATTTTAATTTAATTTATATTAATTCACACATACACATCATTTATCTACTCTTGGTCCGGCCCCCGGGTCCAATATATGAACCCATTGCGGCCCTCAAGTCAAAAAGTTTGCCCACCCCTGTACTAGATACACACAGACCCAATGACAACCCGGAAGAATGGGACAGAAAAAACAGGCAAGCAAAAGCAGTCATAAGCCTGTTAGTGGAGGACGATCAACTCATTCATATAAGGAAAGAAAACACAGCTAAAGGTATGTGGACTGCATTGCAAAAACTGCATGAACGTGCAAACCTAAACAGTAAACTATATCTGCTGCACAAACTGTATAAGATGAGGCTGGAAAAAGGGCAGGAAATGGGTGAACATGTAAATGCTATGCTAGAAATTGTGGACCAGCTGGGTGCAATAGGTGAAGAAATGAAAGACAGTCATGTAGTAGCACTACTGCTATGCAGCCTTCCAGAATCATACAGTGCCCTTATAAATGCTCTAGAAACTAGACCGGAAACTGAACTGACGCTAGAATATGTTAAGGGAAAATTAATTGATGAATACAGCAGAAGAAAGGAAAATTTGCATAGTGAAGAGAACGAGAGACCAGAGGCAGCTCTGAAGGGGCATGAAGGCATAAGACAAAGCAAAAAAACCAGGGTATGTTTTTGCTGCAAAAAGGCCGGTCACCTGAAAAAGAACTGTTCAATCTGGAAAGCTGAGCAGCGAAAGCGGGAGCTACCCACAAGAGAAAGAGCTAAAGCGGTCATGAAAGAAAATGAAAGTGCATCATGGAATGGTACTTTCAAAGTGATTCAGAATAGTACCTCACACGGATGGTACATTGATTCAGGGGCAACAAGTCACATGACAAGCGAAATTGATTTTAGTGTAAAAGATAAAGTCTTCCTAGCAAATGGGAAAAGTATTACAGCGGAAGGTAATGGTCTGGGATTTCTGAACTGCAAAACGCCATCAGGGGGCAAGCAGAGCATACTTGTAAAGAATGTTCTATATGTTCCAAGCCTAGAAGGAAGCCTCCTATCAGTTAAAACCCTTGCCAGCAATGGACTCACTGTCCAGTTCAGAGGTAATGAATGTACAATTCAAAATGGAAAGCAAATTCTAGCAAGAGGAAGGTTAAGTGAACATCTGTACAAAATCGTCACTGAAAGTGAGAAGGCTAATGCGGCAACTCATAACCCACATGACAAGTGCATCCACATGTGGCATAGAAGATTGGGGCATCGAAACCCAGAAGCTATAAAGGACTTTGCAAAGAGAGGTCTATCAGAAGACATGAAAATATTGCCTTGCTACACACTCAGCAAGTGCACGTGTTGCATCAAAGCAAAGGCCACCCGAACCTCTCTTCCACAGACCAGTCAGAGTAAAACCATTAAACCCATGGAACTGATACAAAGTGATGTGTGCGGACCACTGAAAACCATCACACCTGGCGGGAACAGATATTTACTGACTTTCATTGACGATTATTCCAGGTACACAATATCGTATCTAATGAAGCACAAAAGTGAGACATTAGAAAAACTTCAAGAGTTTGTAGCTGTGAAAAGCAACAAGTTTCAAAGGAAACCTGGAATAATACGCACTGACAATGGAGGGGAATATATGAATAAAGAGATGGAATCATACCTAAAGAAACAAGGTATTATACACCAAACAACTGTACCATACACTCCTGAGCAAAACGGCGTAGCAGAAAGAAAGAATCGCACTCTCGTAGAAATGACCAGATGTATGATTTCGGACGCTGCCTTACCTAACAAATACTGGGGAGAAGCAATAATGACTGCAACATACCTACAAAACAGGCTCCCATCAAAAGCTATTGAGAGTACACCATATGAAATGTGGAATGGATCAAAACCTAACGTAGGACACATCAGAGTGTTTGGCTGTAAAGCATATGCCCACATTCCAAGTCAGAAACGCTCCAAGTTGGAGAACAAAGCCATAGAAGGCATTCTGGTAAGGGATATAGAATCCTTTGTCCAAAGACCAACAAGGTCACAGTAAGCTGCAGTGTTTATTTTGATGAAAGTGAAGCACCAGATAATACAATTCTTGAAAAATGTGGAGAGGATTTACGTGCTGAATCGACAAGAGACACTGACCCATGCAAAGCAGGACAAGAGCCAGAACAAGAAGTGAAACTTACAATCAACGAGCCAATAGAACCCACTGAACAACAAGAAATCAGAAGATCCTCTCGAATGACAAAAGGGATACCACCCCGCAGGTTATCGTACGCTGCTAAAACACATCAAACACAGAAGCCAACATCCTGGGAAGACATAGAAACTTTGCCGAGAAGGGAAGCCGATCAGTGGAGAAAAGCAGCTGAAGAAGAAATAAAATCACTTCAAGAAAATAAAACTTGGTCCCTAACAGAACTCCTTCCTGGTCACAAAACCATCGGAAGCAAATGGACTATTAAAGTGAAATATGATACAGAAGGAAACATCTATAGATACAAAGCAAGATTAGTTGCCAAGGGATACTCCCAGAAATTTGGAGAAGATTACGATGAGACATTTGCTCCAGTTGTGAAACATTCCACCATAAGGACACTCCTTAGTATTGCTGCCGGAAAGGGAATGCAAGTAAAGCACCTAGACGTCAAAACTGCCTTTTTGTATGGAGACATCAAGGAGGATCTGTACATGGAACAGCCACCAGGATTTGAGAAAGAAAAGAACCTTGTATGCAAACTGCAAAAGAGCATCTATGGGCTCAAGCAAGCGGCGAGAGCATGGAATGAAAAAGTGAACGAAATACTCAAAAAAGAAGGGTTCTCAAAAAGTAAAGCAGATCCATGTCTGTATTCAAAGAATCAAGAGAACAAATGGACATAGATCCTAATATACGTCGATAACATCTTGACGTGTTTTGAACAAGAAGGGGACTATGACCAAATAGTTCACAAACTGAAACAAAATTTTGAAATTAAAGAGTTGGGGAACATTACTCACTACCTAGGAATTCAAATAGAGCGGAAAGAGGATGGAAGCTATCTTCTTAACCAAAGTCAGAATAAAATGAAATTTTAGAACAGTTTCACATGCAAGATGCAAAGGAAGCGAAAACACCAATGGAACCAGATTATCCAAAAAACAATGGAACAGAAAACGTGTTACCTAACAATGATTATTACCACAGGGCAATCGGAAAATTGCTATACATCGCCACCGTGACAAGACCAGACATCGCCGTAGCAGTGGGAATACTTTGCAGGAAAGTCGCAACACCGTGTCAACGCGACTGGAATGCAGTAAAGAGGGTAATGCAGTACCTAAAGGGAACAAATCGGATGAAGCTGCGACTTCCAGCATCGTCAAACCCAAAACTGATTGGATATGTGGACGCCGATTGGGCTGGAGACACCACTGACCGCAAATGGTTACATCTTCCAGTATGGACAAGGAACCATAAGCTGGTCTAGTCAGAAACAAGTGACTGTTGCACTCTATTCAACTGAAGCAGAATACATAGCAGCAGCACATGCATGTCAAGAAGCCATTTCGATTCGTCAGCTTCTACTAGACATGGGACTGAATATGTCACAACCCACTCCCATCTTTGAAGACAATCAGGGATGCATAAAGCTTACACACTCTGAGAAGATTAACCCAAGAACCAAGCACATTGATGTAAGATATCATCTGCTCAGAGACATGCAAGAACAAGGGGTTATCGACATCCAGTACTGCCCATCAGAGGAGATGACTGCAGATGCACTCACCAAACCTTTGCCAAGGGAACGTCATTGTTTTCTACAAAAGAGACTAAATGTCATATAATTATGCACATGCCATTGAGAAGGGGTGTTGGGGATGCAACAGCATGTACTATATACAGTATTGTGTGTTAATATTACTTGACCAGTAGATGGCACTGTACACTAAGGTTACCAGTTGTGCATATCTGTAAAACTTGTTGGTTCCTTTTCTTTTCTCTCTCTCTTCATAAACCAAGATGTCTGCTGTTACAGTTTGCTGAAATGTTTTGTATGTTTGCAACTTAAGCCACACAAGTAAACCAAGTTCTGCCTCATCACAAGCTACTAGTGTCTTCTCTAACACATAACCAACAAATGTAACCACGATTATAACGGATTCATGGGGGGGGTGGATTTAAATGATCAGATACTACAGCCCTATTTATCAACAAGAAAGTCCCTCTTCAGGTATGAAAAAGTTGCAATTTACCTTTTCCATTTGGCCATTTTTATAAAATATATCACCTATCAAAACTAAATGGAAAGACCTACCACTTCCCTCAAATTTATAGAATATGTCATCACTGCCTTAATTTACCAGCAAGGATCTCAACCAGAAAGCATTTGCTCCGACTGTGTCAGCAGACGTGCCTCTGCCTGTCATCTGGATTGTTTCAAAACCATGTTTCTACCTTCCATCTGAACTGACCCTGGCCTGTTTATGGTCAATGCTTCTGCCTGCCGTCTGGATTGTTCATCAACCACATTTCTGCCTTCCACCTGCACTGACCTCGGCCTGTTAATCAACCATGTTTTTTGCCTGCCGCTCAGACTGATCTTTTGCCCTGCTGGAGTAGTCAGTAGTGTATTTATGTTTTTTTTCTGCCCTAGGCAATACAAAGAATCTGCTGCTCCCCACCTTTGGAGAGAAGGAGAGAGACTCACCATCATAGCTCACTGGAATCCCAGCACCCTTCCTGGAGTCTCACGGCCACTCCCCCAACTCCCCTCACTCTGCTCTTCCACCGTCCACGCAGCCCCAGTGCCCCTCAGAGCCTCTTTAGTGTGATCACCTCACAGGAACCAGTGCAGGACAATCAGTTTCCCTTCTTCAGGGGAGTGGCTCCGTCCCCCTGAAAAATGCAGCTCAAGGCAAACGCCTTGTTTGCAGTGCAGCAAATATGCCCCTTACTGTAGTAGTGGGATAACACAGGGGTCTCACATATGTGAGGTAGTGTCTTGAGTAGAGAAAACCAGTTTTTGGTTTCTCTGGGTTTTGTAATTCCCAGATCAGGGTCTATTAGTCTAGAGGCTTTAAAGAGATTGGGTGGGAAGAAGCCTGATGCATTAAAAACAGTTTTATGGCACTAAGTAGACTAAGGTGCTAAAAAAGGGGAGAGGCAGTATGGATGGTACAGACTATTTACAGAGTCCTTTAAATAGTCAGTAAAAAGTATAGTCCTAAAAATTCCACTTTTGCATGGCTGCAGCTCCCTGGGAGAGAACTGGATTACACTCGTCTGTAGCAAACACAGGCAGCGCCACCACCTAAGCGTAGTATGTTAAGAATCCAGGGAAAATATGAATTAAGAATTGCACTTACATTTATTGGAAAGATAAAAGCATACTGTATATTCTCTCAGGATAGCGAAAATTCTATCCGGTTTATTACTCAATTCCACTCTCAGTTTAAAAGAATGGAAAAGGCCATTACAAAACACTAATGTATCTTGCTCCAAGACCCCAAACTCAAACAGATACTACCTTCTCAACCCAGATTCACTTAATGTTGAGCTAAAAACATTAAGGGTCAGACAGCCCCCCCAGTAAACTTAAACAGAGTCCATCCCTAGAACATCGGGTTATTTATTTTCCAATCTCATAGGCATGTATCATTGTTATAGGAAAAAATGTTTAACTTGTCCATTTGTACAGTATGGGCTCAAGTCCTTTACAGCTAATGGCAAAACATATCCCATTTCCCAATTTCACACCTGCTCTACTGACTTTGTAATTTATGCTCTCACTTGACCATGTGGCCTACTCTATACAGGGAGAACCATCCGCACCCTTAGGATGCGATTTGGAGAACACAGACATGCCATTGAACAAGCAGGTGGTAAGTATAGTGTACCCAGACATTTTAATACTACTCACAATAAATCCACTACAGGCCTTAAAGTGGTTGCAAAGGCTCAAGATTTTTTACCTTCATGCATTCTTTACATGAAGGTTGCAAAGGCTCAAGATCTTTTACCTTCATCCATTCTTTACATGAAGGTAAAAAAACTTCTCATTGGCTGAGACAGAAGCCAGTGAGCCAATGAGAAGAGAGAGGGGCGGGGCCAAGCCATGGCTCCGTGTGCTTGCTGTGAGGGCACCTGACAGAAGGGAGGGGCAAGGAGAGTCAGCGAGGGACCCGAGAAGAGGAGGATCTGGGTTGCTCTCTGCAAAACCACTGCAGAGAGCAAGTATTTATGATGTGTATGTTATTTTTTTTCTTTAAAAAAAAAATAAGCCTTTAGAATCACTTTAAAGTGTGGATAATAGATCGCATTCCGAGCAATTTTATCAAGGCAGAAAGGTTAAAAAAACTATACGAACAAGAAACCTATTGGATATTCTCGTTGAATACCCTAGTCCCATCAGGATTCAATGAAGAAATTAAAACTAATACTATAATCTAAAATATCCCTTTCTCCTTTGTGGTTTTAATATCCTTCTCTCTTATTGTGGTTTTGATTTTTAAAAATTACATTTTATATTTTCTAACTATTTATAGAGTCTTCATCTGTACATATGCATCTGCATAGTGGCACGTACAAATAATACAATGCACTATGTAACTGGACCTAACCAACTCCTTTTTTTTCTCCACTTTCTTCAGATATTCCACCACATCCCACCTTATATGTACATGTACAATATGTATCAATTTATATCTGGATACAAAATATCTATTCACTAACCATTATTTATTTATTCATAGATATACGGTAACTACTGCATATGAAAAAATCTTTATATACACATACTGAAAATAGATATAATTCCCCTTCCCTTCATTTTCCTATTTCACTTTTCTTCTCTATACTGATTTCCATTCATACACAGACAGAAAGGATTTCATTAATTTTTTTCCATCATTTTTGTGATTTTTATGATTTAAATCCCTCCATATTGTTTATTATGATTAGAGATGAGCGAATCGAACCAGGCGAAGTGGAATTCGTTTCGAATTTCAGGAAAAATTCGATTCGCGGCGAATCCGAATATTAGCATACTTCGGGTGCGCGAATCGGATTTTTCCCGATCAGCCGGCAAAAGTGTCCCTGCAGAGAGCTCCGCTATTTCTGACAGTTCTCTGACAGTTCCTTCACATGTACAGCGGTTGAAACATTGTATCTATTTGTTTCCATTTAGGATACAGATGTTTTTATTCGGAAATAGATACAATGTTTCAACCGCTGTAAATGTGAAGGAACTGTCAGAGAACTGTCAGAAATAGCGGAGCTCTCTGCAGATACACTTTTTGCTGTACTGGAATACTTCTTCTTTTCATTCTTCTTTTCATTCTTCTCATTCTTCTTTTCATTCTTCTTTTCATTCTTCTTCTCATTCTTCTTTTCATTCTTCTTCTTCTTTTCATTCTTCTTTTCATTCTTCTCATTCTTCTTTTCTTCTTCATGAAAAGAAGAATGAGAAGAAGAATGAAAAGAAGAATGAGAAGAATGAAAAGAAGAAGAAGAATGAAAAGAAGAATGAGAAGAAGAATGAAAAGAAGAATGAGAAGAAGAATGAGAAGACTGAAAAGAAGAATGAAAAGAAAAATGAAAAGAAGAAGAAGAAGAATGAAAAGAAGAAGAAGAAGAATGAAAAGAAGAATGAAAAGAAGAAGAATGAAAAGAAGAATGAGAAGAAGAATGAAAAGAAGAATGAAAAGAAGAATGAGAAGAATGAAAAGAAGAATTAAAATAAGAAGAAGAATGAAAAGAAGAATGAGAAGAAGAATGAAAAGAAGAATGAAAAGAAGAATGAGAAGAATGAAAAGAAGAATGAAAAGAAGAAGAAGAATGAAAAGAAGAATGAGAAGAAGAATGAAAAGAAGAATGAGAAGAAGAATGAGAAGAATGAAAAGAAGAATGAGAAGAATGCAAAGAAGAATGAAAAGAAGAAGAAGAAGAATGAAAAGAAAAAGAAGAATGAAAAGAAGAATGAAAAGAAGAAGAAGAAGAATCTTATCATTCTTCTCATTCTTCTTTTCATTCTTCTTTTCATTCTTCTTCTTCTTCTTTTCATTCTTCTTCTTCTTTTCATTCTTCTTTTCATTCTTCTTCTTTTCATTCTTCTTTTCATTCTTCTTCTTCTTCTTTTCATTCTTCTTTTCATTCTTCTCATTCTTCTTTTCATTCTTCTTCTTCTTCTTTTCATTCTTCTTCTTCTTCTTCTTTTCATTCTTCTTCTTCTTTTCATTCTTCTTTTCATTCTTCTTCTTCTTCTTTTCATTCTTCTTCTTCTTTTCATTCTTCTTTTCATTCTTCTTCTTCTTTTCATTCTTCTTCTTCTTCTTTTCATTCTTCTTTTCATTCTTCTCATTCTTCTTTTCATTCTTCTTCTCATTCTTCTTTTCATTCTTCTTCTTTTCATTCTTCTTTTCATTCTTCTCATTCTTCTTTTCTTCTTCATGAAAAGAAGAATGAGAAGAAGAATGAAAAGAAGAAGAAGAATGAAAAGAAGAATGAGAAGAAGAATGAAAAGAAGAATGAAAAGAAGAATGAGAAGAATGAAAAGAAGAATGAAAAGAAGAAGAATGAAAAGAAGAAGAAGAATCTTTTCATTCTTCTCATTCTTCTTTTCATTCTTCTTCTTCTTCTTTTCATTCTTCTTCTTCTTTTCATTCTTCTTTTCATTCCTCTTCTTCTTCTTTTCATTCTTCTTCTTCTTTTCATTCTTCTTTTCATTCTTCTTCTTCTTCTTTTCATTCTTCTTCTTCTTCTTTTCATTCTTCTTTTCATTCTTCTTCTTCTTTTCATTCTTCTTCTTTTCATTATTCTTTTCATTCTTCTCATTCTTCTTTTCATTCTTCTCATTCTTCTTTTCATTCTTCTTTTCATTCTTCTTCTTCTTCTTTTCATTCTTCTTTTCATTCTTCTCATTCTTCTTTTCTTCTTCATGAAAAGAAGAATGAGAAGAAGAATGAAAAGAAGAATGAAAAGAAGAAGAAGAATGAAAAGAAGAATGAGAAGAAGAATGAAAAGAAGAATGAGAAGAATGAAAAGAAGAATGAAAAGAAGAAGAAGAATGAAAAGAAGAATGAGAAGAAGAATGAAAAGAAGGTTGAGAAGAAGAATGAGAAGAATGAAAAGAAGAATGAGAAGAATGAAAAGAAGAATGAAAAGAAGAAGAAGAATGAAAAGAAGAAGAAGAATGAAAAGAAGAATGAAAAGAAGAAGAAGAAGAATCTTTTCATTCTTCTCATTCTTCTTTTCATTCTTCTTTTCATTCTTCTTCTTCTTCTTTTCATTCTTCTTCTTCTTCTTTTCATTCTTCTTTTCATTCTTCTTCTTCTTCTTCTTTTCATTCTTCTTCTTCTTCTGAGGATGAGGATGAGGATGAAGAAGAAGAAGAAGTAGGATGAAAATAAGAAGAATTCCAAGCCGGCAAAAAGTGTATCTGCAGAGCTCCTCTATTTCTGACAGTTCTCTGACATTCACATTTACAGCGGTTGAAACATTGTATCTATTTGTTTCCATTTATGGAAACAAATAGATACAATGTTTCAACCGCTGTATGGAGTGAATGTCAGAGAACTGTCAGAAATAGCGGAGCTCTGCAGATACACTTAGCGGAGCTCTGCAGATACACTTTTTGCCGGCTTGGAATTCTTCTTATTTTCATCCTACTTCTTCTTCTTCTTCTTCATCCTCATCCTCAGAAGAAGAAGAAGAGGATGAGGATGAGGATGAAGAAGAAGAAGAAGAAGAAGTAGGATGAAAATAAGAAGAATTCCAAGCCGGCAAAAAGTGTATCTGCAGAGCTCCGCTAAGTGTATCTGCAGAGCTCCGCTAAGAAATAGCAGAGCTCTGCAGATACACTTTTTGCCGGCTTGGAATTCTCCTTCTTCTCATCCTTCTTCTTCTTCTCATCCTTCTTCTTCTTCTCATCCTTCTCCTTCTTCTCATCCTTCTTCTTCTTCTCATCCTTCTTCTTCTTCTCATCCTTCTCCTTCTTCTCATCCTTCTTCTTCTTCTCATCCTTCTTCTTCTTCTCATCCTTCTTCTTCTTCTCATCCTTCTCCTTCTTCTCATCCTTCTTCTTCTTCTCATCCTTCTTCTTCTCATCCTTCTCCTTCTTCTCATCCTTCTTCTCATCCTTCTCCTTCTTCTCATCCTTCTTCTCATCCTTCTCCTTCTTCTCATCCTTCTCCTTCTTCTCATCCTTCTCCTTCTCCTTCTTCTCATCCTTCTCCTTCTTCTCATCCTTCTCCTTCTCCTTCTTCTCATCCTTCTTCTCATCCTTCTCCTTCTCCTTCTTCTCATCCTTCTCCTTCTCCTTCTTCTCATCCTTCTCCTGCTTCTCATCCTTCTCCTTCTCCTTCTCCTTCTCCTTCTTCTCATCCTTCTCCTTCTTCTCATCCTTCTCCTTCTTCTCATCCTTCTCCTTCTCCTTCTCCTTCCTCATCTCCAAGGGCATTTAAATTAAAGGTACAGTGTTCTGCACTAATATAAAGGCTCTCTGAAGCCTAGAAACCCTTTTTATAAATTAAATTCGCAGCGAATAAATTCGCATCGAATCGAATTTCTTCCTCAAATTCGGCGAATCAGCCGAATCGAATTTTTGAATAATTCGCTCATCTCTAATTATGATCTTCCATCCTTTCTCTCTCTCTTTCTCTGTATTCTGCAACCATCTGCTGTTTTGTGTGTTTTTTTTCTTCTATGTTATTCTATGTTGCTGTCATTCTAGACTCCAATCTGTCTTTCCAGCCCCAGATCCAATCGCTGACAAATTCATGCAGACTCCACCTCCGCAACATCTCCAAAATACACACGTTCCTAACTCCAGAAATTACAAAGCAACTCATTCACTCCCTTATCATATCACGACTTGACTACTGTAACTCCCTCCTTGCCGGCCTACCCCAACACAGGCTATCCCCGCTTCAGTCTATCCTGAATTCTGCGGCCAGACTCATCCACCTTACCAACCACTCCGTATCCGCCACCCCCCTCTGCCAATCCCTCCACTGGCTTCCGATTGCCCAATGCATAAAATTCAAAATACTAACATTGACGTACAAAGCTGTTCATAACACTGCCCCAAACTACATCACCGACCTGATATCCATCTACCACCCAAAACGCACTCTCCACTCCTCACAAGAACTCCTACTCTCCAGTTCCCTGGTCTCCTCCTCCCATGCCCGTCTCCAGGACTTCACCAGGGCTTCCCCCATCCTCTGGAACTCCCTACCCCACTCCATCAGACTGTCACCTACCCTCCTCACCTTTAGGTTTTTGTGCAAAAAAAATACTTTTTCATTTTCTTTCTACATTTTTCAAACATTTGTGGAACAAAATGACATGTTCATAAAACTTTTATGGCTCATACAGGGGTGTGGAAATTATTTAAAAAACTACTTGTCCAAGGACTAAATCGGGGTCCAAATCTACTTGTCCCTCATGACAATCTACTTGCCGTGATCAAAACCGTATTTAAATAAGGTCTTATTTGTTATAATACTACTGAATGGTACAGTTTTATCACTAGGGGTTTTCAATGGATGTATGTCCCTTTAAACCTTTAAATGACTTTGCCAGGATGAAAAATACAAAGGGTTGATGTTTTCTATTAGGCAGAGCTGGTTTTAGGAATGTCTGGGGCTGTTAAAAATGAAAAAGGTTTTATAGTGACCTAAACTTTTAATATCTTTAACGTTGCACTGTTTATATCCTCCTCACCTCCCTGCCTGTCTCCAGCACCGCACCCGGGGATTAGCTAGGAGAGGAGAGACCTTGCAGTGTGATGAGCACCGATTGGGTGCTCATCAGGAATGGGGAGTGTCGGTCTCTCTTAATTCCCAGCAGAGGCACATCTGCTGAGCGAGTAAATTACCCTTGCACACAGATGCATTTTTGTCCTCAGTACAAGCACATGCTGAGCAGAGAAATCAAGGTCCGGTGTCCATCAGGGTCAGATAATTTTTTTTTTGTTCAACCTGCTGGTTGAATCAAAAATATAACTAATGTATGAACTGCCCTACTGAGCCTACCTTAACCACCTCCCGCCCACTATATAGTAATATGACGGATGCAAGGTGGTTCTCTCGTTCTGGGAGGATGTCATATGACATCCTCCCATTCTCACCGCGCATGCGAGGCTCAGTGAGCGTGCAGCGCGGTGATCGGTGGTGCGCTGTGTCCTTCAGACACAGCGGATCACCGATCCACGAAAAGAGCTGAAGATGTCGGCTCGGTCATGTGATCAGCTGTGTCCACAGTTGATCACATGTAAACAGGGAAATGCCGGTTATCAGCATTTCTGTCCTGACAGCTCGAGAGGAGAGAAGAGCCGGTAATCGGCTTTCCACGGAGGGGACATGTACACTGATCATCAGGACACTGATGATCAGTGTGCCCTGATGATCAGTGTAGCCACAGCAGTGCCACCTGTCAGTGTCCATCAGTGCCTTTTGTCAGTGCTCACCAGTGCCTTGTGCCAGTGCCCATCAGTGCCACATCAATGCCACATATCAGTGCCTACCAGTACACATCAATGCCATATATCACAGTGCCCATCTGAGCTGCCTTTCAGTGTCACCCATCAGTGCCAGTCAGTGCCACCTATCAATGCCAATCAGTGCTACCTATCAGTGCTGCCAGTCAGTGCCGCCTATCAGTGCCAGTCAGTGCCGCCTATCAGTGCCAGTCAGTGCCGCCTATCAGCGTCGCCATATATCAGTGCCATGTGTCAGTGCTGCCTTTCAGTGCTCATCAGTGATGCTTGTCAATGCCCATCAGTGCCACCTACCAGTGCCTCCTCATCAGTGCCCATCAGTGCCACCTATCAGTGTCCATCAGTGCAGCCTATCAGTGCCCATCACTACAGCCTCATTAGCGCACATTAGTGAAGGAGAAAAATCACTTATTTACAAAATTTTATAACAAAAACTAAGAAAAAGAAAAAACATTTTGATCCCCTGTTTCCCGGGGGCCCCATGAGTTGTCAGTCCGCCCCTGGTCCTGGCATTTTAGGACCTCAAGAAATTAGATAGCAGTCAGTACATCAGGATTGATTAACCTTCAAGATATGCACCATAGCTTGTAGACACTATAACTTTCACACAGACTAAATCATATACACTGATTTGGGTTAATTTTACCAAAGAAATGTAGCTGTATAAATTTTGGCCTTAATTAATGAAGAAAAAGTACTTGTTTGCAAAATTTTCACTTTTTTCTTTCAAAATTTTCGGTATTTTTTCACTAATAATGAAAAATTAAAAACCAAGTGATGATTAAATACCACGAAAGAAAGCTCTATCTGTCTCAAAAAAATGATAAAAAATTTAGTTTGAGTAGTGTTGTATGACTGAGTAATTGTCATTCAAAGTGTGAGAGCACTGAAAGCTGAAAAATGGCCTGGGCAGAAAGGGAGTAAAAGTGCCCGGTATTGAAGTGGTTAAAGGTTTCAATACTGTTTCCAGTTTCCCTTCTTTCCTCTAGACTATACATAATAAGTTCCTGAAGTCTCTCCTGATATGTTTTATCCTGCTGACCTTTTTATCATTTTTGTTGCCTGCCTCTGGACTCTTTCTATCTTATCAATATCTTTTTGTAAGTGAGGTCTCCAGAACTGGACACAACATTTAAATGAGGTCTAACTAAAGATCCATTCAAGGGAATTAGGACCTCTTTCCTCCTTCTAATGATCCCTCTAGTAGTCCAGCATCCTAGAATTCTATTCACTTTTCCCGTTGGCTGGCCGCACTGTTTGCTCATTTTGCAATCATCAAAAATAAATGTTCCTAAATCTTTTTCCTCTGTAGAACTGGCTAACACTATACCCACAATAATTTACTTAACCAAGAGATTCTTTTTCCCAAGGTACATTATTTTACATTTGGAAACATTGAACTGCAGTTTCCACTGCTTTGACCAATCTTACAGCTATTCCAAATCATGTTCTATGTTACAGACACTTCCAGGATATCAGCCCTATTTGTCATGATCAAAATTACATATATATATATATATATATATATATATATATTACATTACATGTATGTGTCTGTACATGTGTATGCGTACATGTGTGTGTGTGTATACGTACGTGTGTGTGTGTGTCTGTATGTGTACATGTGTTTGTATGTGTGTGTTTGTTTTTATATGTGTATGTGTACATGTGTGTGTGTACGGGTGTGTATATGTACGCGTGTGTGTGTGTGTGTGTGTACATGTGTTTGTATGTATGCGTTTGTTTTTATGTGTGTGTATATGTATTTTACTTTTAATTTCAACCCCCTATTCCTGTCCTATCAGAACTGCTTTTTAGGACGTAATAGCAGCAAGGACTGCTGCTCCTCTGAAAAGCAATCCATGATCAGATCGCTTTTCTGAGGCATTTGACAGGTGGTAAAGAGGCAATATGTTGCCTCCTCACCACCTTGTTTAATCCTGTAAAAAGCAGCATCGATCACCACACCACAACTGCGTGCAATACACACACAGTTGCGGGGTGGTTGTAGCTCAACCACATTCACCTGGAGGTATACTTGCATCTGCAGCCACAGCATGTGTATACCCCCAGCTGCTGTTTCTGCAGCTAAAGGGGGAGCAGTTGGGGGTGGTAAAATCAGCTCAATTGTGTGGTTTTACCGACCTCCAACCTCACAACTGAACAGGCCCTTGGTTCACATCTGTGTGGCTGTGTGTAGTGCAGCCCATTCATTTCAATGTACTGCTTACCCACAGAAATGCAGGGAAAGTTGTCCCTGACGTTAGTTTTAAAATTGCACCACACCAAAAGCACCCCGCGTTTGCCAATGTATGGGGTACCCCTAAAGAGCAGAACATTTGTCTGCGTGTCAGGAATGAGTGTGATTTTGCGCGCATTCCGCGACACACGGTAACGTGAACCAAGCCTTGGACATGGGTGCCTCATGACTGAAAATACTTTTGAAGGGTGCCCCGACTGGAAAAAGGTTGAGAAACACTGCCTTACCCAACAAACCTTTAGTCACATCACTTAAAGATAGATTGAATAGAACAACACCCAGTACAGAGCCTTGTGACTGGTCTCTTTTCTGAATGAACCCCATTTACAACCACACTCTTTAGTCAACTGCATATCCACCGAACTGCCTATGGGTTAAGTCCTAGCTTGTACAACTTTTTTATTACCTCATTATGTGGAACTGTATCAAATGCTTTGCTGAAATCGAGATAAGTTATCTCCACAGCACCATCCTGGTCCAAAACATTGGTGACATGGTAAAAAAAATCAGTCAGTCTAGACTGACATGATCCATTATCAATAAAGCCATGCTGCTTTGGGTCACAAAATTGTGAGTTCTTACAGTAAGTGATTGATGATCCTTCTTTTCACCGGAGACAGGGCTTCCATCTTCACCTGGCCTTCCTACCCGGTTAATGAGCTTTGGCTGTCTGACTGGTCGAGCAGCGATGATGCCAGTCCCACACATGCCCGCTCCCTGCGCCACAGCACAGTGCTCGGGTATGTTATTCCTTCGGAGCGCATGCACCAGCTATCAAAAAGAGTTAATATCTCCTAAATGGTGCACATTTAGGAGATATTTATTTTACCTACAGGTAAGCTTTATTATAAACTTACCTGTATGTAAAAGTATTAAAGAAGAGTTTACTACCACATTAAAATGTAAGTCATTAAACTTTAAAACTGATGTGAGATACATAAGTTGCAAAATTACTTTATAATAAATTAGAATAATCTTACCTGTTCAATTTTTCTACCATACATGGACCCACTTTTGTCAATTACATAAACAACATTTTTTGGCACTCCACTCAACTTTGGTGGTGCAAAGTAGTGCACAAAATACCCATTGGCAATCTAGAATGAAAAAGTGATAAAGATGAAAAACTTCCATTGAATTTATATCTGGATTTACATGCATTTTTGTTAAAGATAACCTTTCCTGTAACAAATTTGGTAGCTGCTGTTGAACATGTATGCATATAAGGAATTCTGATTTTGCAAATGATTAAGTTGAAATATTTACTTTGTGGCAATTGTACTCTGCAATGTTTACTTTCCAGCTTTGCAAATACTATGGAATTTTGCTGAGGACTGACAACATTCCTGAAAATCTGATGTCCTCCCATGTCAGGGGTGCCTTAAAGGGGTCATTAAAAAAGGCACTCTTTCCAAAGAACCAGGCTTTATGCAAACAATCCTGCTTTGGACGCTCATCCTTTCATCATGCCTGTGAGTTTAAAGGAGTTAGGAAACAAATGTTAAAACATGTAATATTCCTAATTTCCCAAATATTTACCTTCCATGAGTCAACACAATGTTGTCAGATCTTCTTACTTGTTTGACATATAATCAGGGTGCAAAGGCCCCCCTATCTCTCTTTGCAACATTTGCAATAAGAGATAAGTAGCATTTTCCGCAGTCTAAAGAATAAGAATATCTTACAAAATTTCCTTATGAGGAATGATGATCTGTTCGTTATTAGTGCTTTCAACAGCCGATTCTGACTGCTTGGACAAAAAAATCAGAACATGCAAGCTAGAAAATTTTTATAATACATGAACACAACATCTGATTTTTGTTCAATATATACAGTAAACTTATGAAATATGAATAAATGTTAGCAGTTGACAAGAGCTGCTATAAAGTGGTGCATTACAAATCCTAAGATCTTAGGATCCTAAGATCAAAGATACAGATTTAAAATTGGAAGATTTACATATACCTGGATTTTTCTACATGGACTTTCCATAATGAATACAGAAGTAGTCTTTACCTATTTTATCTGGCTTATTTGTCACATATGCAGCTAAGTGGAAAACGCAGAACTTTTTTTGTTTTTTGTTTTTATTTTTTTATTTTATTTTTATGAATGACATATGTTCACCATGATATAATGTCTACCTTTTTATGATCGATGTGATCTTAATAAATACAAGTTGCATGCACTAATTAAGTGATTATTACTCAGCTTAGGATTTGTAATGCACCACTTTCACTTTATAGCAGGTTTTGCTCTTGTCAACTGCTAACATTTATTCATATGTTTTTTGGTTTAAGAATCCACACCTTATACTTTGGTGAGTCGGGGAATATTTATGAAGGGGTGATTACACCCAGTCTTTAATGGCATCTTTTTCTTTATATATAAATTATGAAATAACCGAACAAAAAAAAAAAGCATGCATGATCGGAAGCAAAGAACGACCCTACACTACATTACTTCCTCATCTACTATGCTTATACATAGCTACACTTGCCTACGAGAATTTTCGTACAAGTTAATACCATTCTCAGTTACAGTACATCATGATATGCATCTTTGGGGAAAATTGTATGATCGTTTATACAATTTTCTCATAGTGTGTACTAGGCTTAATGGTTTTAAGCAAGGATGGATGAAACTAGGAGTTTTCACTTTCCTGGCAAATTGTCAACAATTGGAAGATTTTGTCTAGAATTCACTATTTGGCTTCATGCACACTGGGCATTTGCCCAACCCTTTTGAACACCTTTTTTCCTGGCAGGAGAAAAGCAGAGTTTGCAAACTCATTTAGATACTTCAGGCATTTGGGCGTTCATTCATTTCAGTAGTCAGAATAAATTAATATTCTTGCCAATCAAATCAATAAACGGTCAAGCACTAACACATCTAGGCACGTTTACACACATTTAAGCTCGTTGGGTGTTTTTTCTACTGAAATGCTCCTCTCCTGAATGTGCAAGTAATGGGTTTTTTTTGCCACTAAATGCCTGTAAACGCCTATGTGTGCAAGGCTTACATAGAGAGGTGCTTAAAGGAAGAAAACAAAAGTCAAACGCCCGTAAAAGTGGCCTTTTGACACCCAGTGTGTATGAGGCTTTTAAATAAAATGCGCTGCAGTGCATCAGGAAGGTGAAATTAAGGTGTCTTATTAGTGGTTGTAAGGAAACATTGGATTTTAACTAGCTTCTAAGCGTTACAGAAGCCCCTTCGTCTATCTTGGAACTGTTCTTGTACAAAAAATGGATTGTCATTTGTCTCATTATTGTTATATTTTTTTACACAGAAAAAAAATACGAAGAGCACTATAAAAAAAACTAAACTATACTTTGGAGGGCACATCAACCTAGTAAATAACTCTTTGGCTGGAGAAGTGAGGCAATGCTTTTTTACCTCAAAGTTAGATTTTGCAGTGTTTTGGCTGTGATAGAGCAATACCTTGCTGCTAAAGCCAGCAAGGGAGTGACATCAGGTATGTGTCCTTACTACATTTTCTGTCACTGCTGAATTCTCAACAGAGCTGCTAGTACAACACAGCCCTAAATACAACCAAAAACAAAAACATACACCCTCTGAATAAAGAAGAAAAAAGGTATATTTTTGTTTTTCAAGCTAATTTCACCTAAGCAGAGATAGAGGGTGTCAGACTTTCTCCCCTATATCTGTTCAGCCTGTCCAGAGCTCGACAAATTAAGAGGTAGGATCCAATTCACTCATACTGATCTGCATAAAAGTAAGATTCTTATGCACAAATGTGCACTTACTTTTGGTTAGAGATGTAAAATTTCCAGAAATTTTGAAGCCATGAGAAAAAAAACATTTTTTCCCTTTTTGTTTCTGGAAAAATTTAACTTTTTGGAAAAATTAAAAAAAAAATCAGCATGGAGTAGTTTTACACATTTAAAGTCATTTTGTTACACTAGGAATGTGAAATGCAGTGTATATAAAAGTATTGTGCTTGAAATAAAAATACAGCTTATTCAGTAAATAAACTAAACTTGTGTTTCAAAATTTGTGATGATCTAGAGACAGCAGAAAGAGTTTTGGAATAAGAACTCTGGAGGGAAAAGCTACTTGCACTTTCGTTATGGTGCTCATCATTTCATTCCATAAAGTATTTTTAATGTATTTAGGGCACCTCTGTCATACAAGGATGTGTTTTGTCATCCTTGTTGTATTTGGAAAAGAATGTTTCTTCTCATAGCAGAAATTGCACTGTGGAAATGTTTCCAAACTATAGATGTTGGTCTCAACATTTTACTGGGAAGAGGAAAAGAAAATCCAATTAAATGACCAGATTATAGGTAAACATTATGCTGTGATGGTGGAGAAAATTAATAGGAATCATTTAAAGGTTATAAAGATAAACTAATTTGTCAGACAAATATACCCTCTTACCTGTCAATTAAGGCCTGAGAGGAGGACAGAAACTATCATCTGCTGTATCCCAACAATAACCCAACTCAATGCAGTTCTCAAACAAAAGAATGCATTTATTTCACTAACTGGCACTGTAAGGGGAAAGACACCAGTTTAGTATGCTTGTGGGCTCCATCTTGTACCTCCTAAGGTACAAGATGGAGCCCACAAGCATACTAAACTGGTGTCTTTCCCCTTACAGTGCCAGTTAGTGAAATAAATGCATTCTTTTGTTTGAGAACTGCATTGAGAAGTACAGTGTTACTTGAACTGTATTCCAGGATTTGCTTGTCTTCAGCTGAGAGTACTTGCAATAATGTAAGACTTTACACAAAGCCTCACACATCTTTCATTATAGTGTTCATGTTACTATATAAAGTTTGAATACCATGTCATAGATATATTATTTATCATTGTAAAAGAACATATTTAATACTCCTTTTTTTTTAGTTTGTTTTCAAAACAAAGAACGGCTTTGGAAATATTGGAATACATTTTTTCCCAATTTTTCTTTTTTTTCAAGGCCTTCCCATGTCTGCTTTTGGCTATCGTGTGTTGCTACCTATGGGACTATGCACTGTATACTTTAAAACATTATGTCCAATATTAGAAATAAACAAACATTCACTACAGAATGTAGATACAGTATATATTGGTAATGCAAAGCATTATTAACTCTCCAATTTAATAGATCAGTAGCATCGTTATACTTTCTGGAAAACCAGTTAAAAAGTTCATATCTTTCCTAGTAAAGAAGGAAGGAGAGTTGGAATCATTCAGCAAGACTTCTGCCTGAACAGAGACTTTATAGACCTTCCACCCACCTAGACCCCCAGGTCATAGTGTATGCTTCCCATTCATCTCCAACTAAGGCCACAGTACATGCCTCCCACCAGCCTCCACCATAGGTCACAGTGCATTTCACCCACCAGCATCACCTTCAGGTCACAGTTCATGCTTCCCGCTCATCTCACCCATTCAGCTTTCAGTGCATTCCTTCCACCAGCCTCTTTCCAAGTGCATCCCTTCGACCCACCCTGCACCCAGTACATCCCTTCAACACACCACGCCTTTTAGCTCCCAGTGCATCCCTTGCACTCTCCTTGTCCACGGTCTCACAACACATTCCACCCATTTCCCCTCCCCCCTAACCTGCACTTCTTCCACCCACCTTACCCCCAGCTCCCAGCACATCCCTTCCACCCACCTCACCCCCAGTGCATTCCTGATACCCAACTCACCCTTCAGTTCACAGTTCATTCCTTTCATCCTCCCCCCATCCCCCCCCCCCAACTCACAGTACATGACTTGCATCAACCTTACCCCCTCAGCTGGTAGAGCACTTTTTCTACCCACCTTGTCCCTGGCTTCCAGCACATCCCTTCCATCCATCTTGCTAATAGCCACCCCCCAGCCTCCTATTAAAAATGCAAACACAAAATGGCTGATTTAGATATGGCCCTTCACCTAACTTGTGGTTGCAAATGTATCCCTAAGACCCTTTTAATTTGGACACAGCTGGTTATAGGGTAACCCCTTACTATGTTGGCCTTACTGAATCAAGACAACAGAACTTGACTTTCTTTGAAAGTAGGGAGTATGAACATACTGGGGAGAAGGTCACTGGGCAAGTTGCATAAACACTGTACACAAACTACAACAAGAGAAATACCACGCGCAAAAGCTGAGAATAGGCATAGTTACACTAAACTTGCAAAAAGAAATATATATGGAATGTAGGCGATAAAAGATGAGGCAAAATATTGGCATATATGGATTGGAGCCTCCCAAGTAAATAAAGACTGCAAGGGGGACATATACTCAATGATATAAGAAAACATTGCTGCTAAATTATGCAAGTAGTAGTGCTCCTAATACAGTCTTACAGTATACGCATAAGGTAGCGTCCACCTACCTCAGGCAGTCTTAGTCTGGATAGAAGCTTGTTCCAGGATAGCATGTAAAATAGAAAAAGAGAGGCACCTCTAAGTGTAGACATACAATCTCTGTTTATTTCACACAATAAAAAGCCACTTACAAGTGAGTGGTGAAGTAAAAGCACATCTAAGTCCGTCCAGAGGAGATCCCCAAAGTGTAACCATCTGTATACTACCATATTGCTGCAGATTCTCTCACCCATCCAGGCTGAGCTGGCAAGATGGTGGAAACACGGAATTGAGGGCTAAGGCGCACATGGAATGCGTGCCGGCATAATGACGCCACTGGGCGTTGTGATGTAACGTGTTTCTTGAGCATGTGCACTGGAGATCACAGCACTCCTTTGTCAAGCTGATGGAAGGGGACTAGTAATCTCTGTTTATCTAAAACTGGGATTGGCCGTGGATTGTTCTTAAAGGGACAAGAACTAAATTTGCCATTCATGGCATTTTCGGTATAACTCATTGTGGTAAATTTAGTTCTTGTCCCTTTAAAACCAATCCACAGTCGATCCCAGTGTTAGAGAAATAGAGATTACTAGTCCCCTTTCGTCAGCTTGACAAAGGAGTGCGCCTGTGTTGTGATCTCCAGTGCGTATGCTCAAGAAACACGTCGCATCACGATGCCCAGTGACATCATTACACTGGCATGCATTCCACGTGCTCCTCAGCCCTCAATTCCAGGTTTTCACCATCTTGCCGGGTCAGCCTGGATGAGCGACAGATGATCTGCATCAATACGGCAGTATACAGACAGATACACTGTGGCGATCTCCCCTGGACGTACTTAGATGCGTTTCTAGTCCACCACTCTCTTGTAAGTGGCTTTTTATTGTGTGCAATAAACAGATATTGTAAGTCCACACTTAGAGGCGCCTCTCTTTTTCTGTTTTACTGTACACAAACTGTGTTTCTTTAACAGACGCACTTTATGAAGGAAGCCCTTCCTAGAAAATAGAACCTTACATATTTCACAATTTTTCATGCCGCAAAACCTCATAGTAAACTGAAACGTGTTTCCATCCTCTTTTTAAAATGATTAAGTTCACCTTAGAGGAAGAAATCACAGACCCGGAAGGCCACTTCTTCTGTATGAAGGGCAAAATAGCTAACAAACTAATCATATTGGCTAATATCTACTACCCAACAAGATTTACCAAAGCTTTGCACAAAAACCATAGAGTCTAATACTATCTCCAGCCATGTTCCCATCACCATGAACCTGACGCTTACACATTTCAAACGTGAGAGATTTTGCAGACTGAATCTCAGTGACAGTTTCCAGGTTGAAAGCCCACCCACATTACTGTATGGCTAAAATACTTTCAATTAACCATTACCTGACCATTCGGAAAGTCCACAAAAGTGTACTCCAGAGAAACTAAAAGAACATGCTAAAGGAAAACATGTAGAGTTATAGAAAGGGGAGGTGAGGAATAAGAATGTTGTTTACTATGCCTGCAGTCAGAGGTGAAGTTATAATAGTAGCAGGATCAAATGATGTGAAGAATGGTTCTAACGGACATGTCAAATCTCTTGAACTAAATGTATGACCTCAGCTTACAGTTTAGTCCCTACCACCCTACTTTGTATACCATGTTTTCTTTTACATAGAACTGAATGCTCCACGTTGTATGCCGTATTGCACTTTTGATTGCCCCACTTTATATGCCATATTGTACTTTACATACTTCTGAACTTATCACTTTGTACAGTATGTTGCACTTTACATACTTCTGAATGCTTCACTTTGTAAGTCACGTTATACCCTACAGTATATGCTTCTGAATGCCCTTTTTTGTGTGCTGTGACATACTTCTGAATGCTCCATTCTGTACATCTTGTTGAATTCTATGTACTTTTGAATCCCCTTTCTGTACCTTACAATGTACATCTGAACACCACATTCTTTGATCTTTGATCTCTTTAATTAATGTATACTTAATACACCCATTGTGATGATGTCTTAAGAACATTTGTAGTAGTAGCTCCTAAAAATCGAATTCACAATGCTGCATTTTGATTTGTTGTTGTGCCATACCAGTATCTTTAGTGGTATTTGCAATACCATGGATGCAAGACCATCTTTAGCCTTTTACTGTGAAATCTCTTGGATATTTTTCCTAAGCCGTCTATGTGAAACAACATGTTCAAATTAAGTACATCCTTTGTTCAAATTATCAATACACTTTTTCAGCTGCATGTGCTGCTCATCTCTACCATTTCCCCCAGCTGAGCTTCGTCCTGGATTTATATCTCTGCTAGTTTCTAGGGCAGATTCAGGCAGATTTGGTATACAGTAATTTCACCTCTGATTGGATGTGGTATACTGGAAGGATAGACAACTGGGTACAAATATACAACTGACCAACTTTAGAGATAACAAAATTTCTTAATAACACACAGTCACAAGATTCTAAGTCATAGAATGTCACATTCCTGTCATAATAATAATTAAAATAGTGCAGCGCTCAAAACGATAATATATATAACAACAAATGTGCTCACATGCATTAGTGTCACAAAAAATATTCAAAATAATTAAGTGAAATATCTGTCCAAGTGCCACTCAATAATAATTATATCATATTTGTGCCCACATAATCAAAAAAAGAGAGATATTTATATAATACCTTAATAATAACTACCATATAGTATAAAACACATACATATAACAGTGCTCCAAGTGCAATATTGTGACCACACTTAGTATACTACTCAAAAAACTCAAACAAACTAAATAGTCCCCAAAAAAACGGATAATAATAAGTCCATGCAATGTGTAAACAAAGTGCAAAAAAATGCAAAAAAAATGTGTTCACATTCAGTGCACCAGCACCTCTTCACCTCCTAAGGCTAGATTGCCTCCTCACCTCCTTAATGCGACCCCTAAGGGCCAAACAGCTTTCAGGATCACCCTGGATCCTTATCCCCTGGCAGTAAACACTTCTCTTCACGTTGGGGATCCCTTTAGGGGACTTCCATTACCCCCGATCAGAAACTTCTGGAGAACAATCGCTCACCAACCAAGTGAGCAGAAAGAAAGGAATCCTCTAAGTGTAGTATTTAAAGCCAAACACTTTAATGGTAAAAGATAAAGTACAACACCACTCACATATATCCACAATCTTCTTTTTCCAATCTGTGGGTGTACTGCATGTAAAACGAAGGACTTCCTGGGTATACGAAGATGGTGGCTGGCGCCGAAAGTGCGTCACCGCGTACCGGAAATGACGTGCTAACGTGCCTACGCGTTACGTCACTGTCACTCGTGACGTGCCCAGAGGAAGTCACGAGTGACAGTGACGTATCCCATATACCCCAAGACCCCATCCAAGTTGTTAACACCTTAATAAAAACAACTAAAAATCAGCTCAAGGACTGTATTACTGACTCTGTGCGTGTGGAGATGCGAAGAAAATGCATGTTGCCTGGCCATGCAAAGCCCTCATGCCTATGTGAAAATCAGACATTTTCAATCCCATCAGCAAGAACCTTCATCCCCTGTATCAGAGACTTACTTCCTGTAAAAGTCTTCATAGAAAAAGTAACCTTAAAACCAATATCAGACACTCTCATTTGTTATGGCCTCTCCCTCTACAATGAAACTAGATCACTAAAATAACTAATTTCTTAGATGGGAGCACCTGAGAATTTTCAAAATGTGTCATTTCCTTGACTGATCCCATCACACTCCACCCTGACGGTTCTGTGACTTTTGCAGCCAGAAGAGTCATCTCTAGAGATGAGCGAATCGAAGTAGGCGAAGTGGAATTCGTTTCGAATATTAGGAAAATTTCCTAAAATGGCGACGACATGTGCGGCGACGGAGCGGGGATGTCTGGGAAGGCGCGCAGACAAGGCGCGCTGACCCATAATGCATTCATTCATGACATGTGATCGCATTAGCCAATCAGCAGCCAGCCAGCCAGCACAGTGTAATGGTCGAGCTATAAATGGCGGCCATTTTAGAATTCTCCATTTGCCTCCAGTCATTCAACAGAGGCAGACCTGGCTGTATGCAGGGAGAGAGTTAGGGACAGAGAAACGTTAGTTAGGGCCACAGAATCGTTACTTAGGGCCATAGAAACGTTACATAGGGCCACAGAAACGTTTACTTAGGGCCACAGAATCGTTAGTTAGGGCCACAGAAACGTTACTTAGGGACACAGAATTGTTACTCAGGGACAGACAGAATTGTTACTGAGGGATACAGAATTGTTACTGAGGGCCACAGAATCGTTACTTAGGGCCACAGAAACGTTACTTAGGGCCACAGAATTGTTACTTAGGGACAGACACAGAATTGTTACTGAGGGACACAGATTTGTTACTGAGGGCCACAGAATCGTTACTTAGGGCCACAGAATTGTTACTTAGGGACAGACACAGAATTGTTACTGAGGGACACAGATTTGTTACTGAGGGCCACAGAATCGTTACTTAGGGCCACAGAAACGTTACTTAGGGCCACAGAATTGTTACTTAGGGACAGACACAGAATTGTTACTGAGGGCCACAGAATCGTTACTTAGGGCCACAGAATTGTTACTTAGGGACAGACACAGAATTGTTAGTGAGGGACACAGATTTGTTACTGAGGGCCACAGAATCGTTACTTAAGGCCACAGAAACGTTACTTAGGGCCACAGAATTGTTACTTAGGGACAGACACAGAATTGTTATTGAGGGCCACAGAACCGTTACTTAGGGCCACGGAAACGTTACTTAGGGACACAGAATTGTTACTCAGGGACAGACACATAATTGTTACTGAGGGACACAGAATTTTTACTGAGGGCCACAGAACTGTTACTGAGGGCCACAGAACTGTTACTTAGGGCCACAGAAACGTTACTTAGGGCCACAGAAACGTTACTTAGGGCTACAGAAACGTTACTTAGGGCCACAGAATCGTTACTTAGGGCCACAGAAACGTTACTTAGTGCCACAGAAACGTTACTTAGGGACACAGAAACGTTACTTAGGGACACAGAATTGTTACTCAGGGACAGACACAGAATTGTAACTGAGGGACACAGAATTGTTACTGAGGGCCACAGAACTGTTACTGAGGGCCACAGAACTGTTACTTAGGGCCACAGAAACGTTACTTAGGGCCACAGAAACGTTACTTAGGGCTACAGAAACGTTACTTAGGGCCACAGAATCGTTACTTAGGGCCACAGAAACGTTACTTAGGGACACAGAAACGTTACTTAGGGACACAGAATTGTTACTCAGGGACAGACACAGAATTGTTACTGAGGGACACAGATTTGTTACTGAGGGCCACAGAACCGTTACTTAGGGCCACAGAAACGTTACTTAGGGACACAGAATTGTTACTCAGGGACACAGAATTGTTACTGAGGGACACAGAATTGTTACTGAGGGACACAGAATTGTTACTCAGGGACACAGAATTGTTACTCAGGGACACAGAATTGTTACTGAGGGACACAGAATTGTTACTCAGGGACAGACACAGAATTGTTACTCAGAGACAGACACAGAATTGTTACTGAGGGACACAGAATTGTTACTGAGGGACACAGATTTGTTACTGAGGGACACAGAACCGTTACTTAGGGCCACAGAAACGTTACTTAGGGACACAGAATTGTTACTCAGGGACAGACACAGAATTGTTACTCAGGGACACAGAATTGTTACTGAGGGACACAGAATTGTTACTGAGGGACACAGAATTGTTACTCAGGGACACAGAATTGTTACTCAGGGACACAGAATTGTTACTGAGGGACACAGAATTGTTACTCAGGGACACAGAATTGTTACTCAGGGACACAGAATTGTTACTCAGGGACAGACACAGAATTGTTACTGAGGGACACAGAATTGTTACTGAGGGACACAGAATTGTTACTGAGGGCCACAGAACTGTTACTTAGGGCCACAGAAACGTTACTCAGGGACACAGAATTGTTACTCAGGGACAGACACAGAATTGTTACTCAGGGACACAGAATCGTTTAATTAAAGAGTATGTCAGACAACATGCAGAGGAGTGGCAGAGGAGGCAATGTTTTAGGAGCGAGCAGACGTGGCAGCAGAGGAAGGGGTCGAGGCAGCACTATTCGCAGCCAGAGGCCAGTGCTCCCGGTGTCATCCAGCGGTCGTGTCTCCACCGACAACCCTGCCGTCATCGATTGGTTGGCTCGGTCGTCTTCCTCTTCCCAGGTCACCTCTGACACCTACAGCCAACGGTCGGTGGGTACGTCAGACACAACCGTTAGTTGGCATGGCCCGGGACCAAGCCCACTGAAATCACGTGTCCTCTACCTGCCCCTGTCCTTTGGTGTTCCCTCACCAAGCGAAGTATCGCATGCTGTGGGCTCAGCCCCACTGTACAGTGAGGAAGAGCAAACAGAGGGCGGTCAGGAACGGGGGGAGACATCCGCCTCTTCAGCAGCCAGGCGAAGAAGTAGTGTCGAGGAGAGTGGCTCGGTAGCCGGTCTAGAGACAGGTCTGTCTCCTGACCCACACGCAGCCGAGGGGGCTAGTAGTGAGGCGGACGGAGACCCTAATTGATGATGAGGAGGCTGATCGCACTTGGCAGCCTCGTCGTCATCAGGCTATTGCTTCCGCATCATCAGGAGAAGAGGGTGACAGCTTGGCAGCGAGCAAAACAGTCGGTGGGTTGCCCAGGAAGCAGCAGGGTCGCAGCAGTATCAGTGGAGGCAAACGGCCACGGAGTACAGCACCAGCTCCACTGCAGCCTACCACCACGGCCAGTAGTGGTGCCGGTGTGCACGGAGGAAGCAGCAGTCAGCCAGTGAGGAGTATCGGGGGCAAAGTTTCCTACTCGGCGGTGTGGCAATTTTTTGTCAAGCCGCCCGAGGAAGTAAACGTAGCCGTATGTTGACTATGTGGCCAGAAAGTCAAGCGTGGCCAGGGGGCCCATGTTGGGACTACAGCGTTGCGGCAGCATATGCAGCGTCGCCATTTGGTGGCCTGGGAAAACCGTGATAAAGATACGGCGGTTCTGCCCGCCCCAGCCCCCGCTCCATCACCCGCTCCGTTACTTGCTCCGTCACCCGACGTCAATCGCCCTCTATCAGCCAGTCAAGGCTCCAACACCTCTGCTGAGGGGAGTTGTCGCTCGTTGCCATCTTCCGCTCGTTCAGATGCTCCTTCTCCTGCTACTCCTGTTCACGGATTCCGTCAGCAGTCTTTCTTGGAATCCGTTTCCAAGAGACAACAGTTTGCGAGCACGCACCCGACGGTGCAAAAGCTGAACGTCCTCCTGTCCAAGTTGCTGGTGCTGCAGTCCCTCCCTTTCCAAGTGGTGGACTCAGCACCTTTCCGAGAAATGATGGCTTGTGCCGCGCCGCGGTGGAGAGTGCCAAGCCGTCATTTCTTCGCCAAAAAGGCAGTGCCAGCCCTGCATTCACATGTAGAAGAGATGGTGGGCCAGTCTTTAAGCATGTCGGTCTCTGCCAAAGTGCACGGCAGCGCCGACGTGTGGAGCTGTAACTACGATCAGGGACAGTACATGTCATTTACGGCCCACTGGGTGAACGTGGTGCCGTCACAGCCGCACCAGCAACTTGGACAGGTCACGCCGCTTTTGCCTCCACGTTTGCACGTCCTTGGTCCACAAAAGATGTCCGCCTCTACCACCTCTTCTTCCTTCGTGTCCTCAGCCGCCACCCCCGTGCCAAGTCCCATTACCCGACCGGCATATCACATGTGCAGGGCGCAACGGTGTCACGCTGTGCTGCACCTGGTATGCCTTGGCGAACGTAGTCACACAGGGGAGGAACTTCTCAGTGTAATGAACAGAGAAATCGACAGATGGCTGTCTCCGCGCAAACTCAAAATCGGAACCATGTTGACCGACAACGGAAAGAACATGGTGTCTGCTCTGCGTCAAGGAAGGTTGTGCCATGCGCCATGCATGGCTCACGTGTTCAATCTGGTTGTCAAGCGGTTCCTAAAATCCACCATCCCACTGCAAGACATCCTTAAAATGTCACGTAAACTTTGCATGCATTTCAGCCATTCCTACACCACAAAGCACACCCTCCTTGAGCTGCAGCGGCAGAACGGAATTCCACAGCATCGCCTGATCTGCGACGTTGCAACAAGGTGAAATTCAACCCTACACATGTTAGACCACCTTTACGAACAGCGAAAGGCCATCACCGATTTCCTGATGTTACAAGCGGATAAAGGTACTCCCCTGTGTAACTTCGATGTCAGCCATTGGCAGCTCATGCGTGACACCTGCCGCTTGCTCAGGCCCTTTGAGGAGGCCACGCTATTCGTGAGTCGCCAGGACTATGGGATGAACGACGTCATTCCTCTGTTGCACGTCCTGGAACAAATGCTGTTAACAATGGCTGGTCAGGGTGCGGTAGACGTGGCGCACAGATCTCAACGCCACATGACCCATGTGGGGGCAGGACAGGAAGAAGAGGAGGAGGTAAAGGAGGACATTTGTGCTCAGGAATTATTGAGTGAAATGGGTGGTTTTTCCACTCAGCGGACAGGAGTGGAGGAGCAGGAGCATCTGGTAGAGGAGGAGGAGACAGAGGACCCAGATGCACCGTGGCAGTATGCTGTGGAGATGGAGACAGGGAGTCCCTCGCATTCCTTGGCACAAATGGCCCATAGCATGCTCGGTTGCTTGCGTAGCGACAGCCGAATAATAACCATCAGACAGAGGGATGACTTTTGGCTGTCCACCTTGTTGGACCCTCGCTACCGTTCAAAAATGGTGGCTTTTTTCACACCTGCTGAGAGGGAGGCCAAAATAACGTACTATAAAAACCACCTATGTAGTCAGTTGGTCTCTGCCTTTGTGCGCCAACGTCCATCCTCAGACACTGTGGGCCCTGTGCGCTCTCGTTCCGCTGCCATGGCAGCAGGGGAGGGGTGGGGTGGTAGGAGCAGTGGTAGCTCCACCAGCAGCGGCTGCCTCAGTCTGCAGTCGATGATGAGTAGCTTTCTTCACCAGCGCAGTGAGGAAACTACTAACCAGCCGCAGCAGCAGCAGCATCAGGTGGACCTGGAGCAGGACCTCAAACAACAGGCTTGGGCCTACTTGGACAGCACCCTGCTAACCGAGGTAGACAATCCCCTTGACTACTGGGCAACGAAACTTGACCTTTGGCCCCAACTAGCTGAATTTGCCCTTGAAAGGCTGTCATGCCCGGCCAGTAGCGTGGCATCGGAACGCGTGTTTAGTGCGGCAGGAGGTATTGTAACTCCGCGGAGGACACGACTGTCCACCCAAAGTGTGGAGAGACTCACGTTTGTGAAAATGAATCAGGCGTGGATTAGTCTGGATTTCAAACCACCAGTTCCTGACACAACTGATTAAATCCGCCATGAATCATGCCCCTGCCATGTGCCACTTTCAGGTCTACTCACACTGCTGGTGTGTTCCATTTTTTGTCATAGGGTGCTGGCAGATTACGGGCCTCCCTTAGCTGCTGCCAGGCCCCTAATCTGCAATGGGCCCCTGTACCGCCTCCTCATGCTGCTGCCAGGTCCAGAGTCTGTCATGGGTCCCTGTACGGCCTCCCATTGCTACTGTCTCCATCGCCACACTCTGCCATGTGCCACTTTCAGGTCTCCTCACACACTGCTGGTGTGTTCAATTTTTTGACATAGGGTGCTGGCAGATTACGGGCCTCCCATAGCTGCTGCCAGGCCCCTAATCTGCCATGGGCCCCTATACCGCCTCCTCATGCTGCTGCCAAGTCCAGAGTCTGTCATGGGTCCCTGTACGGCCTCCCATTGCTGCTGTCTCCATCGCCACACTCTGCCATGTGCCACTTTCAGGTCTCCTCACACACTGCTGGTGTGTTCAATTTTTTGACATAGGGTGCTGGCAGAATACGGGCCTCCCATAGCTGCTGCCAGGCCCCTAATCTGCCATGGGCCCCTGTACCGCCTCCTCATGCTGCTGCCAGGTCCAGAGTCTCTCATGGGTCCCTGTACGGCCTCCCATTGCTGCTGTCTCCATCGCCACACTCTGCCATGTGCCACTTTCAGGTCTCCTCACACTGCTGGTGTGTTCCATTATTTGTCATAGGGTGCTGGCAGATTACGGGCCTCCCATAGCTGCTGCCAGGCCCCTAATCTGCCATGGGCCCCTGTACCGCCTCCTCATGCTGCTGCCAGGTCCACAGTGTCTCATGCCATGTGCCACTTTCAGGTCTCCTCACACTGCTGGTGTGTTAAATTTTTTGACATAGGGTGCTGGCAGATTACGGGCCTCCTATAGCTGCTGCCAGGCCCCTAATCTGCCATGGGCCCCTATACCGCCTCCTCATGCTGCTGCCAGGTCCAGAGTCTGTCATGGGTCCCTGTACGGCCTCCCATTGCTACTGTCTCCATCGCCACACTCTGCCATGTGCCACTTTCAGGTCTCCTCACACACTGCTGGTGTGTTCAATTTTTTGACATAGGGTGCTGGCAGATTACGGGCCTCCCATAGCTGCTGCCAGGCCCCTAATCTGCCATGGGCCCCTATACCGCCTCCTCATGCTGCTGCCAGGTCCAGAGTCTGTCATGGGTCCCTGTACGGCCTCCCATTTCTGCTGTCTCCATCGCCACACTCTGCCATGTGCCACTTTCAGGTCTCCTCACACTGCTGGTGTGTTCCATTTTTTGTCACAGGGTGCTGGCAGATTACGGGCCTCCTATAGCTGCTGCCAGGCCCCTAATCTGCCATGGGCCCCTATACCGCCTCCTCATGCTGCTGCCAGGTCCAGAGTCTGTCATGGGTCCCTGTACGGCCTCCCATTGCTGCTGTCTCCATCGCCACACTCTGCCATGTGCCACTTTCAGGTCTCCTCACACTGCTGGTGTGTTGAATTTTTTGACATAGAGTGCTGGCAGATTACGGGCCTCCCACAGCTGCTGCCAGGCCCCTAATCTGCCATGGGCCCCTGTACCGCCTCCTCATGCTGCTGCCAAGTCCAGAGTCTGTCATGGGTCCCTGTACGGCCTCCCATTGCTGCTGTCTCCATCGCCACACTCTGCCATGTGCCACGTTCAGGTCTCCTCACACACTGCTGGTGTGTTCAATTTTTTGACATAGGGTGCTGGCAGATTACGGGCCTCCCATAGCTGCTGCCAGGCCCCTAATCTGCCATGGGCCCCTGTACCGCCTCCTCATGCTGCTGCCAAGTCCAGAGTCTGTCATGGGTCCCTGTACGGCCTCCCATTGCTGCTGTCTCCATCGCCACACTCTGCCATGTGCCACTTTCAGGTCTCCTCACACACTGCTGGTGTGTTCAATTTTTTGACATAGGGTGCTGGCAGATTACGGGCCTCCCATAGCTGCTGCCAGGCCCCTAATCTGCCATGGGCCCCTGTACCGCCTCCTCATGCTGCTGCCAGGTCCACAGTGTCTCATGCCATGTGCCACTTTCAGGTCTCCTCACACTGCTGGTGTGTTCAATTTTTTGACATAGGGTGCTGGCAGATTACGGGCCTCCTATAGCTGCTGCCAGGCCCCTAATCTGCCATGGGCCCCTATACCGCCTCCTCATGCTGCTGCCAGGTCCAGAGTCTGTCATGGGTCCCTGTACGGCCTCCCATTGCTACTGTCTCCATCGCCACACTCTGCCATGTGCCACTTTCAGGTCTCCTCACACACTGCTGGTGTGTTCAATTTTTTGACATAGGGTGCTGGCAGATTACGGGCCTCCTATAGCTGCTGCCAGGCCCCTAATCTGCCATGGGCCCCTATACCGCCTCCTCATGCTGCTGCCAGGTCCAGAGTCTGTCATGGGTCCCTGTACGGCCTCCCATTGCTACTGTCTCCATCGCCACACTCTGCCATGTGCCACTTTCAGGTCTCCTCACACACTGCTGGTGTGTTCAATTTTTTGACATAGGGTGCTGGCAGATTACGGGCCTCCTATAGCTGCTGCCAGGCCCCTAATCTGCCATGGGCCCCTATACCGCCTCCTCATGCTGCTGCCAGGTCCAGAGTCTGTCATGGGTCCCTGTACGGCCTCCCATTTCTGCTGTCTCCATCGCCACACTCTGCCATGTGCCACTTTCAGGTCTCCTCACACTGCTGGTGTGTTCAATTTTTTGACATAGGGTGCTGGCAGATTACGGGCCTCCTATAGCTGCTGCCAGGCCCCTAATCTGCCATGGGCCCCTATACCGCCTCCTCATGCTGCTGCCAGGTCCAGAGTCTGTCATGGGTCCCTGTACGGCCTCCCATTGCTGCTGTCTCCATCGCCACACTCTGCCATGTGCCACTTTCAGGTCTCCTCACACTGCTGGTGTGTTGAATTTTTTGACATAGGGTGCTGGCAGATTACGGGCCTCCCACAGCTGCTGCCAGGCCCCTAATCTGCCATGGGCCCCTGTACCGCCTCCTCATGCTGCTGCCAAGTCCAGAGTCTGTCATGGGTCCCTGTACGGCCTCCCATTGCTGCTGTCTCCATCGCCACACTCTGCCATGTGCCACGTTCAGGTCTCCTCACACACTGCTGGTGTGTTCAATTTTTTGACATAGGGTGCTGGCAGATTACGGGCCTCCCATAGCTGCTGCCAGGCCCCTAATCTGCCATGGGCCCCTGTACCGCCTCCTCATGCTGCTGCCAAGTCCAGAGTCTGTCATGGGTCCCTGTACGGCCTCCCATTGCTGCTGTCTCCATCGCCACACTCTGCCATGTGCCACTTTCAGGTCTCCTCACACACTGCTGGTGTGTTCAATTTTTTGACATAGGGTGCTGGCAGATTACGGGCCTCCCATAGCTGCTGCCAGGCCCCTAATCTGCCATGGGCCCCTGTACCGCCTCCTCATGCTGCTGCCAGGTCCACAGTGTCTCATGCCATGTGCCACTTTCAGGTCTCCTCACACTGCTGGTGTGTTCAATTTTTTGACATAGGGTGCTGGCAGATTACGGGCCTCCTATAGCTGCTGCCAGGCCCCTAATCTGCCATGGGCCCCTATACCGCCTCCTCATGCTGCTGCCAGGTCCACAGTCTCTCATGGGTCCCTGTACGGCCTCCCATTGCTGCTGTCTCCATCGCCACACTCTGCCATGTGCCACTTTCAGGTCTCCTCACACACTGCTGGTGTGTTCAATTTTTTGACATAGGGTGCTGGCAGAATACGGGCCTCCCATAGCTGCTGCCAGGCCCCTAATCTGCCATGGGCCCCTGTACCGCCTCCTCATGCTGCTGCCAGGTCCAGAGTCTCTCATGGGTCCCTGTACGGCCTCCCATTGCTGCTGTCTCCATCGCCACACTCTGCCATGTGCCACTTTCAGGTCTCCTCACACTGCTGGTGTGTTCCATTTTTTGTCATAGGGTGCTGGCAGATTACGGGCCTCCCATAGCTGCTGCCAGGCCCCTAATCTGCCATGGGCCCCTGTACCGCCTCCTCATGCTGCTGCCAGGTCCACAGTGTCTCATGCCATGTGCCACTTTCAGGTCTCCTCACACTGCTGGTGTGTTCAATTTTTTGACATAGGGTGCTGGCAGATTACGGGCCTCCTATAGCTGCTGCCAGGCCCCTAATCTGCCATGGGCCCCTATACCGCCTCCTCATGCTGCTGCCAGGTCCAGAGTCTGTCATGGGTCCCTGTACGGCCTCCCATTGCTACTGTCTCCATCGCCACACTCTGCCATGTGCCACTTTCAGGTCTCCTCACACACTGCTGGTGTGTTCAATTTTTTGACATAGGGTGCTGGCAGATTACGGGCCTCCCATAGCTGCTGCCAGGCCCCTAATCTGCCATGGGCCCCTATACCGCCTCCTCATGCTGCTGCCAGGTCCAGAGTCTGTCATGGGTCCCTGTACGGCCTCCCATTTCTGCTGTCTCCATCGCCACACTCTGCCATGTGCCACTTTCAGGTCTCCTCACACTGCTGGTGTGTTCCATTTTTTGTCACAGGGTGCTGGCAGATTACGGGCCTCCTATAGCTGCTGCCAGGCCCCTAATCTGCCATGGGTCCCTGTACCGCCTCCTCATGCTGCTGCCAGGTCCACAGTGTCTCATGCCATGTGCCACTTTCAGGTCTCCTCACACTGCTGGTGTGTTCAATTTTTTGACATAGGGTGCTGGCAGATTACGGGCCTCCTATAGCTGCTGCCAGGCCCCTAATCTGCCATGGGCCCCTATACCGCCTCCTCATGCTGCTGCCAGGTCCAGAGTCTGTCATGGGTCCCTGTACGGCCTCCCATTGCTGCTGTCTCCATCGCCACACTCTGCCATGTGCCACTTTCAGGTCTCCTCACACTGCTGGTGTGTTGAATTTTTTGACATAGGGTGCTGGCAGATTACGGGCCTCCCACAGCTGCTGCCAGGCCCCTAATCTGCCATGGGCCCCTGTACCGCCTCCTCATGCTGCTGCCAAGTCCAGAGTCTGTCATGGGTCCCTGTACGGCCTCCCATTGCTGCTGTCTCCATCGCCACACTCTGCCATGTGCCACGTTCAGGTCTCCTCACACACTGCTGGTGTGTTCAATTTTTTGACATAGGGTGCTGGCAGATTACGGGCCTCCCATAGCTGCTGCCAGGCCCCTAATCTGCCATGGGCCCCTGTACCGCCTCCTCATGCTGCTGCCAAGTCCAGAGTCTGTCATGGGTCCCTGTACGGCCTCCCATTGCTGCTGTCTCCATCGCCACACTCTGCCATGTGCCACTTTCAGGTCTCCTCACACACTGCTGGTGTGTTCAATTTTTTGACATAGGGTGCTGGCAGATTACGGGCCTCCCATAGCTGCTGCCAGGCCCCTAATCTGCCATGGGCCCCTGTACCGCCTCCTCATGCTGCTGCCAGGTCCACAGTGTCTCATGCCATGTGCCACTTTCAGGTCTCCTCACACTGCTGGTGTGTTCAATTTTTTGACATAGGGTGCTGGCAGATTACGGGCCTCCTATAGCTGCTGCCAGGCCCCTAATCTGCCATGGGCCCCTATACCGCCTCCTCATGCTGCTGCCAGGTCCACAGTCTCTCATGGGTCCCTGTACGGCCTCCCATTGCTGCTGTCTCCATCGCCACACTCTGCCATGTGCCACTTTCAGGTCTCCTCACACTGCTGGTGTGTTGAATTTTTTGACATAGGGTGCTGGCAGATTACGGGCCTCCCATAGCTGCTGCCAGGCCCCTAATCTGCCATGGGCCCCTATACCGCCTCCTCATGCTGCTGCCAGGTCCAGAGTCTCTCATGGGTCCCTGTACGGCCTCCCATTGCTGCTGTCTCCATCGCCACACTCTGCCATGTGCCACTTTCAGGTCTCCTCACACTGCTGGTGTGTTGAATTTTTTGACATAGGGTGCTGGCAGATTACGGGCCTCCCATAGCTGCTGCCAGGCCCCTAATCTGCCATGGGCCCCTATACCGCCTCCTCATGCTGCTGCCAGGTCCAGAGTCTCTCATGGGTCCCTGTACGGCCTCCCATTGCTGCTGTCTCCATCGCCACACTCTGCCATGTGCCACTTTCAGGTCTCCTCACACTGCTGGTGTGTTCCATTTTTTGTCATAGGGTGCTGGCAGATTACGGGCCTCCTATAGCTGCTGCCAGGCCCCTAATCTGCCATGGGCCCCTGTACCGCCTCCTCATGCTGCTGCCAGGTCCACAGTGTCTCATGCCATGTGCCACTTTCAGGTCTCCTCACACTGCTGGTGTGTTCAATTTTTTGACATAGGGTGCTGGCAGATTACGGGCCTCCCATAGCTGCTGCCAGGCCCCTAATCTGCCATGGGCCCCTGTACCGCCTCCTCATGCTGCTGCCAAGTCCAGAGTCTGTCATGGGTCCCTGTACGGCCTCCCATTGCTGCTGTCTCCATCGCCACACTCTGCCATGTGCCACTTTCAGGTCTCCTCACACTGCTGGTGTGTTCAATTTTTTGACATAGGGTGCTGGCAGATTACGGGCCTCCCATAGCTGCTGCCAGGCCCCTAATCTGCCATGGGCCCCTGTACCGCCTCCTCATGCTGCTGCCAGGTCCAGAGTCTCTCATGGGTCCCTGTACGGCCTCCCATTGCTGCTGTCTCCATCGCCACACTCTGCCATGTGCCACTTTCAGGTCTCCTCACACTGCTGGTGTGTTCAATTTTTTGACATAGGGTGCTGGCAGATTACGGGCCTCCCATAGCTGCTGCCAGGCCCCTAATCTGCCATGGGCCCCTGTACCGCCTCCTTATGCTGCTGCCAAGTCCAGAGTCTGTCATGGGTCCCTGTACGGCCTCCCATTGCTGCTGTCTCCATCGCCACACTCTGCCATGTGCCACTGTCAGGTCTCCTCACACACTGCTGGTGTGTTCAATTTTTTGACATAGGGTGCTGGCAGATTACGGGCCTCCCATAGCTGCTGCCAGGCCCCTAATCTGCCATGGGCCCCTGTACCGCCTCCTCATGCTGCTGTCAGGTCCAGAGTGTCTCATGGGTCCCTGTACGGCCTCCCATTGCTGCTGTCTCCATCGCCACACTCTGCCATGTGCCACTTTCAGGTCTCCTCACACTGCTGGTGTGTTGAATTTTTTGACATAGGGTGCTGGCAGATTACGGGCCTCCCATAGCTGCTGCCAGGCCCCTAATCTGCCATGGGCCCCTGTACCGCCTCCTCATGCTGCTGCCAAGTCCAGAGTCTGTCATGGGTCCCTGTACGGCCTCCCATTGCTGCTGTCTCCATCGCCACACTCTGCCATGTGCCACTTTCAGGTCTCCTCACACACTGCTGGTGTGTTCAATTTTTTGACATAGGGTGCTGGCAGATTACGGGCCTCCCATAGCTGCTGCCAGGCCCCTAATCTGCCATGGGCCCCTGTACCGCCTCCTCATGCTGCTGCCAGGTCCACAGTGTCTCATGCCATGTGCCACTTTCAGGTCTCCTCACACTGCTGGTGTGTTCCATTTTTTGTCACAGGGTGCTGGCAGATTACGGGCCTCCTATAGCTGCTGCCAGGCCCCTAATCTGCCATGGGTCCCTGTACCGCCTCCTCATGCTGCTGCCAGGTCCACAGTGTCTCATGCCATGTGCCACTTTCAGGTCTCCTCACACTGCTGGTGTGTTCAATTTTTTGACATAGGGTGCTGGCAGATTACGGGCCTCCTATAGCTGCTGCCAGGCCCCTAATCTGCCATGGGCCCCTATACCGCCTCCTCATGCTGCTGCCAGGTCCAGAGTCTGTCATGGGTCCCTGTACGGCCTCCCATTGCTGCTGTCTCCATCGCCACACTCTGCCATGTGCCACTTTCAGGTCTCCTCACACTGCTGGTGTGTTGAATTTTTTGACATAGGGTGCTGGCAGATTACGGGCCTCCCACAGCTGCTGCCAGGCCCCTAATCTGCCATGGGCCCCTGTACCGCCTCCTCATGCTGCTGCCAAGTCCAGAGTCTGTCATGGGTCCCTGTACGGCCTCCCATTGCTGCTGTCTCCATCGCCACACTCTGCCATGTGCCACGTTCAGGTCTCCTCACACACTGCTGGTGTGTTCAATTTTTTGACATAGGGTGCTGGCAGATTACGGGCCTCCCATAGCTGCTGCCAGGCCCCTAATCTGCCATGGGCCCCTGTACCGCCTCCTCATGCTGCTGCCAAGTCCAGAGTCTGTCATGGGTCCCTGTACGGCCTCCCATTGCTGCTGTCTCCATCGCCACACTCTGCCATGTGCCACTTTCAGGTCTCCTCACACACTGCTGGTGTGTTCAATTTTTTGACATAGGGTGCTGGCAGATTACGGGCCTCCCATAGCTGCTGCCAGGCCCCTAATCTGCCATGGGCCCCTGTACCGCCTCCTCATGCTGCTGCCAGGTCCACAGTGTCTCATGCCATGTGCCACTTTCAGGTCTCCTCACACTGCTGGTGTGTTCAATTTTTTGACATAGGGTGCTGGCAGATTACGGGCCTCCTATAGCTGCTGCCAGGCCCCTAATCTGCCATGGGCCCCTATACCGCCTCCTCATGCTGCTGCCAGGTCCACAGTCTCTCATGGGTCCCTGTACGGCCTCCCATTGCTGCTGTCTCCATCGCCACACTCTGCCATGTGCCACTTTCAGGTCTCCTCACACTGCTGGTGTGTTGAATTTTTTGACATAGGGTGCTGGCAGATTACGGGCCTCCCATAGCTGCTGCCAGGCCCCTAATCTGCCATGGGCCCCTATACCGCCTCCTCATGCTGCTGCCAGGTCCAGAGTCTCTCATGGGTCCCTGTACGGCCTCCCATTGCTGCTGTCTCCATCGCCACACTCTGCCATGTGCCACTTTCAGGTCTCCTCACACTGCTGGTGTGTTGAATTTTTTGACATAGGGTGCTGGCAGATTACGGGCCTCCCATAGCTGCTGCCAGGCCCCTAATCTGCCATGGGCCCCTATACCGCCTCCTCATGCTGCTGCCAGGTCCAGAGTCTCTCATGGGTCCCTGTACGGCCTCCCATTGCTGCTGTCTCCATCGCCACACTCTGCCATGTGCCACTTTCAGGTCTCCTCACACTGCTGGTGTGTTCCATTTTTTGTCATAGGGTGCTGGCAGATTACGGGCCTCCTATAGCTGCTGCCAGGCCCCTAATCTGCCATGGGCCCCTGTACCGCCTCCTCATGCTGCTGCCAGGTCCACAGTGTCTCATGCCATGTGCCACTTTCAGGTCTCCTCACACTGCTGGTGTGTTCAATTTTTTGACATAGGGTGCTGGCAGATTACGGGCCTCCCATAGCTGCTGCCAGGCCCCTAATCTGCCATGGGCCCCTGTACCGCCTCCTCATGCTGCTGCCAAGTCCAGAGTCTGTCATGGGTCCCTGTACGGCCTCCCATTGCTGCTGTCTCCATCGCCACACTCTGCCATGTGCCACTTTCAGGTCTCCTCACACTGCTGGTGTGTTCAATTTTTTGACATAGGGTGCTGGCAGATTACGGGCCTCCCATAGCTGCTGCCAGGCCCCTAATCTGCCATGGGCCCCTGTACCGCCTCCTCATGCTGCTGCCAGGTCCAGAGTCTCTCATGGGTCCCTGTACGGCCTCCCATTGCTGCTGTCTCCATCGCCACACTCTGCCATGTGCCACTTTCAGGTCTCCTCACACTGCTGGTGTGTTCAATTTTTTGACATAGGGTGCTGGCAGATTACGGGCCTCCCATAGCTGCTGCCAGGCCCCTAATCTGCCATGGGCCCCTGTACCGCCTCCTTATGCTGCTGCCAAGTCCAGAGTCTGTCATGGGTCCCTGTACGGCCTCCCATTGCTGCTGTCTCCATCGCCACACTCTGCCATGTGCCACTGTCAGGTCTCCTCACACACTGCTGGTGTGTTCAATTTTTTGACATAGGGTGCTGGCAGATTACGGGCCTCCCATAGCTGCTGCCAGGCCCCTAATCTGCCATGGGCCCCTGTACCGCCTCCTCATGCTGCTGTCAGGTCCAGAGTGTCTCATGGGTCCCTGTACGGCCTCCCATTGCTGCTGTCTCCATCGCCACACTCTGCCATGTGCCACTTTCAGGTCTCCTCACACTGCTGGTGTGTTGAATTTTTTGACATAGGGTGCTGGCAGATTACGGGCCTCCCATAGCTGCTGCCAGGCCCCTAATCTGCCATGGGCCCCTGTACCGCCTCCTCATGCTGCTGCCAAGTCCAGAGTCTGTCATGGGTCCCTGTACGGCCTCCCATTGCTGCTGTCTCCATCGCCACACTCTGCCATGTGCCACTTTCAGGTCTCCTCACACACTGCTGGTGTGTTCAATTTTTTGACATAGGGTGCTGGCAGATTACGGGCCTCCCATAGCTGCTGCCAGGCCCCTAATCTGCCATGGGCCCCTGTACCGCCTCCTCATGCTGCTGCCAGGTCCACAGTGTCTCATGCCATGTGCCACTTTCAGGTCTCCTCACACTGCTGGTGTGTTCAATTTTTTGACATAGGGTGCTGGCAGATTACGGGCCTCCTATAGCTGCTGCCAGGCCCCTAATCTGCCATGGGCCCCTATACTGCCTCCTCATGCTGCTGCCAGGTCCAGAGTCTGTCATGGGTCCCTGTACGGCCTCCCATTGCTGCTGTCTCCATCGCCACACTCTGCCATGTGCCACTGTCAGGTCTCCTCACACACTGCTGGTGTGTTCAATTTTTTGACATAGGGTGCTGGCAGATTACGGGCCTCCCATAGCTGCTGCCAGGCCCCTAATCTGCCATGGGCCCCTGTACCGCCTCCTCATGCTGCTGTCAGGTCCAGAGTGTCTCATGGGTCCCTGTACGGCCTCCCATTGCTGCTGTCTCCATCGCCACACTCTGCCATGTGCCACTTTCAGGTCTCCTCACACTGCTGGTGTGTTGAATTTTTTGACATAGGGTGCTGGCAGATTACGGGCCTCCCATAGCTGCTGCCAGGCCCCTAATCTGCCATGGGCCCCTGTACCGCCTCCTCATGCTGCTGCCAAGTCCAGAGTCTGTCATGGGTCCCTGTACGGCCTCCCATTGCTGCTGTCTCCATCGCCACACTCTGCCATGTGCCACTTTCAGGTCTCCTCACACACTGCTGGTGTGTTCAATTTTTTGACATAGGGTGCTGGCAGATTACGGGCCTCCCATAGCTGCTGCCAGGCCCCTAATCTGCCATGGGCCCCTGTACCGCCTCCTCATGCTGCTGCCAGGTCCACAGTGTCTCATGCCATGTGCCACTTTCAGGTCTCCTCACACTGCTGGTGTGTTCAATTTTTTGACATAGGGTGCTGGCAGATTACGGGCCTCCTATAGCTGCTGCCAGGCCCCTAATCTGCCATGGGCCCCTATACTGCCTCCTCATGCTGCTGCCAGGTCCAGAGTCTGTCATGGGTCCCTGTACGGCCTCCCATTGCTGCTGTCTCCATCGCCACACTCTGCCATGTGCCACTTTCAGGTCTCCTCACACTGCTGGTGTGTTGAATTTTTTTACATAGGGTGCTGGCAGATTACGGGCCTCCCATAGCTGCTGCCAGGCCCCTAATCTGCCATGGGCCCCTGTACCGCCTCCTCATGCTGCTGCCAGGTCTAGAGTCTGTCATGGGTCCCTGTACGGCCTCCCATTGCTGCTGTCTCCATCGCCACACTCTGCCACGTGCCAATTTCAGGTCTCCTCACACTGCTGGTGTGTTCAAGTTTTTGACATAGGGTGCTGGCAGATTACGGGCCTCCTATAGCTGCTGCCAGGCCCCTAATCTGCCATGGGCCCCTGTACCGCCTCCTCATGCTGCTGCCAAGTCCAGAGTCTGTCATGGGTCCCTGTACGGCCTCCCATTGCTGCTGTCTCCATCGCCACACTCTGCCATGTGCCACTTTCAGGTCTCCTCACACACTGCTGGTGTGTTCAATTTTTTGACATAGGGTGCTGGCAGATTACGGGCCTCCCATAGCTGCTGCCAGGCCCCTAATCTGCCATGGGCCCCTGTACCGCCTCCTCATGCTGCTGCCAGGTCCACAGTGTCTCATGCCATGTGCCACTTTCAGGTCTCCTCACACTGCTGGTGTGTTCAATTTTTTGACATAGGGTGCTGGCAGATTACGGGCCTCCTATAGCTGCTGCCAGGCCCCTAATCTGCCATGGGCCCCTATACCGCCTCCTCATGCTGCTGCCAGGTCCAGAGTCTCTCATGGGTCCCTGTACGGCCTCCCATTGCTGCTGTCTCCATCGCCACACTCTGCCATGTGCCACTTTCAGGTCTCCTCACACTGCTGGTGTGTTGAATTTTTTGACATAGGGTGCTGGCAGATTACGGGCCTCCCATAGCTGCTGCCAGGCCCCTAATCTGCCATGGGCCCCTATACCGCCTCCTCATGCTGCTGCCAGGTCCAGAGTCTCTCATGGGTCCCTGTACGGCCTCCCATTGCTGCTGTCTCCATCGCCACACTCTGCCATGTGCCACTTTCAGGTCTCCTCACACTGCTGGTGTGTTCCATTTTTTGTCATAGGGTGCTGGCAGATTACGGGCCTCCTATAGCTGCTGCCAGGCTCCTAATCTGCCATGGGCCCCTGTACCGCCTCCTCATGCTGCTGCCAGGTCCACAGTGTCTCATGCCATGTGCCACTTTCAGGTCTCCTCACACTGCTGGTGTGTTCAATTTTTTGACATAGGGTGCTGGCAGATTACGGGCCTCCTATAGCTGCTGCCAGGCCCCTAATCTGCCATGGGCCCCTATACCGCCTCCTCATGCTGCTGCCAGGTCCAGAGTCTGTCATGGGTCCCTGTACGGCCTCCCATTGCTGCTGTCTCCATCGCCACACTCTGCCATGTGCCACTTTCAGGTCTCCTCACACTGCTGGTGTGTTGAATTTTTTGACATAGGGTGCTGGCAGATTACGGGCCTCCCACAGCTGCTGCCAGGCCCCTAATCTGCCATGGGCCCCTATACCGCCTCCTCATGCTGCTGCCAGGTCCAGAGTCTCTCATGGGTCCCTGTACGGCCTCCCATTGCTGCTGTCTCCATCGCCACACTCTGCCATGTGCCACTTTCAGGTCTCCTCACACTGCTGGTGTGTTCCATTTTTTGTCATAGGGTGCTGGCAGATTACGGGCCTCCTATAGCTGCTGCCAGGCCCCTAATCTGCCATGGGCCCCTGTACCGCCTCCTCATGCTGCTGCCAGGTCCACAGTGTCTCATGCCATGTGCCACTTTCAGGTCTCCTCCCACTGCTGGTGTGTTCAATTTTTTGACATAGGGTGCTGGCAGATTACGGGCCTCCTATAGCTGCTGCCAGGCCCCTAATCTGCCATGGGCCCCTATACCGCCTCCTCATGCTGCTGCCAGGTCCAGAGTCTGTCATGGGTCCCTGTACGGCCTCCCATTGCTACTGTCTCCATCGCCACACTCTGCCATGTGCCACTTTCAGGTCTCCTCACACACTGCTGGTGTGTTCAATTTTTTGACATAGGGTGCTGGCAGATTACGGGCCTCCCATAGCTGCTGCCAGGCCCCTAATCTGCCATGGGCCCCTATACCGCCTCCTCATGCTGCTGCCAGGTCCAGAGTCTGTCATGGGTCCCTGTACGGCCTCCCATTGCTGCTGTCTCCATCGCCACACTCTGCCATGTGCCACTTTCAGGTCTCCTCACACTGCTGGTGTGTTCCATTTTTTGTCATAGGGTGCTGGCAGATTACGGGCCTCCTATAGCTGCTGCCAGGCCCCTAATCTGCCATGGTCCCCTGTACCGCCTCCTCATGCTGCTGCCAGGTCCACAGTGTCTCATGCCATGTGCCACTTTCAGGTCTCCTCACACTGCTGGTGTGTTCAATTTTTTGACATAGGGTGCTGGCAGATTACGGGCCTCCTATAGCTGCTGCCAGGCCCCTAATCTGCCATGGGCCCCTATACCGCCTCCTCATGCTGCTGCCAGGTCCAGAGTCTCTCATGGATCCCTGTACGGCCTCCCATTGCTGCTGTCTCCATCGCCACACTCTGCCATGTGCCACTTTCAGGTCTCCTCACACACTGCTGGTGTGTTGAATTTTTTGACATAGGGTGCTGGCAGATTACGGGCCTCCCATTGCTGCTGCCAGGCCCGTAATCTGCCATGGGCCCCCGTACCGACTCCTCATGCTGTTACGTTGCAACAAGGTGGAATTCAACCCTACATATGTTAGACCGTCTTTACGAACAGCAAAAGGCCATCACAGATTTCCTGACGTTAAAAGCGGATAAAGGTACTCCCTGTGTAACTTAGATGTCAGCCATTGGCAGCTCATGCGTGACACCTGCGCTTGCTCAGGCCCTTTGAGGAGGCCACGCTATTCGTGAGTTGGCAGGACTATGGGATGAACGACGTCATTCCTATGTTGCACGTCCTGGAACAAATGCTGTTAACAATGGCTGGTCAGGGTGCGGTAGACGTGGCGCACAGATCTCAACGCCACATGACCCCTGTGGGGGCAGGACAGGAAGAAGAGGAGGAGGTAGAGGAGGACATTGGTGCTCAGGAATTATTGAGTGAAATGGGTGGTTTTTCCACTCAGCGGACAGGAGTGGAGGAGCAGGAGCATCTGGTAGAGGAGGAGGAAGAGGAGACAGAGGACCCAGACGCACCGTGGCAGTATGCTGTGGAGATGGAGGCAGGAAGTCCCTCGCATTCCTTGGCACAAATGGCCCATAGCATGCTCGCTTGCTTGCGTACCGACAGCCGAATAATAACCATCAGACAGAGGGATGACTTTTGGCTGTCCACCTTGTTGGACCCTCGCTACCGTTCAAAAATGGTGGCCTCACACTGCTGGTGGTTTCCATTTTTGTCATAGGGTGCTGTATGGCCTCCCATTGCTGCTGCCTCCACCGCCACACTGTGGCTTCACACTCTGGTTTTGGCCCCGTGACTGCTCAAATGAGTGAAGTGTGCGGTGATTCTAAGATCGACGGCACTCATCTGCATGTCATACTGACTGTCAGTATTATTTCTCTTCCCCAGCAGACTCCAAGGGCATTTAAATTAAAGGTACAGTGTTCTGCACTAATATAAAGGCTCTCTGAACCCTAGAAACACCCTTTTATAAGTTAAATTCGCAGCGAATATATTCGACTCGAATCGAAATTTTTCCACGAATTCGCCGAATCAGTCGAATCGAATTTTTGAATACTTCGCTCATCTCTAGTCATCTCCATCATCTGGAATATTTTTTACTGCACTTATTGGGCCCTTATTTCTTTGGGCTGAGCAATCTCTTGGCTTGTGTCCTTGGAATTTGCCAACCTAACACTAGCAGAAAGCCCAGTAACAGAGCTTAGCAGTTGCTCTCTTAGCTTTGAGCATTGCTTCTTCTTCTGTCACTAGTCTAAGATCAGGGTACCGTAGGGATATCCTTCCTCCTAGGGTTATCAGTTGAATCCAGAGAGGGACAGGACCTGCTTTACTTCACAGCACATACTTTATTTTGGCCTAATTTACTATAAAACTATGCGTTATATTCTTTTCTTTACTATGATCAGGTACAACATATTATTAAAGTGGCAAAATAACGTACACAATTGCTCATCTTTACATTGGAACATGATTAAACTGTTTTTAGAAAACAAGGATATCATTTAGTGTCAATTCATACTGTTTACATATTCTTAACAAGCAGTGAAGGAACTTTAAGCCTTGGTTCACAATAGAACCAGCATGTGAATTGTACAGGAACTGCATGCGATTCAGTGCGGTGCAATTTGAGCCTACTCATTTTCAATTATCTCAAATCATACAGCATCGCACCAAAGATGTGTATGCACCTTTTTTGGAGCTGATGCGCAACCGGATCAAATTGTCATTTTGTACCATGCGATCCAGTGCAGGCAAACCCCACTGAATTTATAATCCATTTATGGTGTTGTTAACTTTGTATTGATTCCTGCATCAAATTGCAAACACAGTGCGATTACAATGCAGTGCGGGAATCGTGCAGGGATAAAGGTGTTTCCCACACTGCATATATGTGAGTCTAGGCTAAAACAAGCCCTCACTCACATCTCCAGCGTGTAATGGCTTGTATTTTATTCTCAAAGATGCTCAAAGATCATAAATTCTAGCTAAGATCATAACAAGGACTGCAAAGTCCAGTTTGACCCTGGGTTCACACTTGTGCAGTGGTACACATCGCATGTGATTCGCACAGGACCCGCACTGCATGCGAATTCTGTGCGGTGCTATTTGAGCCATACATTTTGTATGGCTCAAATTGCACCGCATCCACACCAATAATAGTTGTAGGACCCTTTGTTGGTCCACACTAGAATCGTATTGCATTAGTATTCACACCCATGCGATCCCATTCTGTTCATCGCACCATGTTTTGTGGACCAATTTTGGTGTGTTGTTAACTTGCGATTGTGATGCGGTGCGGAAATTGTAACGTATATTCACTGCTGGGTTAGAATATGTAAATATATAAATATCTTAGCATGCATGATCAGGGCACAGGTTAATTTTACATTCTACAAAACTGTCCCCTCCCTATCTTACATCATATTTTAACTCCATACTAAGCAGAGAGGGTCAGAGCAACTTTGATAAAGGTCTTAAATCTACAGAAGGCTTTATCCTTGTGATTTTAAGGGTTCCTCCTATCTACTGACACCGAAAAGGCATTTGATAGGTTTGCCTGGAAATAAATGTCAGCCTCCTTTCTATTTATTGAACTGACTTATACTACCAAGCAAAAGTCAAAGTCATTGTGATCCTGTCATCCAGCATTGCTGGAATAGGCCCCCATTATTTTATTCATATGCCTAAAACCCTCCAGAGAATAAAGACAATAGCAATAATCATGGCTTCCTCACTCCTGCAAAAGAATATGGAGTTGCAGTATTCACTGACATTCTATTATTTTTCTGCATCCAGTTGCATTTTATTAATCCAAGCTTACTCAAAGTTGTGAAAGAGTTCTAATACATCTTCAATTTTAAAATTAATTTTTATATAAGTGTCTTTATTCAAGAATGATGTAGGTGCATTCAAACAAACCCTGCTATTTACACAGGGGGTAGGAAGATTCAAAGTTTTCAGAAGAGTTATAATATTGTATGTAATTAATTTTGGCTTAAGGGAAGTGAAAAGGACACTACATTTCTAGCAAGATCAGCAAGTATTTCCTGTACTTGCTGAAAATGTTCTACAAAAAAAAGAAAATTAATGCAGCCAGCAAACTGAAGGACTGGTAACTTGCAATATATTACGTCTGTCCTTGGGTTTAGATTTCCTAAACGCTCACAAAGCTTTGTTTCTATATAGTCTCTATTGTTTCAAAGAATATAAAATCCAACTACTGCATATTATACTTGTTTTATGTTTTTCAAAACTATCCAAAAACAGAACTCACTTGTATGTTTCCTGGAGATTCTCTGTTAACATCATATGTTACAACAAAATCCCCATCCAATAAAGTTGATACACAGTCAGGGCAAGAGCGTTGCTGATCTAATGTAGGTTTGAAGGAGACGTGACCCTGAAAATGGAAAAAGAATTAGACTCATCAGTTTCTTGCTATGAACATGGGCTTCTTTCTTTCTAGTGTCTGAAATAAGAACAGTCAATTGACAAAAAGCTAATGAATGAATGGCCAATTTCAGATTTAAAGTGGAACTTTACCCATAACAACTTGATAAAAAAATGATGTTATTTAGCAAGAAACATACATTCCAGAGCTGGGTGAGACAGTGTATTACTGGATTTTAAACAGTATAGTCATTTAATTTTAATGTTTTACATAGCTATACCTGAAAACGGTGCCAGCCTGAAGTGATCTAGCAGGACTTAATTTTCTGATTAAAGCTCCACTTTAACATTTGTTAATCTAAGTAAGATGTTTGGAAACGTTGTTCCTACAAAAGAATGTCTATAGGCAAATATTGTCACAAAAACCAGTTTGCCAACCCAGTTGAGAATACTCAAAAGCTCTAATAACACAATATGGCATTACACAAAGTTGTGTCTGTCTGTTATCTGCAAATAAATAAAAATGTACCTTTTTTCCAGAAAAAGACTTTTTGATGGCCGGCAGCAAGTCATTTGTTATGAAAGATGCTTTAGCATCCAGAAAGCTAATTCCCTGTGGTTCATATATCTCTACATCAATCTGAAATTAGTAAATAAGAAAATTATCAAGTTAAAAAAGTAATTTTTGAAAAATCTGTTTCATACAAATATATATTTCATGTTATTTACTCTATTTCACACAAAGAAAGCAATACAAAGAGAACAGGATACTTTTTCATGCACATACATGGTACAACAGGCACATATGGAAAATATAAAATGTTGGGGTCACATATTCTTTAAGGCCAGAGCACCCTTAGATCCACCAATACACAAAATAAAACAAATACATCTGGAATGTATGTGTAATGCCCCTCTAGGTAGCCAGGGGGAGCTAGCAAGTTTTGTTTAGAGAGGAAGGCTGAGAAGCAGCCTGCGCATTAGTCAGCCTGGGTGTGAGTCAGCCAGGTCGTCTTAGCTCAGGGCTGAGGACTCTGCAGATCAGTTCCTTGATACTCCCCCTGCTCTAGAGACTTGAGTTTCTAGAAGGCAGTGGGTGGGAGTGAGGAGGGACTTATCTGCATACTTAAGGGATTCTGACCAATCCCTAGGCAGGAGGCTTAGCATGGGATCAGGACAGCCCTTAACCTCCCTGGCAGTCTAACTAATTGATATTTTTGAATTTTTGTTGTTTTATATTGTAGGCCTGTAATTCTTAGGAATAACTAACTTAAATCTGTCTAAACAAGAGTCTAGTAAACATCCCGGGTATGATAAAGTTTGAAACACGAAATCATAAATTATAATATAATAACTAATTATAACAAATAATAATATAATAATAATACATTGTATTCAATAATGTAATCAAACCAAAAACATTGAAATTTGAAATAGAGCACCAAGTTCGCACTTCACTGAGCTCAGTTGCAGAATTATTTTCAGTGTTTGATGACGAATTTCCCCATGAATCACTATCGCTCAATTCTGCAAGTGATTCTAATTCACTATCGCTGTTCTCTAGCTGGTCTAAAACCGCTTTTGACCTAAAGGGACGCTTTTTGGATGCCATGGACGTTTCTCAGTTTCGAGGCAGAAAGAACAGTAAAAGTAGAGGCAGGGCACTGGACAAAGCACTAGGGACAAAATTTACGTGAAATGGTTTGATACAGTAATGTAATACTAACATATTACAGTGTGTTGTATGTAAAATTTTTACTTTTTTGAATCTTCTGCCAGTGCCGCCCCCTGTACGTCCCGATGCTCGCAGGGAATGGAACCCGGAAGACGGATGCCGGCATTGGCTGGAGGACATGGCCGAGGGACATTGCTGAATCACAGGACAAGGTAAGGCTCGAGGGATCACAGGAGAAGCGCTGCAGTGTAATCCCGAGTGTGGCTCGGGGTTACCACTTTTGGTACTGAAATGAACCCCCGAGCCACACTCAGGATTACCGCTAGGAAGGTTATGTATGACTGAGCCTGATCAGCAGCAGGAGAGTTCTGGTGGAAAATGGAGTGAGAGGCTGGGATACAGGAGCCTGGGAGGGGGCCTAGTGGGAAGAGGCCTACCTCCAGGTAGAACCGGGAAAGAAGGATCGCTTGACCTCACTGGTCCACAGAGAGAGGACCACCTGTAGAGCCAGGGAGGGAGCCAGCCCAGCAGAAGGACTGAAGGCAAAGACCAACCTTACAAGCCTGCAGGAGAGGAACAATGAGTAATCCTACACCCCTTGGGCTAGATCAGGGGAGAGGGCATTCTGGTGGTAAACCTGAATAGCCGCCATCTGGGACTGTGCATTTAAAGCAACAGATTCTAGGACCCCTTGCTCAAAGATTCCCTCAGTACAGCTGGATGAGAAGAGGATTCATCTAGGGGTCTGGGATGGTACACCAGGAGAGGATTGAGAGCTCTCCAAGAAGAGATCTGCTGTTTAGAGACTTGTATAAAGTTATTCAGGAGTTGCCCTCAGGTACAGTTCCCTTGGGCGTTCCATACACCCCTCAACCCCATCCAAATTCAATATCCCTAATAAAACCTAAAAACCAAGCTCAAGGACTGCCTACTGTCTCCAGAATGCAAGTGTGAGAAACATTTGTGTTGCCTGGCTGTGCAGGACAATAAGGGGACCCAATAACTTCAGCGACTCCTAAGGGGGTAGTGCTACACACGTGAGGGTGTGACACCTTCATTATTCTCTTCTGGGAGGTGGCTGAGAATAATCGTACAACTGGAACTTCTGTGAGGAATAGCAAAATAGAAACTACCTCAAGCCCACTTAAATCATAAATATATCAAATTTGGCAAAGTTAGCTTTAAAGGAAACCATTCAGGAACAGGCATTTTTAGTAACCAGCATCTAGTTTTGAATCATCATAATAGTGCAGCCAAACGTTTCTTGTTCACTTGATTGTTAGGCCCCTTTCACACTGACAGTCCGATCGGGTCTGCCTGTCAGTTTTTCAGGCAGACCTGATCGGACCATCCATAGCTCTCTATGGAGTGACGGGTGTCAGCAAACATGTCATCTGACACCCACCAGCATCCGATTGAATACACTAAAAACAGGGGAATGAGGGATCCATTCCCATCCAGGCGGTCTGTTTCCATCCGACCACCCCATAGAAAACAGTGGTCTGTGCCTGTGTCCGCTTTGCATCAGCGTAGCGGACACAGACCTGGCATCCACTTGCTCAGCAGGGCTCAGCAGAGAGATCCCACGCTCAGCAAGCGGATCCGCTGATGCTTTCCCCCTTCTGAAAGGGGCTTTACTTGTAGCCTCTTTGCCAGAACATAAGTGCCAAGCTGTAATGTTAGCCATAAATGGCCCATTTTCTCTCATTCAGCATGTGGTTGTCTGAATATAAAAATGCTGCAGAGGAGTGACTGCAAGTGTGAGGATGCAGTTGTTCAGACAATACATTTTTCACCCACTTCAGTCAATTATTTAATCAACTGCAGGTGCACCATGGTGCGACGGCAGTGATAAAACAGAGTGCAGTTGCAGATAATTCAAAACTTATATTGAAGAATATGCTCATCTACTCAACAACCCTAGCGGAAGAGCACCACATCGAGTAAAACTCACAGTTCAGTGCAGAGAGGCAGCGGGTAAGATGCACCAACAGCATCTATCTTAGAGGGCGGAAAGTAGGGTTGCCACCTCATCCCTTTAAAACCAAACACATATTACACAAGTTCTGAAGCTAAATTATTGCAAATAAGGCACTAAGTGAGTTTAATTACCATCTTAATCAGAAGAAAGCGGCCTGCAAAATCCAGTCCCAATAGGGAGGCTTCCGAGAAGGATTGTGTGTCCCTAGCCTGTCTCTACTTATCAGGAACCTTTCCCTGCCACTAATCACATTTCCTAACAGACGGGTGATCTTTCCCTACACTGACCACTTCGCAAAAGTGCACCAAACCTCAGGGGGAGCAGGGACCTATAAAGGCCCTGCTGACCCAAGATGGCCACCAGGGGTCATCTGATATCATAGAGAAGCTAGGTTTCTCCAGACTGTGGTTTTACCACTCTGTCAAGCACCACCTATAGTGGAGAAAGCACCTGCCTGCAAACTTTTGTCAAAATTATAGCTGATATACCTATCAACACTCAAATAATGTCTCATAAGATCCAAACAAACTAATTATTAAAAAAAGAACTTTCATATTGTCCACTGGATTGAGGTTATTAGGGAGGAGAAACTTTTTTCTAATTGTAAATTAAGTTGTATGAAACACGTGTTTTAGCTGATTCTATAAGGACTTCTGGTTATTTTTAAATATAGTTCACAATCAGTAAAATGCGTATTCTTTGTAACCAAGGACTAACTTGTGTCACCATAGTTAGTCATGTAACAGGATCTCATTTTGGTTGGATGGATGGAAGTTGGGAGGGTAGCAGACCACTTCTCTAAGGTTCTCTTTTGAGCAAAGCCAAACAGGACTATGTCCCAGTAACAATGTGAAGCACAGAGAACTGAGTCATCACATAGTTGCTATGATGCTCTGTGCACTTGAGGGAACCCTGCAGAGGGTTGACTTGTCCTCTGTAGTGGGCTCTAGGCAGCCATATTGGAAAAGCCCGTGTCTATTATAGATACAGGGTTCTTGTGAGATTTGGAAGCCATCTTGGTGTAGCACTACCCCCTTAGGTGCCGCTGAGTTTTTGGGTCCCCCTAACCTTTGCATGGCTAGGCAACATGCATTTTCTTCACATCTTCACACACACACAGTCAGTAATAAAGTCCTTGAGCTGAGTTTTAGATGTTTTTATTAAGAGCTTAACAACTTGGATAGGGTCTAGGGGTATATAGGATGCCCAAGGAACTGCAGACTTGAGGACAAACTTCTTAGCAACCTGTACACAAGGATGTGAATCCAAAAAATAGCACTGTCTCTTTTAAGAAGCACTGAAGTCCCCTTGATGAACCTCCTCAGACCCCAGATGAATCCTCCTCTTCACCTAGCTGCAATGAGGGTTTCCCTGGGCACGGAATTCCAAGAGCTAACATTTAAGTAGTCTTGGATGAAAATTAGTTGGGTTTTGCACCTAACCACCCTCTCCCTCTATCTGGTCCAGAGGGTGTAGAAATACTCACACTGTCCTGTTAACTTGGTTGGTTGAAGCTACTTTCAGGCCTTTCACTGGGCTGGCCTCCTGGCTGACAAGTTGTCCTCCCTAGCAGACGGTGGGACAGTGGAAATCTTTCTGTCCAGCAACCAGCCTGTAGGTAGGCCCCCTCCCAGGGTCCACACTCCAACCTCCTCTCAGTCCATCTTCCACCCGTCACTAACCCTGCTGCACAGGTTCTGCTGCACATTTAAGGGTTGTCCTTGGTCACCATGCCAGGCCTCCTGCCAGGGGACTGGTCAAGATCTCTCAGGCATGCAGATCTAGGCCTCCTCCCCTCCTCCACCCCTCTTCCAGAAAGTTTTCAGTGTTTCTGGAAGGCTCCAGAAGCCCTGACCTGCAGATCCTCCCAGTCTGTCCTGAGGTGAACTCACTACTTCACTGCCAGGCTGACTCACCCCAGGCTGCTACCCATCCTCTATCTAACAAAAATAATAAAGCCTATACCTAGAGGGCACTACATTGGCATGTCATAGGGGGAGCCCTGCATGGGAATTGGAGTGGACAGCAGCGCTGAGTGAAGCTGGAACTTAAGTAACTCGTGGTCACCCCTTCAAGGGAGCTGTACTGCACCACAACAGAGTACAGTCCTTCAACAGGGAGCAGAGTGCATAGAAATTGTAACACAGATGACTGTCATTGTGGCTTACCCTTTGGAGAAAGGTGGGGAGAACCCCAAAGTAAAGCAATAGAGAGACGTAAAAGAACTGAGATAACCCCTTTTGTTAAGGACTTGGCCCTTAGTTCTGGAGAGCCTTCTGTGGATGGAAAAGACACAGTTTTGACCATTTTTATAGACTAACTAGGGCTCTTAGTATTAGCGATTCTGAAAGGTGTTTATGCTATTGAAACTAGCCACCATGTTGGACATGCATCTTTGTGAAGAAAATATTATTTGCTAACAAGTTAGTTAAAGTAGTACTAAAGACAAAACTTTTTTTCATTTTGGATAGAGTATAGGAGGGTTATAACCCCTGCCAGATGTGTTTTTGACCATCGTATGTTCCATTGGGGAGGTTTCCCTTCACTTCCTGTCCTATAATCAAAAAGAAAGTGAGAGAAAATTCCTCTGAAGTGAGAGAATCCTTGGTTATCACTAGGGTCACCAAAACTGGTGTCCCAGTTGGAAGATTTCCCCTTTATTACTGCCCCAGGAACAGCCCAAAGTTTGGGATTTTATTTTTATTTTCAATGATAACTGTAAACAGGACAAATAGAAAGAGAAAATCTTCCTAATGGGGGCACAGGCAGCAATAGAAACTGACAGGTGTTCTGATCCCTCTGCACTCTATCCAAAACAAAAAAAGTTTTGCTTTTAGTTATACGTCAAAGCTGTTAAAACAGAATCTGAACATGTCTAGAAATTCCTTGCCTGTAATGGGCAGGGACAAAGATTGAGACCTGCATAAGAGCTCTCCAAGACATGCATTGAAAAGGATGTTGGAGTGTAGGAGAATTCTACAGATGTTCAAGCATTTTCTTCACTCTCTTCAGCCGTGGCCTCTGGCCCTCTTCTCCACTTTATGTAGTAAATCCTAAGCCTGTGAAACTCCTTAAGAGACTTCTCTTCCTGTCAGTAGAGGCTGCAGATGTTGCAGGAGATGCAGCAGTAGAATGTTGTGGAGGGGGAAGATGCCAAACTGAAGAACGAGAAGGAGGAATGCAAGCCAACTTGTCTCACTGAGATTCTGCGCCTACCAAGCTCTATGGTGCAGAGTCATGTATTTCCTCATGCATGTTGTCAGGGCTGCCATTAAAAATCATGGAACCCCATAGAGTCTACATGGCAAGGCCCCCTCCCCCCCACTATTCACCCATAGGAGACACTTAAAAGTTGAGCCTACATACATACTGTAGTGTGGTGATCAGAAGTATCTAAGCACAGAGTGAATGTGTCAGGTGTAGGTAATGTACAGTGCAAGGAGTGTGTAATGTACAGAGTGCAGGGTCAGTAATTGGCTATCCACAGTGTGCAAGGGTCATGAGGAAAAGTAATATACAGACCAGGGAGCAGAGTGCAGGGGTCAGGTGTATGTAATGTACAGAGTGCAGTGGTCTTGTGTATATAATGTACAGAGTGCAGGGGTCAGGAGTTGGTAACGCATAAAATGCACAGTCATTTACTAGTTTTTGAAGGGTCAGTGCTTCCAGCAAGCTAATCCCCCCACCTTTTATTAAGTCTTTGTAATGCCACATACTGTACTGTATATTCCTGCCCTTTAAACAGGGAATCACTAAACTGAAACCTATACTGCAAAGGTATAAACTTATTGTCACCCTGTTAAAAGCACAGGAATCTTTGTGGCTTTAAATTGACTGGTTTTAAGAGGCTGGGCAGGATCATCCATGGGAAGGAGGGCCAGATCTAGCCTGTCTGATCTGGGGGTGTAGTAAAAAAATCAAGAGGCTAGTACAATCCCCCTAAAAGTTGCCCATATGTTTATCAAATCACTATTTTCAGTAAAAATACACGTTTTCCAAAATTTCTTTTAAAATCCTACAAAATCCTCATTTACATGGGTCGTAGACCCATGTACAGGCGGTGTTTAAGCGCATGGGGATGCACAGGTGTTCAGTACATCCCTGAGCAGGCAGTCCTATTCATGTCATTTCATGTCAATTGTGGGTGCACAGCCCCAAATGCAGAAAGTGTAAGTTCAGGGACATGCATGCAAGCGGAAGCCAAAACAAAGAGCAGCGGTTGTGTCCATGCAGCCACTGATTCCCAATTGACATCAATGGATGGGGATGCATGAAACACCTGTGCATCCTCATGTAAGTAAACACAGCCTTGCACTTGTGTATGCTGTATTATGCCCAGTGTAAGTAAGGCCTTACTATATATATTTTTTAATTCATCCCTGATGGCTTTGATGAGACATCAGGGGTATACACAGACCCCAATGTCTCTTATATGAGTCAGAGAAGGGACATAGTCCACTTTCCATTTCTCTGCAGCCTCAGTTGCACTGCAGATGGGTCAATAGAAGCCTCTGTATGGAGGATTCCACTCATTCACAAACTGAAACAACAAACTGTAAACTGTAAACAACAGAAAACCCAGCACCCCCTAGATCCGGTCTTGGTGAAGATCATTGGCTACACTTTACAGGCATTTCATTCCGACACAGACTCTGATGGGAACATTTTATTTTAAGGGGCACTCTGATGGGCATCTTTTATGTTAAGGGACACTCTGATGGGCCCATTTTATGTTAAGGGGCTTTGATGGGCACATTTTATGTTAAGGGTCACTCTGATGGGCACATTTTATGTTAAGGGACACTCTGATGGGCCCATTTTATGTTAAGGGGCACTCTGATGGGCATCTTTTATGCTAAGAAGGCACTCTGATGGGCACATGTTATGTTAAGGTGGCACAAAGGGGCATATACTGTGGAGAGGGGCACTCTGATGGGCACATGTGATGTAAAAGGGCACTCTGATGGGAATATAATATAAAGGGGCACTCTGATGGGGAAATATGATGGAAAGGGGTACTTTGAGTGTAAGGGGGCACTCTGATGGGAATACCTGATGTAAGGTGGCACTGTGATGGGGATACCTGATGTAAAGGGGCTCTCTGATGGGGACAACTGATGTAAAGGAGCACTATGATGGGCACACCTAATGTGATGGGAATACATGATGTAAAGTTGCACTCTGATGGCGACACCTAATGTAAGGGGACACACTGATGGGCACACCCTATTCGGACCTCAGCCAGAAGAACATTTTAGTGACCAGACCTCCTTGAATTTTAAATCAATACCTCTGCTGTATAACATACTGTACATACCAGCAGAATAATAATAATAATAATAATAATAACATAATGTAGCAATAGTAATAATATTGTGCACAAAATATATACCTGATAGTGTTTAACAAGTGCTTTTGGTTGAACCTTGATGAATATGTCATATTTTCCTAAATGTCGTTTTAGCATTTCCTCATAGACCAATTCAAAGGTGACTTTACTTTCTGATGCCACATTGACTGACACCGTGAACTTCTCAGTCTTCCTGCCAGATGCTCTATATATTGGTAAAACAAACTTTACATTTCTGGGATCATCATTATTATTTAGAATGTAGATGATAAATCATTTAACATATACTATACAAGCAGTTGATGTTTTGCATGAGTTGCAGGCAACTCTGAGTATATAATAAAAACAACAAATAAGCAGAAGTTATCAGAGAAATAGGTATCTGAAATGATATAAAAATCATGTAACAGTCATACTTGTTCCCGCTCCTTTCTTCCTCCTGACTGGCCAATAAGGCTATCCATCACATTAAAGGAAACAAGTACTTTGAGAACTATAGAGGCTGACCTATTGAAAATGCGTATTGCTTGACTGCCTCTAAATTCAATACTTGGCCTGAAATAAGTGACTCAGAGCATAATGAAGACATTAGATGAGCAGGATAACTAGGTAATTACCGTTTTAAGACGTAAACGTAAGCAACGGCAACCTACTTATTTCTTTCAGTACAATTCAAACCATAAGGATGCTAGAGGTGGGTGGGGCTAAACTCAGCATTTACAGGAAAAGTAAAGATTTGCATATAACTTCAGATACCTACATCTCTAAATCTACAAATCATTTCCACATGCAGGTTGCACTAAAGGTAACTGCAGCTTAGGCTAGCTTCACATCAACTCATTACACATGGTATTGCACAATTAGGGGTGCAGTGCATTGTGGTATCATAAATCCACATACTGCTAGCACCTTTGGATGTCCATAGGGGGTTTTGCAGTGGAGATTTCTAGCAGTTCATTCCATATTATACCTAGTACTGTTTTTTTATTTTGTTACAAAACTATTTCTGGTAGTTATACTCTACTATTTGTTGGCCCCACCAACAGAACATATAAAGAAATGACTAAACAAAGAGCAATGTAAAAAAGTGGTATCTGTGGGCCAGTTCACACCACATGCAGTCCAGTTTTTTTTCTGCATTAAAAATGCACTAATAGTAGGTTACATAGTTTCCAATGGCATAGTTCACACAAGTGCGGTCAATTTCAGTGCGTTCCAGTTCTATAAAAAAAAGTAGAACATGTTGCATTTTTTCTGCACTGAACTGTACTGGAAGCAGCAAAACGCAACAAATATCCACCAAAAATGCACCAGAATACACCTAAATGCAATAAAAACATACCAGAATGCACATGTCCTTATTTAAGGCTGGTTCACACAAGATGCAGTCCAGTGTGTTTTTTTCTGCATCAAAAATGTATGTTTTCTGCATCAAAAATGTTTTCCATGAATTCCAATGGCCGTAGTTCACATCAGTGCAGTCAGTTCCAGTCAGTTTCCAGTGCAGAAAAAAAGTAGAACATGCTACAATTTTTCTGCACAGAACTGTACTGGAACACAGCAAAACACATCAAAAACGCACCGGAACAGAGCGTGGCGTGAACTGTAAGCAGAAACACATCTGGATTGCATCCTGAGTGTCTTTTTGTGGTGTGAACTGGCCCTTAAGTTGAAGAAAAAAAGAGGGGAAAAAATGAACCAAAATGCATCAAAAATGCACGATAACGTGCTAAAAACACGCATACAGAAACGCATCCGGACTGCGTTTCTATGGTGTGAACCGACCCCATATATGTATCAGTTTATCTATTTAAAAAGTGCCTTATTACTCTTTTCATCACTGTCTTTCCATATCAAAGTATCAATATTCATAGTTTGGTTGGCTACTGCTGGAGTTTATCACAAGCATTGCTTGCTCTCTCTCACTAGAGGGGCCAATGTGTAAAGCCATGTTTATAAAAAGATTTAAAGTAAACCTGTCACTTTCCTCCTTTAAAAGTATCACCAGGATTAATCACTATTTTGTGTACCAGAAGAATGGAGAGCATCCTGGGAGCAAACTAGAAATATTAGCACTTTTTACCATTTACCTCTACTAACCTGTTTTATATTTCTAATGTAATTGCAGTGACAGCCACTCTTAACCAGGGACAGCGCAAAATATGGTGCAGCTCTGCATAGAAACCAATCAGTGTCCAGGTTTTTATGTGAAAACTTAATGGAACAAGTTGAAGTTAGAAGCTGATTGGCTACTATGCAAAAGCTGCACCAGAATATGCACTCTCCAGTTTTAGTAAATCAACCCCACTGTGTGTTGCACATGGAATTAAATGACTTACAGATAATACATAACTTACTTCACAAGTCCAGCTGTTTGTCCTCTTGAAACAGCCTTTTCATATTGTTTCTTTGCAACTTCTTTTTCTTTAACTACACCAGTGTATGTTACTCCATCGATTATCCTTAATTAAATAAACATCAATATTGCTTTCATGTTACAAACACTAAAAACTGACAGCTTCTTTATTGATTCTTTTTATTGTACAGTAAATATGTTGTAAATGTGGACAATGATGACAAATTTAGGCTTTACCTTTGATGTAACTCCAACATCAAAATAAATAGCTCTATAGTTATCGGCAGCCTTGCCTTCCCCCTTCCCCTCATGCCCTGAGCCATATAGCTGGATATCTGCATTGCGAGATCACCTAGGGCACTGTCACTCTCACAGCTATTCTTATGAAATTTGGTGATGTCATTACTGAGCTGTTCAGTGTTCTCCATGAAAGAAAGCTGTATCTGAGGACCTACAAATAAGCATCCCCCTGCTTATGTTTCATTCAGTCTGTGGATCTCTGCTTTCTATGCCCCTGCTACTGCTGCTTGATTATTTATCCATCATTAATCAAAATATCTGTCATAAAAAGGGGCAGCCCTGAAATGAGGAATTGCTTCTCTATCAAATAAATGGTGAATACTTGTGAGCTATTATTAATGAGGCATTCAGTGAGTAGTATGAAATTATCTGCTGATTTAATGTGCTAGGTGCGCTGGCTCTTGCACAGACTCACTTGCTAGTGTATATACAATGTTATAAATATATAGTGCCACGCTCCTATTTGCTTGTATATACAGTGGGGATCGAAAGTTTGGGCACCCCAGCTAAAAATTTGTATTAATGTGCATAAAGAAGCCAAGGAAAAATGGAACAATTTCCAAAAGGCATCAAATTACAGATTAGACATTCTTATAATATGTCAACAAAAGTTAGATTTTATTTCCATCATTTACACTTTCAAAATAACAGAAAACAAAAAAATGGCGTCTGCAAAAGTTTGGGCACCCTGCAGAATTTATAGCATGCACTGCCCCCTTTGCAAAGCTGAGACCTGCCAGTGTCATGGATTGTTCTCAATCATCGTCTGGGAAGATCAGGTTATGTCAATCTCAAAGGTTTTAAATGCCCAGACTCATCTGACCTTGCCCCAGCAATCAGCACCATGGGTCCTTCTAAGCAGTTGTCTAGAAAACTGAAACTGAAAATAGTTGACGCTCACAAAGCTGGAGAAGGCTATAAGAAAATGGCAAAGCGTTTTCAGATGTCAATATCCTCTGTTCGGAATGTAATTAAGAAATGGCAGTCATCAGGAACAGTGGAAGTTAAAGCAAGATCTGGAAGACCAAGAAAAATATCAGACAGAACAGCTTGCAGGATTGTGAGAAAAACAATTCAAAACCCACGTTTGACTGCACGATCCCTCCAGAAAGATCTGGCAGACACTGGAGTTGTGGTACACTATTCCACTATAAAGAGATACTTGTACAAATATGGTCTTCATGGAAGAGTCATCAGAAGAAAACCTCTTCTACGTCCTCACCACAAAAATCATCGTTTGAACTTTGCAAATGAACATATAGACAAGCCTGATGCATTTTGGAAACAAGTTCTGTGGACCGATGAGATTAAAATTGAACTTTTTGGCCGGAATGAGCAAAGGTACGTTTGGAGAAGAAGGGGCACAGAATTTAATGAAAAGAACCTCTGTCCAACTGTTAAGCATGGGGTTGGATCAATCATGCTTTGGGGTTGTGTTGCAGCCAGTGGCACAGGGAACATCTCATGAGTAGAAGGAAAAATGGATTCAATAAAATTTCAGCACATTTTGGATGGTAACTTGATGCCATCTGTGAAAAAGCTGAAGTTAAAGAAAGGATGGCTTCTGCAAATGGATAACGATCCTAAACACACCTCAAAATCCATGGGGGATTACATCAAGAGGCGTAAACTGAAGGTTTTGCCATGGCCTTCACAATCTCCTGACCTCAACATAATTGAAAATCTATGGATAGACCTTAAAAGAGCAGTGCGTGACAGACAGCCCAGAAATCTCAAAGAACTGGAAGACTTTTGTAAGGAAGAATGGGCAAAGATACCTCAAACAAGAATTGAAAGACTCTTGGCTGGCTACAAAAAGCGTTTACAAGCTGTGATACTTGTCAAAGGGGGCAGTACAAGATATTAACTCTGCAGGGTGCCCAAACTTTTGCAGACGCCATTTTTTTGTTTTCTGTTATTTTGAAAGTGTAAATGATGGAAATAAAATCTAACTTTTGTTGACATATTATAAGAATGTCTAATCTGCAATTTGATGCCTTTTGGAGATTTTTCCATCTTTCCTTGGCTTCTTTATGCACATTAATACAAATTTTTAGCTGGGGTGCCCAAACTTTCGATCCCCACTGTATATATATCTTGATCCTAGGAGTATATGAATTAATATCTGAAACAATTCATAAATCACTGTGACTAGTGAATAAAAATAATCAATATTAAGTAATAAATATAAATAAATCACTAGTGAATCACTATAACTGGTGAATCAAATGAATAAAAATATGAATCAGCAACCTACATAGATGTGACTGATAACAATCAATCCTTAATTAAATGTGACTATAAAGGAATTAAATACAAATCAACACAATTCTAAATCTGTGCCCCTCTGATCTGCTGTGATCACTTCATCTATATAGTGCAAAAGCATACATATAAGTGCAAGTGCAAATACATAAAATATAAAAGACAATAAATTAAAAAGTCTTTCAAATAAGTGCAGTGTGCAGGTGGGTTCCTTATTCCCTCTCGCCGAGTGCTTAGTGGTCTCCCTATGCGCTCACCTTAATATTTGCCTGAATAAATTCAGGCAAATACACTTTTAATCCTTCCAGGATTGATGGGATGATACTCTTATATAAGCTGTTCCAGAAGGTAGATATGGATTTATAGGGATTCTCCTGTGCTCTCCTCTTTCCCTTTGTACAGCTGCTCATAAATGGACTTCCAATCATTTCCCCCTGATGATCCAATCATTTCCCCCTGATGAAGTCACGTGACCCTGTGACGCAACGCGTAGGGGAGGGGCTCTGACGTCACGACGTTGCATCGGAGAGGCTCGGTGATTCCAGTGCAGACGGAGGCAGACAGCACTACAGAGGCAGAGGCAGAGTATTACTGTATGTTACCATCAAGGCTGTCCTGGATCACATCAAAGCCGTGTAATACCGCAACTGGCAGCAATAAATTTCCTTTATACACAAGGATAAGGCACCATGGTCTTTTTTCTTCTTTTTTTCTTCTCTCTCTCAATTGACCCACATTCCTTATGCTGGTGAAAGGAGGATTGGAGAAGGTGGTGACCCCAGGAGGGGAAGTAGGAGATTCCTAGAGAGCTGGTCAGGAAGTCCATTTATGAGCAGCTGTACAAAGGGAAAGAGGAGAGCACAGGAGAATCCCTATAAATCCATATCTACCTTCTGGAACAGCTTATATAAGAGTATCATCCCATCAATCCTGGAAGGATTAAAAGTGTATTTGCCTGAATTTATTCAGGCAAATATTAAGGTGAGCGCATAGGGAGACCACTAAGCACTCGGCGAGAGGGAATAAGGAACCCACCTGCACACTGCACTTATTTGAAAGACTTTTTAATTTATTGTCTTTTATATTTTATGTATTTGCACTTGCACTTATATGTATGCTTTTGCACTATATAGATGAAGTGATCACAGCAGATCAGAGGGGCACAGATTTAGAATTGTGTTGATTTGTATTTAATTCCTTTATAGTCACATTTAATTAAGGATTGATTGTTATCAGTCACATCTATGTAGGTTGCTGATTCATATTTTTATTCATTTGATTCACCAGTTATAGTGATTCACTAGTGATTTATTTATATTTATTACTTAATATTGATTATTTTTATTCACTAGTCACAGTGATTTATGAATTGTTTCAGATATTAATTCATATACTCCTAGGATCAAGATATATATATATACAAGCAAATAGGAGCGCGGCACTATATATTTATAACATTGCTTCTCTATCAAGATGGTTGCCCAAACACAGAGATACAATGGTTGATTTTATACAAGCAAATAGACTGTTCATTTTGTAGCTCTGTAAGGGAACTAACCCTAAAGCTTAGTGAAAGAGGAGAACTTCTGCTGGCTTCTATCATCTAATCATGCGCAAGCAAAAATTATGTTTTTTATTTTTTTCATTGCGCATGATTGGGCATTCTTTGCAAAATGAAGGTTCACCATATTTACCATATTTACTAAATTCTGGGGAAAATGTATTCACTTGCAAATTGAACAGTTTATTTGACTTTCATAAATGAACCTCACAGTGTACAACACCAAATGAAAAAATCAATTATGAGAAAAAGATCAGCTACAGTGAGACCAAGGGCAATACTGGTGACTAGTCCTCTGCATTTTCCACGGTTCAGGCCCTCTTTAACCTCTTCAGATATGTCTGATATATACAGAGTCTGAAGAGGCTAAACAAGCTCACCGCTGCAGTGACAGCCATGAGCGTGTTTCAGTTCTGTTTCAGCCACCACTTGGCTTTACTGTAAAAGTGATTTGGGAGGCTGTAGAGCAGCCTAATTACTTTTCTATGACTCACAAAGTGCCAGCCTCCCTCAGTAGTTCCTGGGTTCTCCACCCGGGAACCCGAACCACAGAAAACTCTATCACAATGATAAGTGGGAGGAGGTTGGGAACATCAATTCTCTTATATCCTCTGCTGACTGCGAACCTGAAAGTTGCTCACCTCCAAACATTTCAAAATTCAGAGCTATCAAAATCCCAGCTGAACTGAGTAAACAGCTAATCAAGCACATTTCCATGCTTGGCTGGAAAAAGCAGTGGGATGGGCAAAATTAGGGGTCTAATAGACCCCAAATGTCTTAATAAAAAGTACCTGTCACCTGCCCAAGGCTTGTTAGTTTGAAATCCTAAACTGTAAGATCTCTTTTTTTCTCTATATCAAAATAGTTATCATTAGACATGTGCGATTCATTTTGTTTTGATTAGTTTTTTAGAAAAAAATTTCATTTTCGGAGATTCGGATGTATCCTAATTTCCAAATAAACATAGAACCAAATGGCAACAAGTCCGAAATAAGTTATAGCAAAAGTAACGAATGCTTTTGTTTCATTCGGATGAAATCACATTTTCAAATTCATTTGATAACATAATGAATTTATTGTGAATATCTGGTTGTTAAGGAGTGGGCAGCCACAGCATCCTTAACAACCATGACTCATATGCCATCAATGGGGAATCAAAAAAAGAGTCAGTTACAAACTTGTTTTAAAAAAACAGTGTGGGGGTTCTCCCCCAACCCATACCAGGCCCTTTGGGTCTGGTATTGATTTTGAGGCTAACTGCACACCAAAATTAAAAAAAATGTCATGGGGTCCCCCCAAAATCCATACCAGACCCCTATCTGAGCATGAAGCCCAGCAGGAGGATAAGCAACTGCCCCCCTTCCAACTCCTGAAACGTAGCAGGCCGCATGCCCTCAACATGGGGGTGCTTTGGAAGAGGCTCCCCCAAAGCACCTTGTCCCCATTTAGATGAAGACAAGGGCCGCTTTTCCACAACCCTGGCTCGGTAGTGGTGGGAGTGTGGGGGAATACTAATGGGAATATGGAAGCCCCCTTTAACATGGGACCACAGATCCCAAGACCCTGTCATGTGAATGAATATGGAGTACATAGTACTCCTATTTATTCACCAAAAAAAAAGTCAAAAGTAAAATTAAAAAGACTTTTTGACAAGTCCTTAACTAAAAAATGTCACTGGGTGACCCCACCCCCGTGTTTACCTGTCATTTGACAAGTGTCACTTGATAGGACATGTGTTCAGTGAGTGGAAGGTTTTTTTATTTTTATTTATTTTTCGTGTGGGTCAGCATTCATTGTGATTGACGTTGGATCTACTTCAGAGGACTTCAGGCGACATATTTTTGTTTTTGTTTTTAATACACTAACACCATTTTTTTAATGTTGGTGTGGGGTTCCTCTTAAAATCCAACCAGACCTAAGGGTCTGGTAGGGATTGTGGGGGGAACCCCACACCAGTTTTTTTTTAATTTTGACTTGGGGTTCCCCTAAAAATCCATAGCAGACTCCCTCGCTTTTTTAAACATTTTCTTTTAACTGGCATTTGTTTTGTCTCCATTCTGCTGTCAGCAGGGAATCTAGCTGATAGCAGATGAGTTTTAGTTGTTATGGACATGGCGGCCGCTAGCTCCTTAACAACCAGCTATGCACAATGAATTTGGATTCGTCCAAAAATAGAAAAAAGAATTTGACAAACTTTTTGAATCCATCTGGAATAACGAATATACAAAACAAATTCTGAAGAAACTAAACAAATCCCAAAAATGGACCAGACTGACACAACGAATATGAAGAAAAGGAATATCAGCCTAACAAAACAAAACAAAACAAAAATGACATTTTCCGGAGTGCACATGTCTAGATAATATTATACAAAAGTTATATGGCATCAACAGTTTGTGCAGTGCAAATACAAAGGGAGACAGAGTAGTTAGTTTCCATGTTTTCTTACTATCTTCAGGAAGGTCTTTTAAAATCATCGGTCAAAAATAAATTTAATGTTGACATTTAACACTAGGGGCCTAGTTATAATTTTTTTTAACACAAGATTCATGATTTACACTCTACTACTGTATTATCATAAGTAATAACAAAGCCATTGCCACATCAATATGCTCATAGCTGCAATGAAAAACATGCTGTTATAAGAGGTACATTATATTATAAAGTTGAGGAACACCTTTCTAAATAACTATTATGCACAGACTCCTTTCGGTGGGATTCGTTAAAGATGCTGTTTCATTTTTTTTTTTTTTTAATTAAAATTCAAAGAAAGACTTTTGGAGTACTTACATGCTGAAGTTTGTGATGAAAGCACTTTTTGGCAGGTCAACATTGAAGAAGACTTCTTTTGATACATTCCCTTGATTGACAGCTCTGCTTGTAATCACATTATGCGCAAAGCGGGATGTCACCTTACTGTTGATGTCTATGCTGTAAACTTCTATATCACCAGCAGGCTAAATAATGCACACAATAATGAATAAATCAGTGCCATGTGTAAATATATAAAATATTTTAAAGTGCTGTGCAAACTGTTGGTGCTATATTAATCCTTTATAATAATAATAATAATAACAATATATAAAATAATTTGGGCTTGGCTAAATGAAAAACAGTTCCATGTATTTTATTTTACAGTTGATCCCATCCCAATGTTCACTTAATTCATCAATCCCAGGTTATATAGGTTTTAATAGGCTCCCATTTTAAAAAGAAACTTTGTAGTTTTTGGTCAATGTTATTAGAAATATTACTTGAAAGTTTAGAAGTTTATATATCAATTATTTAACACATTGATTCACATTACTTACAAACAAACCTTACTTACAAACAAACCTTTTTTTGCAAATAAACATTTAACAAATGGAGATCCTATGCTTTTTTGTAAAGTGTTCTGCTGTTTGTATGGCTGTACTGTATTTATAAAGCGGTGAATGTGAAATTCAACAAATATTCAGTGCAGGCGTATTTTCCTGGTGGATGTGCTTTAAATTACAATGATTAATTCCACTGCAGTGAATGGTAAATGTTAGATTGATTGCTTTATAAATATTCCCCATATGTGTTGGTCTGTCTGAAACCCAGCACTAGTTTTGTATTTGCTAAATAGTTCAGCAGATTATTATTTTTTTAAAGTGTGTGTATTCTAAACGCAACAATTAAACAGCAATTTGAAAAGGATCACATATATATGGCGTGTTTACCACACCGTTCATGCAGTCTGCTGCAGGTGTCAGTGTTAAGTTAACCACTTCCCGACCACCCTATAGCAGAAATACTGCTACAGGGCAGCACGGCTGTGCAAAATCATGTATATGTACGTGATTTCGCATTTCTGGGTAGGGGCACCTCGCATACCCTACCCTCGCCGCCATTCACGGCCGCAGCTGTCAATCACCAGGTCCCGGCCAGTGATTACTCGCCGGCACCTGGTGATTACAGAGGATCTCCGATGGAGAGGAGAACTGTTTTGTTTACTAACAGTTCTCCTCCCTTTTAGGCTCGGGCACACGGCTTTAGATGGCTGTGCACAGCACAGCCATCCAAAGCAGTGTGCTTACAGGGAAGCACACAGACACCGCCCAAAGTAAAACACACCCAGCACACAGTTAACCCTTTGATCGCCCCTCATGTTAACCCCTTTCTGCCCAGTGCCATAAATACAGTGTTATTGCTTTTTTTTAGCACTGATCACTGTATTGGTGTCACTGGGGATGTGAGTGACACCAAGTCAGTTCCCCCCAGTGTCAGAATCTCCGCCACAGTCACTGAGCACTGCCATTACTAGTAAAAATTAAAAAATAAAAATCCCAGTATATATACCACCATTTGTAAATGCTATAACTTTCACGTAAACCAATTAATTTACACGTAATGGGATTTTCTTTCGCAAAGACATGTAGCAAAATACATTTTGGCCTAAATTTATGATGAAATTTGATTTTTTTTATTTTTTTACTGGACGTGTTTAATAGCAAAAAGTCAAAAATATTGTTTTTTTTTCAAAATTGTTGGTCTTTTTTTTATAGCGCAAAAAATAGAAAACGCACAGGCAATCAAATACCACCAAAAGAAAACTCAATTAGTGTGAAAAAAAGGACATAAATTTCATTTGGGTGCAGTGTTGCATGACCGCACAATTGTCAGTTAAAATAACGCAAAAAATGGCCTGGTCAGGAAGGCGGGTAAATCTTCAGGAGAGCAAGTGGTTAATGACACCCCAAAAACAGGTCCTAAAACACAATGTGATTGCCAGAATCGGATCACATGGGTGTGAACAATCATACGATCTGATTACAGTGCCTGAACTTTTTTCGTGTGGGTACGGTGCGATTTGAGCTATACAGAATGAATGGGCTCAAATCGCACTGCAAGGAATTGTATGTAATTTGAATAGGTATGCAGTGTGAACCCCGGCTGAGTATTGGACTCACACTTACCACTTGATAAGTGCAAAGTTTATTTATTTATTTATTTATTTATTACAAGTACTTATAAAAGTTGTAAATATTTAATATTTATATGCAATTTTTTACATGACATGAAAATCTAAATGATCTTAAGAAAATCTTTTATCTCTATAAATATATACTTTATATTGTAGTAGACAATGAGCCTTAGGAAAGGCTAATGCAGGCCATAGATGGGTCGAAAATCGGCCGATTTTTCAGCCGAAAATAAAATCGGCCGATTTTCGGATCGTTAGTGGGCTATTCGTTCAGCCGTTTTTCGGCATTTTGGCTGATTTTTTTTATCGGTAAAGTTGGAAAAGAATCGGCCGATTTTGCAGATCGGCCGATTTTCGTGGCAATGATGGGCAAATCGGCCGATTTTTTACCGATAAAAAAAATCTGCGCATGAGCAGTGACCTGCAAGAGGAAGTCAAAAAGAAGAAGAAAAAGAAGAAGAGGATGAATAAGAGGAAGAAGAGGATGAATAAGAGGAAGAAGAGGATGAAGAAGAAGAATTAGAAGAAGAGGAAGAAGAGAAAGAAGAAGAAGAGGATGAAGATGAAGAAGAGGAAAAAGAAGAAGAGGATGAAGAAGAAGAGGATGAAGAAGAAGAGGAAGAAGAAGAGGAGGATGAAGAAGAGGATGAAGAAGATGATGAAGAAGAGGATGAAGAAGAGGATGATGAAGAAGAGGATGAAGAAGAGGATGAAGAAGAGGAAGAAGAGGAAGAAGAAGAAGAAGAGGATGAAGAAGAGGAAGAAGAAGAGGATGAAGAAGAGGATGAAAAAGAAGAAGAAGAGGATGAAGAAGAAGAGGAAGAAGAAGAGGATGATGAAGAAGAAGAAGAAGAGGAAGAAGAAGAGGATGATGAAGAAGAAGAGGATGAAGAAGAGGAAGAAGAAGAAGAGGAAGAAGAAGAAGAAGAGGATGAAGAAGAAGAAGAAGAGGATGAAGAAGAGGATGAAGAAGAAGAGGAAGAGGATGAAGAAGAAGAAGAGGAAGAAGAAGAGGATGAAAAAGAAGAGGAATTCCAGTCCGGCAAAAAGTGTCCCTGCAGAGAACTCCACTATTTCTTTGACAGTTCCTTGACATTTATATCGGTTGCAACAATGTATCTATTTCCGAATAAAAACATCTGTATCCTAAATGGATACAAATAGATACATTGTTGCAACCACTATAAATGTCAAGGAACTGTCAAAGAAATAGCGGAGCTCTCTGCAGGGACACTTTTGCCGGCTGTTGACGGGATGAAAATCGGCCGATTTTTTTTACCATTGCTGGTAACGTCGGCCGCTTGAACGACCGATTTTTTGTTTTTTTAAAAGAAAAATCGGCCGATTTTCGACCCATCTATGGCCTGCATAAGAGGTAGTTAATTTGAGAGGGCAGATATTTCTCCTACAGCCCTGCCTATTAAGCACACCTGAGCTGAGAGAGGAGAAGACCATTCTCCAGGTGCGGAGTGACAACCCATGGGGCCGCCAGGCAATAGGAGATCATGGGGCCCCTGTGTCCTTGCCCAAACTCAAAAAAGCCTATGAAAAAGGTACCAGGGGTATCTCATGGGGCCCCCTACTGACCCCGGGCCCTCAGGAAGTGCCCGAGTTTCCAAATGGTCAGTCCGCCCCTGCCGTTCTCTGTAGCTGCTAAGACATGGGAGGATCTTGCTGACAGCCAGTGTAAGCTGGAAAAACAGCTTGATAAGCACAGCAGGATTGTGTACATTTTTGTGTTGGTTGTTTTCTCTTATTGCTGAAGTTAAGCTCTTTTTATACTAACTAATTGCTGATGAAAGCATTTTTTGTTTCTTTTTGGCTGAAATAACACAGACATTGATTTCACAAGGCTATAGTTCTGACTGTCATTTCCCACTATACTGTATATGCACCAATTAGCCATAACATTATGACCACCCACCATAATCCATTGAAGCATGGACTCCACTAGACCTCTGAAGATATGCTGTAGTATATGGCACCAAGCCATCAGTAGCAGATCCTTTAAGTCCTATAAGCTGTGAAGTTAGACCTCCATGGATCCAGGGTTGCCAACCGTCCATAAATTGTCCATTACGGATAGTGGCTGCCAATACAATAAAATACCTCAAGCTGGCTACGGAACTCTGTATGCACAGTTCCAAAGCCATCTGGCTGGACTCTGCTGCACATGGCCAGGGGGTGGCTGATCGTGCAGCCAGTGATGTGATGGCTCCACTTGGCACCTTTTACAAATAAATAAGAAGTGGAGGGTGTGTGGTCTAGTGTGGCATGAGAGCGAGGATGGAATTGGATCCACTTCACCGGCGCTGCCATCCTACTGCCAATGCTATCCCCAGCCACAATAGAGGTGCTGCTCCATCTTTTGCCAGTCTGCCTCTGCCTTCAGTCTGCCTGACCACTGTGCCGTCTGGGGCAGATTCAGAGCCAAAAGGATGACACCAAAACAGAAGCATGGTGCTGGCTCAGTACTGACAGAGGACACACACCTCCATTCTGAGAAGAGGGACAAAACACAGACATGGTGAGTAGACAGGGAAAGGTCCACTAAACCAGTCTCTGATCAGCCCCTGTGCCATGTACACAGTCTATGATCATCTTTTGTGCCATGTACGCAGTCTCTGATCATCTCTTGTGCCATGTACGCAGTCTCTGATCATCTCTTGTGCCATGTCCACAGTCCATGCTCATCCCTTGTGCCATGTACGCAGTCTCTGATCAACTCTTGTGCCATGTACGCAGTCTCTGATCAACTCTTGTGCCATGTAAGCAGTCTCTGATAATTTTTTGTGCCAAGTCTGCAGTCTTTGATCATCTGTTGTGCCATGTCTGGAGTCTCCGATCATCTCTTGCATCATGTCCACAGCCCCTGATTATCCCTTGTGCCATGTACGCAGTCTCTGATCATCACTTGTGCCATGTCAGCAGTCTCTGATCATCTCTTGTGCCATGTATGCAGTCTCTGATCATTTCTTGTACCATGTATGAAGTCTCTGACCATTGCTTGTGCCATGTCTGCAGTCTCTGATCATCTCTTGTGCCATGTATGCAGTCTATGATCATCCTTTGTGCCATGTACGCAGTCTCTGATCATCTCTTGTGCCTTGTCCACAGTCTTTGACCATCTTTTGTGTCATGTCTAATGTCTCTCGCCATGTCCGCATTCTCTAACCCTTTAGCACCTGATGGATAAATGCATGTACTAGCTGTTGGTGTTTGAGCACAGGGATCTCTTGTTTATTGTATTGTTGGGTCATAGCCAGACCTGAACCTTGTAGCTCTCCCCATTGTGTCTTTTCCCCTATGCTAGCATTGTGTCCACAGTAGCATTTGCATAGGCAGAGCAGAGTAGGACTAGCCATAGAGGGATTACTTTGACGCAGTTGGCCAGCTTAAGCATGTATTGCAATATGTGTGAACAAAATATCCCTATTTATTGCATAGTCTGCTTGAAAGGGTATATACCAGTGTGCAGAGGGTCTTCAGAATTTCTAGTGTTAATATGTGGTTACACCCCTTTAGCACCTGATGGATAAATGCATGTACTAGCTGTTGGTATTTGAGCACAGGGATCTCTTGTTTGTCACATACTCTAACCATCCCTTGTGCCATGTCCACACTCTCTGATCATCTCTTGTGCCATGTATGCAGTCTCTGATCATCTCTTGTGCCATGTATGCAGTCTTTGACTATTCCTTGTGCCATGTCTTCAGTCTCTGACCGTCTCCTGAAGTATGTCTGCAGTCTCTGACCATCTTCTGTAGTATGTTTACAGTCTCTTGGACTGTGATGTAAGGGGGAGCTCTGTGGACTCTGATGTAAGGAGGGGTCTGTAGTGACCAGAGACCCCCTTACATTAGAGTTTCTCTTTACGCCACAGTCTGCAGCAGTCCCCTCCTTACATCTGAGTCCTCAGAGTTCCCCTTTACATCAGGGTCCACAATGCTCCCTTTTACATCAGGGTCCACAGAGTTCCCCCTAACACTGTAAAGGATAACTGTGTTGGGTTATATTAACCTGACCTGCATGTAAATTATAACTTTGTTATAATACCACTAACAGTTGGAATATTTAGTAGCAAGGACATTTCATGGATGGACTTTTTGCACAGGTGGCAACCTATCACGGTACCACGCATGAATTCATTGAGCTCCTGAGAGCAACCCATTCTTTCACAAATGTTTGTAAAAGCAGTCTGCATGCCTAGGAGCTTGATTTTATACACCTGTGGCCAAGGAGGTGATTGGAACACCCGAATCCAATGATTTGGAGGGGTGGCCTAATACTTCTGGGCAATATAGTGTATATATATATATATATACACACACACTGTATATAGCAAAATTGGCAGGTTTAGGGGTAAAGTATGGGGCAGGGGCGTTGCAGGGTCAGGGGGAGGATGAAGTTCAAGGGCAGAGAGCTTGGAGGGAGAGGGGGTGTAACTAGACACAGTAGGAAGAGGAAAGGGACACAGGGAATGCAGCTACGGTAGTGAGAAGGGTGGATAAGGCATGCAGGAGCAGAGTTGAGAAGGGGCAGTCTGTGTAAGTGTAGGGTGAGAGATGAGCCTGTGAACAAGATGGCTGGAATGGTGATGCGGGTGTGTTAGTGAGAGCAGAAAAGCATATACAGGTGCATTGCTGAGAGGAGGGTTAACGGGATTGTAAACCCTTACACATACCCAGTGAAGTGACTGGTCTCAGGTGATATGCAGAGATTAAACAAATCCTCCCACATAAGTTGTACCTGTCTATCTACAGTCTTCTCTTCTCTAAATCTATTCAAAGTACTGAATTTTGTGTTTCATACTGATAGCAGAGGAACAAAGCAGCACACAGAAATGACATCTAGTGCACTGGATAGAGACGAGTACACACTATAGACGGATATGCTTTGTTCAGATATCATGTCTGAGGTATACAATCACTTCAAAGGAGTAAGAAGTGGTGACAGCAGGGATGGGTTAGGATGTACATGAGCAGTGTTGTGAGGATTTATGTCTATGGAGAGATGAAGAGGCACCAGCACCAGCCAGCTGCAGTGCTCTCTTCTTCTTCCTGAGGCTTCTGTCTCATCATGTGCAACACAGGGAAATTAACCCTCTATGGTACACTGAAGAGGCTGGAATGCGAACAGATCCAGTCGCAGCTGACAGAGGGACCACTTGTAGCGCCTGTGGAAGCCCGCTGTAACGAAGGAGTAAGGTAGGTCTTTACTCTTTAATCCTCAACCCATAGACTAACCAAGTATTTAATCTCTGCAATGCAGCAGGCTCCATTGCAAGGGTGGACTTTTTAATTTTCCTGGAGTTGGACTTTAAAACTTTGTTAAACTCAAAAGGGTTTTTTTTACTTTAAAGTATGTTTCTAAAGAGAGAAGGTTTTTACCTTAATGCATTCTCTGCCTATTTGCAGATCCCCCCCAGCCCTCCTACTTATACATACCCAAGCCTGATCTCGATCCAGTGCTGTGCCCAAGAGCAGGGCAGGGGCGCTCCCTGCTCTCTTTTCTCACTGGAAAGGCAGCAGAGGGAGCCATTGGCTCCTGCTGCTCTCAATGACAGCCTGTGAGGAGAGAGTGGGGGGAGTGGCTTAGCTTCACTCTGTGTCAATGGACACACGGAGCAAGGAGCGCAGGTGGGGGGTTCAAGAAGAGTAGGATCAGGGCTGCTCTGCTTTGATGCATTCTCTGCAATATGGTAAAAAATAAACCTTCCAATATCTGTTCCATCCACCCCCTCCCTAAACAATTACCTCATTTGATCCAGTCGTTTGCAACCCCACTCTCTTCTCTTCCTGGTCTCATAAGAGATTCTGAGAGCAGCAGGAGCCATTGGCCCCTGCTGCTGTCAGTCAATTTCTGTGAGGAGAGAGTGAGGGGCATGGCCAAGCCGCACTATATTTGTCTATGGACACACAAAGACCAGATCAGGAGCGTGCCTGCATGGGTGCCCCCTCAGAACACGGCTTGCTGAGGAAGCACCCACAAGGCAGGTGGAGTGAACAGTGCTGATTGGGAACTGTAGAAGAGTGGGGAAGGGGCTGCTCTTTGTACTATCATTGCACAGATCGTGTAAGTATAACTTCTTTTTTATTTTAATTTAAAAATAATAGCCTTTACAACCACTTTTAAGTACAATGGGCTAACTGTTACATTTTCACATTATCTTTGTCTATATTTAATTAAAGGTCAATGTGCAAAATGCAGTGCAACTATAAATTACAATAACGCAATGTCTTTGTTGTAAATGTCTTATTATATAGCCTTATACTGTATGTATAAATAATTTATGTTACAGTTCATTACTCCCAATTGTGTATTTTTCATTATTACCTTTCCAGTGGCTCTCTTCTGTAAGAAAAACACATAAAAGAAAATATTGTTATACATTGCATATTGTAACAGAAAAGGTAAAAAAATTAGATAGAATGAATTTTTTTTTTTAGTTGGTACAATGAGTAATGTGCAAAGACAACCCCATAATAACTAATCAAATTTCAGTATTATTGCAGTCAGATCACGATAGGGAGAGTTACACTTACCTGTGTATGGTGATTTAAAACAGGCACAGGACTATAATAAAACCTGATTGGGATGCCAACCTTTATCTAAGCCTACCCAAATTTAAATGTTTGTTAGTAGTTTAGGGTAGTAGACTAAAGCTGTTGAGAACGAGAAAATTCAAAGCAGTTATGTGGCATTGAAAAAACTGATGCACATGTTCTTTCCCTTTTACATATATCTGTATTTTTGCTGTGTTGTATTGAACTGCATCAGGTTAATATTCTTCAGCAGTATGCTGACATCTAGTAGTGGTTTGAGGCAACAAGAAAACAGAAAATTAAATTCAAATACTTACCGTAATTTTCCTTTCATGACGAGCTCCATGACAGCACAGCTGGGTGAGGTGCCGCCCACCCCCTGCCTGATCAGGACATAACTCAATAAATTTTTGACCGACCTCAGCCTAGGCGTTCCATAACTCATACTACTAAACTGGGTGGGATTTGTGCTGCCATGGAGCTCGTCAGGAAAGGAAAATTACGGTAAGTATTTGAATTAAATTTTCCCTTTTCCTGACGGCTCTGTGTCAGCATAGCTGGGATTTAACTAGCCACACAAAGGAGGGTAGTGCAAAAACAATTTAATTTTGCATGGAAGCAGAGGCCAAGATACTCCTGCTGAAATCAGCAGTAGTCAAAGCTGCAGGTTCTATACAATAACGAGTCATGAAGGTATGAACAGAAGACCATGTATGCACTTTGCAGATTGCTTTCGGGGAAACTCGACCCACTGCTGCCCACGAGGTTGAAATCCCTCTAGTGGAATGCGCTATGAACCCCTCAGGCACAGGCAAGCCTCTCACTCTGTAAGCTAAAGAGAAGGTCTTGACCAGCCAAGTAGCGATTACTCTACTAAAAGCCCTCGAGCCTTTCTGTGCACCATTAGGGATGGTGAAAGCTGAGCTCAGAAGTAGTGTCCACATAGTCTCTCAATGAGTGCCCAACATCCAATGGACTTGGATCCCGGGAATTTTCTGAAAGGAGCATCGGGAGTGTAATGTCTTGCGTTATGTGAAACCTGGAGGCAACTTTGGGTACGAATCCTAGCATCGGTCTAAGCATGACCCTATCCAGAAAGAATGACAGAAAGTCATGCTTGTTTGCTGACCTTTCTGGTATCTGTGACCTTAGTCGAGCAGCCTAGATTGATCAGCCTTTGCCTTTCAAGACCCAGGCTGTCAGCCTGAGTTTCTCCGGAGCAGAGTTCTGAATGGGTCCCTGCAAGAGCAAATCCAGTGTCACTGGCAGAGGGTATGGTTCTCTGATGTTCAATGAATGGAGTAGTGGGTACCAGGGTCTTTTTGACCAGGCTGGTATTACTGATAGAACCGTCACCCTCTCCTGGTGTATTCTGCGCAGCAAGCTGAGAATCACTGGAATTGGAGGGAAGGCGTAAGCAGTCTTGAAATTCCATGCCATTGTCAACGCATCCACTCCCATAGCTTGTGGATGGCTGATCCTTGAGAAAAAATGAGGTAGTTTGGTATTCTCTGGGGAGGCAAACAGGTTTAACTCTGGCAGAAAGGCCCATGCCACTAGACTCCGAAAAACGTGAGGAGAAAGGCCCCACTCGTTGTCCAAACTCGTTCTGGATAGATAATCTGCCTGGGAATTCAAGCGACTGGGCACATACATTGCTGTTAGCAGTTGTAAGTTGGCATGGGCCCATTCCATAATTGGAGTAACCTCCCTCAAGAGTGGAATGCTGTGGGTGCTTCCCTGTCTGCGTATGTAGGCTACTGCCGTTGTGTTGTCCAACTTCATCAAATTACCCTGATTGAGTTTCTTGAAAGCCAGGAGTGCTTGGAATGTTGCCCTTAATTCTAGAATGTTAAAAACCATATTGACAGCCCGGAATGGCCACTGGCCCTGGACCCAGTGACCTCCGCACAGGGCTCCCCAGCCCACTTCACTGGCATTTGATTGGACCACCTGTTACTGTATCGCAAGCAACGAATGACATTGTAGGAGATTTTGCCATCTCAACCACCATTCCAGGCTCATTCTCATCTGGGGAGTGATTTGTATCTTCTGCCCAAGATCCTCCAATCTCCATTGTTCTAAGAGCCCCACCTGAAGGGGACGTGAATTCCATTGCGCCCATTTGACCATCAGAATAGCCAAGGTCATAATTTCTAACAGCCATATACATTCTATTGCAGGAAGGTAGAGTCTCTTCTGGGCTATTGACATTGTTTTCAGGATGCCTGACATCTTGTCCTAGGTATGCCAGGCTCTGGGCTGGCACAAGGTGACTCTTCTCCAGATTGATTAACCATCCGAAGTTCTCTAGTGTCTCCATGGTCAACCTCCACTGTGACAGAATGTCGTCCGAGTAGTAATATATTCGCACTCCCTGTGACCTCAGGTACACCACTAGGGCCAGAAGAATCTTCGAGAATATTCTGGGTGACGTGGTCAGCCCAAATGGTAGGCATACAAACTGGCTCCTACATGACAAGTGTGAGCTGGCAGATAGTCAAAAAGACTTCTGGGACTCCTGTCCCAGAAACAAAGTTGGCCTCTTCGACTTGCGGTTCGCTGCCGTGTTGAACCACTGACGACAAAATTCTCTTCCTGGCCTGTAAGATTTAGCATCTCTACCTCTGGTCCTTGGCAAATTTTTGTAAGCTGCATCTCTTTTGCTCAGGAGCCTCTGATCCTGGGGAATAAATCCCAACTTCCCCCCTGTGGCTTTTGTGATGGCAGTGTCTAATTTATTTCCAAACAGGGACTGCCAATCAAATGGTATCTTACACCATCCTTGTTTGGAGGCTGGGTCCACCACCCAGGGCCTCAGCCATAGGGCTCTTCTGGCTGTCACTGCATTAAGCATGATCCTGGCCTACATCTTAATTAGGTCAATGGATGCCTCCACCATAAAAGAAGCTGTTAGCTTAAAATTGGCAAAGGAGGCCAAGACCTTGGCTTTGATCAGGTCACTTCCCATTGCCACTTCTGATATCTGAACTCAGGACTCCATGGCCTTCGAAATAGCTGTCAAAGCCATAGAAGGTCTACACGCCCCACCAGCAAGTGGGTAAATCTTTTTAAAATTAACATCCACTCTTCTATTGTAAGGGAATTCCTGTACGGCAACTGGCTAATAGAAATAAGCATAGGCTCAAGGATGCGTGCAAGGATGCACTCACACGGGTGCACACACGCGGGAGCGTGCCCACTGTTTCTGGCGCCAGACAGGCTATTTAAAGGAAGCTCTTACTCTCTGTCAGTGCTGACTGGCCTTCAGCTAACTTCCTGTTTCCTGCTGTATACTGTTTGTTTCAGTTACTGACCCGGCTTGCCCTTGACCTGCTCTTGAATTCTATTTATGCCTCTGCTCATCGGTTTCTGATCCTGGCTTCCTGCTGACCACGTCCCTGTCTGATGTTTTGGTACCTCATTGCCTGCACTTTGCTGACCCTGGCTATTACTCTGACTACGCTTCTGGCTCCAGTTTTGTCTCTACAGTCCTGGCTCTACAGTCTTGCCGAGTGCCTGTCCAGTCTGTCATTACATCAGCTCCGGTTATCATGCTTTTCAGAAGTGCCGGCAAGCCACATACACAGATCTTCCAGTTCCAGTGGAGTGCGTCTTTAACCCCAGCTGGCCGTCCCGGCATCAACTCTGTTCCTGACTGGATGCCCACCACCAGCCGCAAGCTCCACAATCAATATCCACAGGCACTCCTGTTCCTCCTGTCCCTCGACACCATCTGTTTCACCTTCAGTGGGGCCTGGGTTGGAGATACAAGAGAGGCTGACCTTGTCAATTCAGACTTCTATCAGGTACGTGACAATACCAGTCAGCCAGTGATGGAGTCTAAAAGGGAGACCTCTCTGCTCACTACACTCTGCCAGACAGTCACTGCACTATCCCATGCTGTGCAGGGGCTGCATAAGGACTTTGCTCAATTGTATGGCACACTGCAGTTAGTGTCAAGCACTTCTTCCGCCTCGGATTCTCAGAGGGTCAATGATTCATCTAAACAGACCATGCTCTGTACTTTCAATTAACTGCCTCCTCCTCCTGAGCCCAGGGTCCCCCTATATGAAGGTTTTTCTGGGGATCGTAAGAAATTCAGGACCTTTCAGAACTCCTGCGAGTTGTACTTCGCTCTTCTGCCTCGAACTTTCTCATCTGAAGAGGTGAAGGTGGGATTCCTCATCTCCCTGCTCCTCGAGGAGCCTCTGGTCTGGGCACATCATCTTCGAGAACAACATGACCCTGCTTTGACTTCCTTTTTTCTGGCCATGTTCCAGCTATACGCTGATCCTTTCCGTCACCAAACTGCTGAGACCATGCTGAGCAACTTGCAACAAGGCCAAAGACCAGTGGAGGACTATGTTTCTGACTTTCATCTATGGAGTGCAGATACTCAGTGGAATACATCAGCCTTGCGCTTTCAATTTCGTCATGGTCTGTCTGAATCCATTAAAGATGAACTTGCCAGGGTGAGAACACCTACCTCTTTAGACGATCTAATTTATCTCAGCATCCAGATCAATCGACGTCTACGTGAAAGACAGTCTGAAAGAAGGAAGAACCTCTGCCATGCCCCAGCTAATTCCTGGGGTCCACCAGCTGCCTCTATTTCAACCATGTCAAGAGTCACTGCAGGCATCAATAAATCTCCTCACCCCAATGCTCCGAGGCCTCCCCTGTCTGAACAAGAATGATTACGGCGCTGCAAGAAGTTCTGTCTCCCCGCAGCACCTAAGCCAGGAGGACCACTCCTCAATGTCAATATAGACTCTGAAACCGCTAAACTGATACCCGCAGTTTACCATAAGTACCTTGATGTCTTTAATAAAAAGAACACTGACTCTCTCCCTCCTCATAGACCATATGATTGCCCTAATGAGCTGTTACCTGAAGCTGAAATTCCCTTTAGACGAATTTATCCACTTTCTGAACTAGAATTGGAGGAGCTGCGTAAATACATTGATGAGAATCTTGACAAGGGGTTTATCAGGCCCTCTACCTCGCCAGCTGGAGCTGGTATTTTCTTCGTTGAAAAAAAGGACAAGACCATGTGTGGACTACCGAGATCTTAACAAAATAACCATTAAAAACCAATACCCCTTGCCACTCATTCCAGAACTATTCCAAAGACTGCGAGATGCACGAGTATTCTCCAAGCTGGACCTGAGGGGAGCCTACAACCTAGTTAGAATCAGGGAAGGCGACGAGTGGAAAACAGCCTTCCGGACCCGTTTTGGGCACTTTGAATACCTTGTAATGCCCTTTGGTCTCTGTAACGCACCAGCTACTTTTCAGCACTTGGTGAATGACATCTTTCGGGACTTCCTGGACCTATTCGTTATTGTCTACTTACATGACATTCTCATTTTTTCTGCTTCACTAGAGATCCATCGGGTCCATGCAAAACCTGAAAAATGTGCATTCGAAAGACTGTCCATTCAGTTCTTGGGACTTATTATCTCTGCAGATGGAATTGCCATGGATCCTCAGAAGTTGTCTGCAATACTCGATTGGCCGCCCCCACTGATAAGAAAGCAGTGCAGCGGTTTGTGGGGTTTACTAACTTTTACAGAAAGTTTCTTAAAGACTTTTCTGGTATCATTTCTCCGATTACGCAGCTGACAAAACAACGGACAGTTTTTTCCTGGACTTTAGAGGCTCAAGCTGCATTTTTAAGACTAAAGGGTCTCTTTACATCTGCACGCATCCTTAAACATCCAGATCCTGCATTGCCATATGTCCTGGAGGTGGACGCTTCTGAGAATGCCGTGGGGGCCATACTGTCACAATGACAGGGTGTGTAAGCTCGAAAGAGCAGGGCCCTTGAACCCCTCGTGTATTGTTTTGTTACTGTATTGTCTCATGTTCTGTCCCCCACTATATTGTACAGCGCTGAGTAAACTTTTTGGCGCTATATAAATACTGTATAATAATAATAATTTTATCACCATGTGCAGCTGAGCACAACTTCCAGCCACTATGTGCCTACAAAAATTAATAATAAATTATAGGGTGCCGCGCTCTATTAATATCTTAATCTATATATTAGAAAGAGCTCTATGCATAATTCTAAGTACGTGGTAGTCTGATAACTACATGAACTTCCACCATAAACGTGCATATATATAAATTATTCATGTAAACCAAATTAATACAAGATGATAAATAAATAATGATACTATAAGCAAAAAAGTGAAAATTAAATAAATCAGCATAAACAAAAAAGTGAAAAAGTCCAATCGTGATCTTTATCTATAAAAATGTGAATCCAATGTGCACTTGTGCAAAATCAAACTAGGTAAAAGTTCAGCAGATAGCTGGTTTCAATATACTCTCCTTATGGACAGCCTGTGGTTGTATAGCTGGAGTTATGTAGAGAGGAGCCTGTATGGATACAGGGATCTCTCCCTCCTCAAAGTACTCCTCAATCCAGTTCTCTATATTTCCTCGTATGGATCATAGAAAAGAGAAAGATATATAGTGTCTTATCCAAGATAAAAAGACTTTATTGTGCGCCCATTATGCACTCACATTAAGGTAAAACAGTATGCACTTTCATAATAACCGCTGTATGCGGTGAGGATCAGCCTCGTGGGTGTGCTTGTGCACACTGTGAGTACTCGCCGTATCAGTAAACAATTGCAATGGTATTCAGTTATATTGTTGTGCGCAGTACATTCCACTCCAATAGGAATTAATTACAGCTGAGCACACATTTTTTATATATTTGAATAAAGTTTATACTTTAGGTTCATCAACCTATGGTGCGTAGTGAAACGCACCCTCGTTCAGTATAGGGTTGAAACAGAGTGGTACCCTCATACAAAAGAATGTATCTACATGTCTCACTTGTCTTACAAATCTTTAAAACAAGGTCTTAATTTCTTGATTTAGACTAATAAGCAAGGTCATGCAAATCATTCTTTTATGCCCCTTGGCCAACTGGTTTCACAAAAGGAAATAAATAATTAAACGCTTGCAGTAATTAAGTAGTGGTCCAGGCACATAGTATGTACTGTATCTGTCAGTACTCTCGTGGGTTGTTAAGGAATGGGTGGGTGCCAAATCCCTAACAACCCATGAGTCATCAGTTGTCAGTGGGGTTCCACACTGACAGCTGAATGTAAAAAATCCAAACCACACCTGAAGGGCTTGGTATGGATGGGGTGGACCCCACGCCATTTTTAACATTATTTTTTAGGAGCTGGCAATTCTTTCTTTTTCATTCAGCTGTCAGTGGGGAACCCTGCTGACAACTGAAACATTAACACATGGTTTTCACTACTAAAATACTGCATGACTTGATAAAATAACTCATGTGGTATTTTAGTAGTGTTTTTTGTGAAGTCAAACTTTTTTTAAAAAATGCTGTGCGGTATCCTACCACATACTCGGATGCGGTAAGATACCGCTTAGCGAATTGTGCCCAATATGTTTGTTACAAGACAGTCTTGCATGGTATAAGATAGTGTTACAGAGCCTGCCTTGTTATCAGGGAGGGTACCATATGTAAAAGGCTTAATTCACAAAGCTATAACACAAGGATAAGTATCCTTATTTTAGCATGTGACTATAATTTTCAAATCTTATTGAACTCAACTAAAAATAACTGTCATTTAAAAAAAAAAAGTATTCTTATCCTTGTGTGTTAGCTTTGTGGCTTAAGCTATATATCACAGAAAATGAAATATGAGAGCCATTATTATGTTAGAAAAACTGATAATTTAGCAGGTGCTATCACAAAAGGGTCTTAAGCCTTGTACACACAATAAGAATATTGGATTAATGATCGCCCATTTTTTTTTTGCATGCTAGTCTCGTATCGAAAATGGAGATGTTACTAAAGTTACAAAGATTCTCGTACGACAGAATACAACTGAAGTGATGTCTTTTATTGTATTTTGTTATAATGTATTCTTTTGTTTTCCAAGCATGTGCGTTCTTGGTTACTCAATTTTTTGGATGAATACTGTACTGGTAAAATTAAAATTGTTTGTTCTGGTACCATACAAGAACATTTTTTGTGCTTGTCTCTTCGGATAATTTAGTATGAACAGTCATGATCTGCTCTAGAAAGCTGTGTACTAACGATCAATTAACAGATTTGGTTTGAAACGCTACTTTTCGGCCAAGTTTCTCGTCGTATGTACTAGGCTTTACATACAGTATGAGCTACACTGCCATGTTAGAGACACAAACATCAGTAGATCTACACAGGGAAGGTTGTGTCCAGCCCAGCTTACCCAAATGTCTTTTGGTTATGTTAAGTGATATGTCCTCAAAATTCCCTAAATAGAGACAGAGATACATGATGGCTAACCTGAAGAGGAACTTTAGAGTCCATAGCATTACAACTTTAAAGCATTGGTAATGTCATCTGCCACATCAACAATGAATGAAAGATATGCCAATTATCTTGAGAGACCATAAATTTAACAAAAGCAGTCTCTCATGCAACTTGAGAGAATTGCCATGTCTGCTGTAAATCATATTTTCGATTTTTCAGAAAAAGAAGATAAACATACCTGAATTTTTCGAAGTTCTTCAATAATAAAATCACTGTTAACTGGAGTAAGGACACAAAACAGCAAAGAGCAAAGCAGCTGTAGACGAGCCATGTTTACAATGAGCTTTTTTCCTTTCTGTGAAACATTTTTATGCCATGCAGTATTATAGTCCATGTTAATAAATAATAGGAAACCAAATATTGCTAAACACTGAAATACTCAACCACTTGCCCTCCGGAACATTTACCCCCCCCCCCCTTCTGACCAGGCCATTTTTTGCTATGCGCCACTGCGCTATTTCAACTAATATTTGCGCAGTCATGACAATCAGAAATAGAGCATTATTTTCAGTGTATTTGATCACCTCTGGGTTTTTATTTTTTTGCGCTATATTTTGAAAAAAACCAATATTTTCTCATTTACATTACAAAAAAAATCCAATTAGCTCAAATTTTGTCATAAATTTAGACCAAAATGTATTTTGCTATATGTCTTTGGTAAAAAAAATCCCAATAAGTATCTATTAATTGGTTTATGTGAAAGTTATAGCGTCTACAAAATATGGTATAGATACTGGAATTTACCCCATTTTTTGCTATATAGCACTGCGCTAGTTTAACTGTCAATTGCGCGGACATGCAATGCTGTACATAAATTACATTTATGTAATTTTTTCACCCATAAATAGAGCTTTCTTTTGGTGTTATTTGATCACCTCTGGGTTTTTTATTTTTTGTTCTATAAACAAAAAAACTTCCAAAAAGTTTGAAGAAAAATTATATTTCATCATTTCTGTTATAACAAACATCCAATAAACTCGAATTTTGTCATATATTTAGGTCAAAATGTATTCTCCTACGTCTTTAGTAAAAATAATCCCAATAAGTGTATAATAATTGGTTTGTGTGAAAGTTATAGTGTCTACAAACTTTGGTATGGATAGTGGAATTTACAGTTTTTACTTTCTGACTGCCTATCACATTTCCTGAGGTGCTAAAATGCCAGGGTAGTACAAACACCCCCAAATGACCCCTCTTCGGAAAGTAGACACCCTAAGCTATCTGCTGAAAAGCATGTTGAGTCCATGGAAGATTTGTTTTCCACACATTTTTGGAGTGTTGGAACCGTTACTTTTTAATATATTTATAAACGATATAGGGTCTGGGATTAAAAATCCCATTTCAGGGGGCGCTCGTGAGCAGCAGCCAGGATGGCTGCCTTTTGATCTTCTCCCTCGGCCGCCGGACACATCGGCCGATTTCTGACCCTCAGGGGGGATCCCCCTGCTTGCTAGCTGGCCCCTTGTCCTCTGTGTGCCCCAATGGGCAAGAAAACACCAGCCGCCCGAGCCTCCAGTGCCCAGCGGGCTGCCCTGGAATTTGCGGCCTACCCGCCGGAGGTCGCAGCTGAAGCCGCGGCCCCAATTTTGGGCCGGCCGCCGGAGGCTTCCAGGACCCCGGCAGTGAGTCCGCGGCTCCCGCCGGAGGCGGCAGATGAAGGCCCGACCTTGATTGTGGGTCCCCCGCTGCCGTTACCTGTTGCTCCTAGTGGTATGGAAGACCTGGCAGCAGGAACATCCCAGCAGTCTCCCATTCCATTCTTGCGGGATGCTGAGCTCCTGCACCGCTTTAAATCTATGCTGCAGGCGGATTTGTCCTCTGCTACCTCCAAGCTGGCCGACGTCTTTCGCAAGAAATTCAGGAGTTGGGCACCCAGACGAACGATCTCGAGGATAGAATGGACGCTGCGGCTACGGTCTTTGAAAATCACGAACAGGATTTGTGCGACCTCAAGAAAGAATTGTCGGACGCGATGCTGCCCCTTGAGGATTTAGAAAACCGTTCCCGCCGTGGCAATTTGCGGCTAAGGGGTATCCCGGAAACGGTAACAGATCTCACTTCCACCACTACTGCTCTGTTTCAGGAGGTGACGCCCGCTATCCCCATTGAACGGCTCAAATTTCACCGCATACATCGTGCATTGGGAAACCAGACAGCCGGATGGGCCCCCGAGGGACATTATCATCAAGTTTACTTGTTACCGCACTAAGGAAACTATCCTCTTGGCGGCCAGAAACAACCCTGATCTCAGCTTCCAGGGGCATCGCTACCAGCTCTTCGCGGACCTCTCCCAGACCACTCTTCAGAAGCGACGCCAGTTGAAACCCTTCACTTTGATCCTGGTGAAACGCAGTATTAAATATGCATGGGGCTTTCCATTCCGCCTCACCTTCAACTACCATGGCCGCAGTCACTCGGTTGCTACGCCGGAGGAGGCCCATTCTCTCTTGCAATCTTTACACCTTCTTTCGCCAGCTTCCGCTTCCTCCGGGCCACATCTGGGAGCGGTCGTCCAACAGGAAGCAGGCCCTTCCTCAGACCCCTTCGCGATCAAGTCCTTCCTGTTCTTCCCTGGGCTGAAAATGCATCTTGAACCTCCCACGTGTCGTTTCACCGATGGACTTCTCTGACAGGACCGTGAGTTTGGCCCCTGGGCTTTCCCGGTTTGTTGGCATTCCAGGTTGGGACTAATCCAGCTTGCTCCCTTGGCTGCCATCCCTGGTTGGGGGGAGGGGGTCTCCTCCTGGACTTGAGGATTATGATTTTCTGCTGTTCCAGCCTATTTGGGGTCCGGGTGATGTTATTCGGGTCTCCGTTGGTGGCATGGGGTGCTGGTTCCCTCGGGCTCCGGAGTGGGAGGTTGACCTGGTAGGCCCGGTTGGGTGGGAGGCGGTTGGCCCCCATGGTTCTCCGGGATTCTATGGGGAGGTCATCACGGAGGTTCTCGCTCCTGGGACTCATAGTGTCCTTATTTGGTACCCCGTGCTATTATGTTCATTGCCCTTTTGTCTTTTTGCCCCCTGAGGGCTTATGTTCTTGATGTTTCTATTTGCAGCCATGTGTCCGGTGGTAGAGCCACCCCTAATTGGTATCCTTCGAGTGTAGGATGCACGTCACCATTGGCATGACACGATTGCACTGTTGTATAAACTTCTTGTGTCTTTTTCTCCTTTTCTTTCTTAGTTTTTTTTTTTTTCTTCTCTGGCTTTTTGTTTTTGTTTTATGCAGGGTCCCGGGGGACGCCACGGTCCGATTGCCAGTGGGAGTAGAAATTGTTGGCTGTTTTATGCTTTTTTTGTTGAGCGTGCTATGCTGCTGCCGCCATGGCCTCGCCCCTTTTGAAAATACATTTGCAAAATGTTCAAGGCTTCAATTCGCCTCAGAAGCGGGCTAAAGTTTTTCATCCCCTCAAATCGCAACAAATTGATGTGGTATGTTTACAAGAGACCAGGTTTTTTCAGTCCTCCGCTCCACGTTATCTTTCACCTCACTATCCCACCTTTTACACGGCCTCGGCTCCTGAGAAGCGTCGGGGTGTACTGATAGCTTTCAAACGCAATCTCCCTTTTGTCTGTGCTAGGAATATAGCGGACCCCACGGCAGGTATTTGCTTCTGCAAGGCACCCTCTGGGACCAGGAGGTTACTTTTGTCTCTTACTACGCGCCTAATCGTTTTCAGCATAAATTCTTTTCGCATCTTTGCACCATTGTTTCCCGACACTCCATGGGTCTTCTTCCTGTTTTGGGAGATTCAAATGTTACCTTGGATTCTACATTGGATAGGCGCTATGCACGGGGGGCGGCCCCTTCTCACGACTTAGTGCTGGAGGAACGTATGCGCTCTCTCTTGCGGACGGCGGGGCTGGCGGACGTCTGGAGGGAGCTTCACCCAACCGAGCGCGACTTTACATTCTATTCCAATCCTCATGACAGTTTTTGTAGAATTGACCATATATTCATGCATGTTCATCAGCTTCCCTTGGTTCGGCGGATAACTATTCCCTCCTCACCCTGGTCAGACCATGATCCCTTGGTACTCCTCCTGGCCCTTTCTGGGTCAGAACGGCGCCCTTTTCATTGGCGCATCAATGACTCTTTATTGACCACTCAAACTACCTGCCAACAAATAGAATTTTTCTTACGAACATACTTCACGGAAAACTCGGGATCGGTCTCTTTGGCTGTGCCCCTATGGGAGGCGCATAAGGCCACGGTGAGGGGTCATGTTATACAGCTGGCGGCAGTCCGGAAGCGGGAGCGGGTGCGCCGACTTTTGGAGCTTCATTCTCTCCTGGCCTCTGCAGATGCGCGTTGGAAGTCATCTCCATCCGCGGCCCATAAATGCGCTTG